>NC_058084.1:241638409-241997570 GCF_014858855.1 Bufo gargarizans
ACCTGCATTACCAGCTTTCGGTAGACCATAAATTAGTGCCTTATGTAGAATAGTCAAGCATACAGTTCTAGATTTAGCCAGATAAGAGCCAGGTGAAGATTTTTTTTCAATCAATAAATGGCTTTTAAATATTGTCAACAAAGGACAAAATTTGAGTTTGTCTCCAAAGCTATTAATTAGGTGTTCAAATAAAAGTCCCTAATAAAGAAGTAGTGTTGGGTTTCTATACATTACTCTTGGTTAAAAAAAAAATACAGCCTTAGGCCAAATGCATACGGCCGTGTGCGGGCCGTGGAACCGCGGCCTGGATCCCTGCCAAGCGCACGGCGTCATTGGTTGCTATGACGCCGTGCGCTCCCTGCTGCCGCCGCAATGCAGTAATACACTGGTATGATCTATACCAGTGTATTACTGTACTGTGGCGTCAGCAGGGAGTGCACGGCGTCATAGCAACCCATGACGCCGTGCGCTCCTGCTCTCAGCAGGGATACAGGCAGCGGTTCCACGGCCCGCACACGGCCGTGAAACACGGTCGCGTGCATTCGGCCATAATAAAAAAAAAAATCTAAATTGATTCTGCACAAGACCACACCAAGCAGCCAAACTAGAGACCAAGAGATTAATTGCCAAAGAGAGCAAAACTAACCCTAAAATGTTCTTCAATTATATAAATGGTAAAAAGTTTAAATCTGGATGTGTCGGCCCTTTACAGAGTAATGAAGGGGGGGGGGGAGAGTTGCAGACAATGAGGAGAAAGTAAAGCTATTAAATATATATATATTTTTTTTCCTCCACTGTATTCACTAAGGAATATGAACTGTCAGATGAAATGCAGAATGTAAAAGTTAATACCCCATTAAAAGTGCCCTGGCTGACCCAGAAAGAAGTACAACAGCGACTTAAAAAGATTAAAATAGACAAATCACCAGGACTAGATGGCATACACCCCCATATCCTAAGAGAATTAAGTAATATGATAGCCAGACCTTAATTTCCCCAATCGTCTCCATGACACCAAGTCCTGACTTCCTTCTGATTGGACAGGAAAAAACACAGAGAGGTTAAAAATCCCACCCCTCCCTTCATCACTAGTGTTTTTTCCTGTCCCATCAGGATAGGAAGCCGGAGAGGTGCATGGAGCTTTAGCGGGCTCATCTGGTTTTTTACCTTCAGGCCGAGGTCGGATCTGCAGGGCAGCTCTCCCTCCTCCCGGTTAGGCCTGGGCTCGGGCTCATCACGATATGCCCCCCTGCGAAGGTCCCCTCTGCGGCGGTCCAGGGGGACTTAATGCAGAGATGTGATGAGAACATAGTCCTACCACTTAACAAATCACTAGTCAGACTACACATGGAGTACTGTGTACAGTTCTGGGCTCTTGTGAACAAGGCAATCATAGCAGAGCTGGAGAGGGTTTAGAGGAGGGCAACTAAAGTAGTAACTGGAATGGGTGGACTACAGTACCCTGAAATATTATCAAAATTAGGGTTATTCACTTTAGAAAAAAAGACAACTGAGGGGAGATCTAATTACTATGTATAAATATATCAGGGGTCAGTACGGAGATCTATCCCATCATCTATTTATCCCCAGGACTGTGACTGTGACGAGGGGACATCCTTTGCGTCTGGAGAAAAGAAGGTTTGTACACAAACATAGAAGAGGATTCTTTACGGTAAGAGCAGTGAGACTATGGAAATCTCTACCTGAGGAGGTGGTGATGGTGAGCTCACTAAAAGAGTTCAAGAGGGGCCTGGATCTTTTTTTTTTTTGATTTGTTATAATATTACAGGCAATAGCCACTAGAGATGGGTCGTTGATCCAGGGAGTTATTCTGATTGGAGTTGGGAAGGATTTTTTTTCCCCTTAAGTGGGGAAAATTGGCTTCTACCTCACAGGGGTTATTTTTGCTTTCCTCTGGATTAACTTGCAGGCTAACAGGCCAAACTGGGTGGACAAATGTCTTTTTACGACGTTATATACTATGTTACTGTGTTACCGTAACTAAATGTAAATATACAGGGAGTGCAGAATTATTAGGCAAGTTGTATTTTTGAGGATTAATTTTATTATTAAACAACAACCATCTTCTCAATGAACCCAAAAAACTCATTAATATCAAAGCTGAATATTTTTGGAAGTCGGTTTTAGTTTGTTTTTAGATTTAGCTATTTTAGGGGGATATCTGTGTGTGCAGGTGACTATTACTGTACATAATTATTAGGCAACTTAACAAAAAACAAATATATACCCATTTCAATTATTTATTTTTACCAGTGAAACCAATATAACATCTCAACATTCACAAATATACATTTCTGACATTCAAAAACAAAACAAAAACAAATCAGTGACCAATATAGCCACCTTTCTTTGCAAGGACACTCAAAAGCCTGCCATCCATGGATTCTGTCAGTGTTTTGATCTGTTCACCATCAACATTGCGTGCAGCAGCAACCACAGCCTCCCAGACACTGTTCAGAGAGGTGTACTGTTTTCCCTCCTTGTAAATCTCACATTTGATGATGGACCACAGGTTCTCAATGGGGTTCAGATCAGGTGAACAAGGAGGCCATGTCATTAGATTTTCTTCTTTTATACCCTTTCTTGCGAGCCACGTTGTGGAGTACTTGGACGCGTGTGATGGAGCATTGTCCTGCATGAAAATCATGTTTTTCTTACCTTGCAGACTTCTTCCTGTACCACTGCTTGAAGAAGGTCAAGAAACTGGCAGTAGGACTGGGAGTTGAGCTTGACTCCATCCTCAACCCAAAAAGGCCCCACAAGCTCATCTTTGATGATACCAGCCCAAACCAGTACTCCACCTCCACCTTGCTGGCGTCTGAGTCGGACTGGAGCTCTCTGCCCTTTACCAATCCAGCCATTTTGGTGTCCATCTGATGAAACTGAGCCAAACTGATCTGTCCCCGTTGACTTACATTGTGTGCCAGGACGGATCCGTTTGGCTCAGTTTCATCAGACGGACACCAAAACACTGCAAGCAGCATTTTGGTGTCCATCTCCAAAGCGGAATGCAGACTGAACAGATGCATTCTGAGTGGATCACTTTCCATTCGGAATGCATTAGAATGCAAACTAATCAGTTTTGGACCGCTTTTGAGAGCCCTGAACAGATCTCACAAACGCAAAGCCAAAACGCGAGTGTGAAAGTAGACTTGGTAAACCGCAACTTTCACTGGCACAATAGAAAACTGATCCGTCTTGGCTATGTTAAAGATAATACAAACTGATCCATTCTGAACGGATGCAGATGGCTGTATTATTGGAACGGATCTGTCCATGACTGATCCGCACAGAACGCGGGTGTGAAAGTAGCCTTAGGTTCCCTCAGATTTGTGAGATTAAAAAGGACCTTTCACGCAATTTTATTAAGGGATATACCTGTACTTCTGGGGTACTGCCACCCTGCTTGATTTTTTTTTTTTTTTTTTTTTTTTTTAAATATGCCTCCTGTGCCCTGCCGGATTTCTCCCGCTCAGTATGCTAATACTGAGCATCGGAGCAATGAGGAGGAGACTGAGTCTTTCTCCTTGGGCGTCTCCCTGGCTGTGACGCTCTGCGGTGCGATTGGACAGCGCTACAGCCAGGGAGAAGGAGACGCCCACGGAGAAAGACTCGGTCTCCTCCTCATTGCTCCGATGCTCAAGAGCTTCTCGCTCAGCCCACGAGCCGAGGTGTCGATAAAAAAAATAATAATAATTTAAGTGCGCAGGACCAGTTTTTAGGTACTTTACATCAATTGGCGAACATTTTTTAGTATGGAGCGTTGCGCTTGGGTGTAATCTAAATAGCGGGTACCACTGGTGCTCGAAATCCACAATCAAATTTTGCTGGGGAGCGACTAATCATTAGTACTTGGGGTCTTGAACACTAAGTGTCTCAGCAGCAAAATGGAGCAGCGGCAATGCCCCTGCGCAAAACAATATGTAGGGAGAACAAAAAGACCGTTGCAGAAGAGAATAGCCGAACATATGAGAAATATAAAAAAGTGCTATGAATTATACTTCCTTTAAAAACACTACAAGGAAAAATATGGCTGTGACCCCTCCAGCCTCATATATATGGCTTTAGAAAGGGTAAAAAAAAAACTGGAGGGCTGGCAACCATATAGCCCATATGTCAAGAGTGGTGTCCAAAAGGATTTTTCAATTTTATAGTATGATGCCAAGAGGATTAAATGCAGAAATGGAGATATTTGGGTTCCTGTAGGTGGGGTGGCGGTCCACTGGTTGTATATCAGCACCCCGATCTCTCCTTCCCAGTGGGATGCTCCCCACATTAACGTCACATCAAATAGTACACATGGATGTACCAAGAAAGGATAGATTATACAGTTTTTAGAATAACGCACCAATAACGCATGTGCGGTTTTAGTGGAAGACAACATTTTAATAGAATACAGCATATGATGATTTTAAGGAGTTTTAGAAATGCGAATATGAGAGTTTTAAAATGAGTTTTATAGGTGTGATGTATAGAATGACCAGATAAATGTTATATCGCTTTCAATAGAATTTTGTGAGATTTAGACTATAAAGGAAAATTGACTCGATCATATGGAGATCTGGGAACATAGATAAAAATTTGACATTCTAAGAATGAGCATGGGATTAGAAAGATGAAGAGGGGTGTTACATTAGTCTTTCTGACTAACGCATGTAAAATGCACCAATAACGTAGGTGCGTTTTTTCAATATAATCATGATACTGTATGTAAAATGAAAAAGGAGCAATACAAATGATATATAAGTAAAAGACAGAAATAAGCGAGGTTTGATATGTGATCAGAAGGCCAGCAGCTGGATCGCAAATCCAGATTTTCAGGATCACCCATTCTCCAAATCACCTGTGTGGAAAGAACACTGATCCTATAAAAAGAACATCATCGCATTTGCTGCCTACCACTGAGGAAGGGGCGTTCTGTTGGCCCCGAAACGCATTTGGTAAAAAGACCTAGGAAACACGCCCTGCTTCCTGCTGCTGTCATGAGAGGACGGCTGGATCACGTGAGACGCCGCGTAGGTCCTAGCAGGTCAAAGAGGAAGAGGTACCCCGGAGAAGCCGCATACGGCGTGGAGTGGTAAAGTACATTCACACACATTGATACTCTATGTGAAATTGCGCAATATATAATAGAATATCTCTGGATGAAAATATTGAATAGAGACATAAGTGATGAAGAACGATATTTATTTATTATAAGAGCAGATGAGCACGGTCGCAACACAGGTGGACATTTCATCTTAGCCACTGCTGAACATTCACTTTTATGCTGCTGATTCTTCTGTGCTACTCATAATCCTGTTGCACATAGGATTGCTACTGATCTATTGCTATCTATATTGCTACTCATAGATCATTTCCACTGCTGCTGATATATTGCTGCTGATTCATATTTATTATTTTGATTGCTGCTGGAATATTGCTGCTGATTTCGTATATATTTATGGTTTTATTTTTAGTATTTTTATTTTGTGCGGCGCTTTTAATGTTTATTACATTAAATATATATTTTTTTACCTGATTTATGGCTGATGGTCCATGTGGCCCAGATATCGTAGTGCCCCCCCACACATTACTTTAATAATGCTGCATCAGACTCTTCTACCTCAGACAGGTTCCCTTGCTTTTCCCATTCTGCGCTATCTTTGTATCCTCTAACAGTGGCATGGTAATAATAGGCTCAGATATTTTACTTTGAATGCAATACTGATAATAAATACGAATATTAAGAGTCCTTTCACTTTAAATGCAATACTGACAAATGCAGAAATAAATGACTTTCACTCTAAATACAACAGTGATAAATTCAGGCAATAAATGACTCACTTTCAATGCTTTAGAGTCTGTGTACTACAAACTGTCTTTTGTTTTTATTTAAAGTCTCTTATTTCTGAACACAGTCTATATGCAATGATAAGTAATAAAAGGAAAGCTCTGACCTTATTCTGAAGAGCAGGATACTGCAATCTAAAGGTTGCTGGAACAAATGTCTTAAAAGAGACTTGTCTTTTCATGATGTGATGAGATGCTCTGTGCTGACTTTTGATGCTCTGTGCGGAGTTGCGATGCTTTGTGATGACTTGCGATGCGCTGGCTTGGATACGCTGCTGCAGCTTTGGGCCTAGTGGTGGGAAACTAGCTGACTGCAGTACGTGGTCTCTCCGGGGATAGCAGTGCAGGCACTCTAGCTCTGGACTTTGGCCTCCCACCATGCGTCTTTCTCTCTCTAGGGATGGCAGGAGGGTTGGCGCTCTTCCTCTGACTATCTCACCTTTGCAGTTTGACTAATGCACACGTTCTATGGCCTTCATGGTAGCTCCGCTGAGGTGTCTTTGCTCACTCAGGGAACAGTTGCTGCGCGGCGGTATATGCTGGTGCTCCGCTGCTCTAATGCACTCTTTACTGTACTAGTTGAGGAGCACTATCGCTTTGCCCTCTGAGGGCTATAGTTCCTTTGTGGCAGGCGCAGCACTATAAAGTGCCTTTTCCGCTGTGGCATTAGAAGAATTTTGATATCTCTGACTTTTAGTTTGACCAGACTGTCTGTCTATTACTCTTTAATTCCTTTAGCGCCGTTCTATAGAAACAGTAGGTTTAAAGAGCACACCAAATGCTTCAAATAACTTCTTTATTAACTTCAACTGCCGAATCCGCAGCAGATAGTCCATGTACAAAACACGTGTTTAAAAGATATCACAAAATGGCGGTATGATTAAGATGGTGGTTCAACTGTTCAATCTTGTCATTCAACATAAAATGGTGGATATATTTATCTCTTGAGTATCTGTGCTCTCACTTTAACCCCTTAACGACCCAGGACGAGAATGCTCATCCTTAATCGCCGGCACTTAGCGCTAGAGGACGAGCGTTCTCGTCCTGCAGTCGTTCCTCCCACCGCGTGCGGTCCCCCGATCAGCGGCAGAGATCCGTTGGTTACGGACAGCCGGATCCCTGCTGCATCCACCAGCATCGGCAATGACGCCGATGACGGTGGATTAACCCCTCATATGCCGGTGGATTAACCCCTCATAGGGTTTATGCCAGTGGATTAACCCCTCAATACAGCACAATACAGATGTATTGAGACAAGGATCAAACCCTGTCCCATAGTGGGACAAAAAAAAGGGAAAAAAAAGTTAATAAAATTTAAAGTTTTACAAAAAAAATGTTTCAAGTAAAAAAAAAACATATAGACATATCAGCTATATAAACATATCACATGACCTAACCCCTCAGATGAACACCATACAAAATTAAAACTGTGCTAAATAAACAATTTTTTTTGTCACCTTACATCACAAAAAGTACAGCAGCGATCAAAAAGGCGTACGCTCACCAAAATAGTACCAATCTAACCATCACCTCATCCTGCAAAAAATGAGCCCCTACCTAAGACAATTACCCCAAAAATAAAAAAAAATATGGCTCAAAATATGGAGACACTAAAAAAAAAATTCCCCTCCCCCACGACAGCACCACTGAGAGATGGCTCCTCCTCCATGGACAGGAAACCTGTAGCATAAAAAGGTGGAGCCACTCTCCCACCTCAGTGAGGTTTCCTGTCCCTGGAGCAGGAGACTTGTAGTGTTTCTTTTCAGGGACCCATGGCTTGGAAATCCTAGGTAAGCCTAGAGAGCCATGGGTCACGCCAGCCCTTACCGGTGTTCCACTGAGGGACAGGAGTTGGTCCGGGCCAGCTGCTGCTCCTGGGGCTGAGGGCACCGGTCCCTCAAAGGAGAGGCCCGAGTGTTGCCGCAAGTCAGGCGGCGAGGGGGAACAGGCCAAAGGGCTGACATCCCTGGCGCGCACCCAGCGGGGACTGCGGGCAGATGCCGGGCAGTGGAGCGTGTCGGAGCGCCAAACCGAAAGTCGCAGGAATGACGTCAGCTAAGACGTGCGTTCCACTGACGACTTCCGGTTTCAGGCCGGATATTTAAGTTACCCATGCGTTCCAGCAGATCGGAACACAGCAGGACGGATCGGAGGATAGCTGTGCTCTCACCCTGATTGCCAGAGCTTCTGCCAGACTCTTTTTTCCTGCAGTATACTGAGAGGTTGGCGGCATCTTAAAGGCGCTCCCAGGGAACATGCGGAACTCTCAGAGGAGAGGTGCTGTTCCCTGCAACATATTGATTCCTGTATTCTCTATACCTCCAGGATAATTATGGAGGAGGAAAAGAGACCAGAGGAGACGGAACCAGAGAAGCAGCCAGTATAGGACAGACTCTGGATGGGGTAAGACACTGAGTTTTTTTAAATCACTGATGTGTCCCCTTGTTGGTTTATAGATGGCAGCTAAGAAAGCCGCATCTAAGAGAAAGAACAAAGAGTGCGCTTTATGTAGATGCCCTTTGTCCACGTCCTATAATAAGAAGTTATGCCAGGACTGCATTGAGAAAACCTTGGCGGAGGAATCCCCCAATCTTATGCGGGACATTAGAAGTCTCATTAAGGCAGAGGTGAAGGAATCCCTTAAGACAGCGAAAAAATCGAAGCCGGTAGATAGAACAGACTCAGATCCGGAGTCTGTTAGCGAAGTTGAGGGGCGTGACAGATCAGAAGATTCATCATTCGCAGAGGAGGAACAGGAGAAGAAATTCCTAATTAATATTGGAGATATGGCACTCAATATCTGGAAATTTGCTCAAAACAAGTCACTTTATTGATGCAATAACTTTTTTTAAAAAAATAATTAAAATGTCATACAAAGTACGTAATTTGTACAGAAATGAAATAACATAATGATAAAACGTCACAATTGACAGTATAAAAAATCACTTATAGTGTATATATACACACATCAGACAGCAAATGGGTGCTTGTCTGTAATCTGATTGAATGGATCCAGAAAGTTAAATTCCCAACACTAGAGCACTGAATGTGTTATTGCTCAGTAGTTTTCAATTGAGAAATTAATCGAATGTCACCATTAATTCGGTATAAAATAATCGCCGATTATCAATATTGTGGTGCAGTCGCAGGATTTTCGGATTTAATTGTAGAAGTTATTCCGAATATGCATATATCACAGTTCATGGAACTTATCGGATTAAAGTTCAGAAGTTGTTAGCTCTAGGTGGTGTCCCACCTTTTTTCAAGCTATTTAAAGAGGACCTTTCACCTAAAAAAAAAATGTAAACTAAGACCATAGCTTTACTTACATGCCCCCATGAAGTGTTGATCGTTTTTTCTTTTTTCAAACTGTGCCCCCGTTTGTCCGCTATGCCCCCCGGAATAATTCCCGCCGTCTATGCTAATGAGCCAGCCTCAAATGGGCTGGCTTTAAAAGTTCTCCTCGGCGTGCCTTCTCTCTTCTCCCTGGCACGGAGCGCATCCAATCAGCGCGCTCCGCTCTTAGCCAGGGAGAAGACGCTCCAGTTCTCGCGAGACTTCAGAGAACTGGAGCGATTTCGTCTATCCGGCTAAGAGCGGAGCGCGCTGATTGGATGCGCTCCGTGCCAGGGAGAAGAGAGAAGGCACGCCGAGGAGAACTTTTAAAGCCAGCCCATTTGAGGCTGGCTCATTAGCATAGACGGCGGGAATTATTCCGGGGGGCATAGCGGACAAACGGGGGCACAGTTTGAAAAAAGAAAAAACGATCAACACTTCATGGGGGCATGTAAGTAAAGCTATGGTCTTAGTTTACATTTTTTTTTTAGGTGAAAGGTTCTCTTTAAA
Source organism: Bufo gargarizans (assembly GCF_014858855.1). NCBI lineage: Eukaryota > Metazoa > Chordata > Amphibia > Anura > Bufonidae > Bufo > Bufo gargarizans. Next base: position 241,648,109 of record NC_058084.1, read on the forward strand.
TCCCTTACCTCCACTTCTCAATACGGTTTGTTCAGTCACCGTTTCCTCAGCGTCCCAAATATTCGATTTCTCCTTGCTTGTAAATCAGAGTGTATCACTCTGAGGAGTTTTCGAGCTTGATGTAGGACGAGTTGATCACTTAGGAGGTTATTGGTAAGGGAGGTGTAGCTGTAGATCTCCTTGCGTACGCCAAAAATGGTGGTAATGTGGGGTCCAGATTCCTCCCAGACGCGTTTCGAAGTCCCAAGGGGTGCTGACTTCTTCCTCAGTGGTGACCTGGCTCCCCCTAAACCACCTTTTTTATACCATCTTTGTTAATTGGTTCCAGATGTCCCAAAGATCAGTCCTGGATCACAATCCAGGTACCATAGTGACAAAATCTGGTCTGGATTATTACAATATACTATACTCAATGATAAAATTGAATATTTTTAATGATAAAGTAAATTCAATCAGAGATATAGCTCCCACATTTCTTCCATAAGTATAATACATCGAAATCTTGCTATTTTTGAAAAAAACGCATATGCGGTAATGATGCGGTTTCCATGCGTTTTTTTTGGGGTCGATAAGTTTTTTTCAGAAAAGCTGCTGAAATTACATCCTTAATCATTTACATAAGGGATTTAATGTTATTTGCTTCCTTACTCTCATTATTCACAATAACATGAATTAAAATGTATAAATGAATATAAAAATATTTAATTAATAAAAAATATAATATTATTTTAATATTTTTATTAATTAAATATTTTTATATTCATTTATACATTTTAATTCATGTTATTGTGAATAATGAGAGTAAGGAAGCAAATAACATTAAATCCCTTATGTAAATGATTAAGGATGTAATTTCAGCAGCTTTTCTGAAAAAAAACGCATCGACCCCAAAAAAAACGCATGGAAACCGCATCATTACCGCATATGCGTTTTTTTCAAAAATAGCAAGATTTCGATGTATTATACTTATGGAAGAAATGTGGGAGCTATATCTCTGATTGAATTTACTTTATCATTAAAAATATTCAATTTTATCATTGAGTATAGTATATTGTAATAATCCAGACCAGATTTTGTCACTATGGTACCTGGATTGTGATCCAGGACTGATCTTTGGGACATCTGGAACCAATTAACAAAGATGGTATAAAAAAGGTGGTTTAGGGGGAGCCAGGTCACCACTGAGGAAGAAGTCAGCACCCCTTGGGACTTCGAAACGCGTCTGGGAGGAATCTGGACCCCACATTACCACCATTTTTGGCGTACGGAAAAATTGTTAAAAACAATTAGAGCTACATTAGAGCTGGAAGACGTCAAAGAAGATAGGTCCGTTGCAGATGTAGTCTTTGAGGGATTACGAGAAAAAAAGAGAAGATGTTTTCCCTTGCATAAGAGCGTATCAGCACTGATAGAAAAGGAGTGGAAGAAGCCTGATAAGAAAGCCTTCATTAGTAAAAATTTTAAAAGAAAATACCCCTTCGAGGAAGAGGCTTCTACTTCATGGGATAAAGCACCAAAGTTGGACGTGGCCATTTCGAAAGTGTCTAGAAAATCTTCATTGCCATTTGACGACATGGGTTTTTTGAAGGACCCGCTGGATAAGAAAATAGATTCTTGCCTGAGGAATACTTGGGAAGCATCCACTGCCTCCTTTAGGCCCAACATTGCAGCAACCGTTACTGCTAGGTCCTTAGCATTATGGCTAGAAAGGTTAGAAGGAAAGTTAAGGGATAAATGCCCTAGAGACCAGATATTGAATTCGCTTCCGACCCTACAGAAAGCTGTGGATTTCCTATCAGACGCCTCGGTGGAGGCAGTTGTCTAGCAGCCAGGTCGGCTTCCACCTCTAATTCCGCCCGTAGGGCCCTTTGGCTTAAGAACTGGAGAGGGGGCGACATAGCCTCTAAACAACGCTTATGTAGCATTCCCTGTCAGGGACAGTTTTTATTCGGACCTGAGTTAGATGCCCTTTTAGAGAAGGCAGCTGATAGAAAAAAGAGAATGCCTCAGGAGTCTTCCTTTTCACAGTTCAGGCCTTATAGACGTCCCTTTCAGAATGTCCCTAGATCTCAGGGAAGAAGACAGCCGGGAGATAGAGATCAGTTTCCCAGGCCCAAGGGCTCAGGGGGTAGAGGCTTTATGTTTGGAGGTTCCTCTTCCTCTCAGAAGGATAAATCTTCCAAAAAGTGACGCCAGGCTACAGGTAGGGGGAAGACTAAGGTTCTTTCCCTCTGCCTGGAGAGAAGTCGCAGGAAAGTGGGTGTACAACATTATTACAGAGGGCTTAAGGTTGCAGTTTCGGGGTCATTGTCCGCAGAGGTTTGTAGTAACAAAAGAGTCCAGACAGTTATCAAGGGAGGTAGATCTACTAATAGAAAAAAGTGTGTTAGTCCCGGTACCAAGGGCAGAGCAGGGAGTGGGTTTCTACTCCAAGCTGTTCTTGGTCAAAAAACCAGACGGATCCTACCGAACAATTATAAATTTGAAACATTTGAACAAATACCTAAGGATAAAAAAGTTCAAGATGGAGACCATAAAATCTGCGATTCATTTAGTTTTCCAGGGTTGTTTTATGGCGGTAGTGGATCTAAAGGATGCATATCTACATATCCCGATGCATCCCCTTTTTCAGAAGTTCCTAAGAGTGGCGGTTACAGAGGGTATCAGTATCAGACACCTTCAGTTCCAGGCCAGGCCCTTCGGCCTATGTACGGCCCCGAGAACCTTTACCAAGGTGATGGCAGAAGTAGCGTCCTGCATTCGAAAGGAGAATATCTTATTCCTCCCTTATCTGGACGACCTCTTGATTATTGCAGGATCGCGGGAGACATGTCAGAAATCAGTCCGGACAGTGATTCGGATCCTGGAACAGCTGGGATGGATGATCAATTCCCAAAAATCCAGGTTGGAACCCAGCACAAGTCAAATATTTCTGGGACTTCGGTTGGATTCTCTACAGCAAAGGACTTTTCTTCCAGCAGAGAAGATAGGGAAGATCCAGAACGAAGCCCGGAGGGCTCGGCAGAACCCAGAAATGTCAGTCCGGAAAGCAATGTCTTTGTTAGGGTTAATGACGGCCTGTATTCCAGCAGTCCGTTGGGCTCAGTTTCATTCAAGGATATTGCAATGGGAAATTTTGAATTGGACAAAACAAAAGGAGATAACGTTAGACTCTCAGATATGTCTCAGCCAGAGGACTCTGATCTCCCTCAATTGGTGGTAGAAAATTTAGACCAGGGCATTCCATGGAATTACCCCAATCCAGTGGTGATCACTACGGATGCCAGCCCTTGGGGATGGGGTGCACATTTCCAGGGTCAATTGAGGCAGGGAATCTGGTCCCCGTTACAGAGACAGTTCTCGTCCAACAGGAAGGAATTAATGGCAGTGTTGTTGGCTTTACGAGCAGCTCTGCCAGGACTCCAGCACCAACATGTCAGAGTCATGTCAGACAACAGAACAGTAGTTTTGTATCTGAACCGCCAGGGAGGTACCAGATCCCTATCTTTAATGAGGGAGGCAGAGATAATATTCTCAGAATTCCAGGAGGAACTAACCCACATATCCGCCCTACATATAAGGGGGGTAGAAAATGTCCAGGCCGACTTCCTGAGCCGTCATCGTTTAAAGCAGGGGGAGTGGTCCCTGAATCCGGCCATATTTGCAAAGATTGTGGATCCATGGGGGGTACCAGAGATAGAGCTATTTGCCACCAGGGAGAACAGACAGGTAGAAAGTTTTTGCTCCCTCAGTTCCTGCGAATCCCCTTATGGGATAGATGCCTTTCTCCTGGAATGGAGATTCCGTCTGGGATATGCATTTCCCCCGCCCCTACAGCTCCTACCCAGAGTTCTCAGGAAGATAAGGGAAGAGAGGTCAGACATGATAGTCATCGCCCCCTTTTGGCCAAGAAGAGCCTGGTTCTCTCTACTCAGATCCATGTCAATAGCGGAGCCATGGGTTCTTCCCGACATTCCGGACCTCCTGAGGCAGGGCCCAGTGATACATCCAGAGATAGTGTCCTTACACCTTACGGCATGCAGATTGAGAGGGTGCACCTGATTAACCACCTCCCGACCGCTGTACGCACCGATGCGTCCGGGAGGTGGTTGTTTAGTTCCTCCTGGACGCATCGGCGCGTCCTCTCGCGAGACGCGAGATTACGTCACAGCCGGCCCGCGCATGCGCATCGCGGGCCGGCATTTCGCAGAAGACTATTTCGTCAGCAGCCTGCCGGCCACGATCATTGGCTGGCAGGTTGCTGATTTTTAAAAAATCCAATCAGCAGGCATATAACCCCACATATTAGTAAATATGATGGGGTTATATGGCTGCTGTGCTCCTCTGCTCCTTCTTTTGGTCGGTTGGTTCCAGCAGAGGAGCAGAGGAGCACATCTTTACTGTGAGTACCCACCACACCACATTTAGCCCCCAGATCACCCCAATTAACCCTTTGATCACCCCTTTTATCCCCCCCTGTCAATCACTAGTGAAAGGAAAAAAGTGATCAGTGCAAACTGTCACTTTTTTTTTTCACTGTTATTGACCGTTAGGTTTTAGGTATAGTTTAGGTCCCTTGGTTAGGTAGTTAGCGATCAGTTAGCGCCCAGCCCACCGCACCGCAGTCCGTTATTCGCTGATTAGCGTATCGCTAATCAGCATTTGTACTTTTATAGTATCTGAAAGTGATCAAAACTGATCACGGTCAGATCTATAATAGTACTAGTGTCACTTTAGTTCGCCCTCCACCCAAAACGCAGTGTTTGCCCGATCAGGCCTGATCGGTCGCCCACACGTGCGTTCGCCCACACCCACCCCACCGCAGTGACAAAAAAATTTTTTTTTTTTGATCACTGCACATTCACTTTACACGCACTGCGGCGATAAAAAAATCAGTTTTGATATTTTTTATCAACCGCAGCAGCCTCCGGTACTTCGCTAGCCTCCCCTTTGTAAGACAGGCTTGCTTTTTTTTTCTTGGGTAGTCTCAGGGAATACCCCTAAATTTAGTTGCCCACATGTCAAACAGGGGGTATTCCTCTGAAGAGGCCTACAGGCTTCTGACCCAGTCGGATGAGGAGTGGGAACCCTCATCTGATGAATCCAGCGGGTCAGAATACGAACCTGTAGAAAGCAGTGGCTCTCTGACCCAAAGTTCGGACGAGGAGGCTGAGGTCCCTGATAGCACCAGGCGTACCCGGCCCCGTGTCGCTAGACCGCAGGTTGCGCAGGATCCGCTTCAAGAGCAGCAGAGTGGGGCTGGTGCTGTCGGATTACGTGGTGAGGCATACACCAGCAGCCCAGCCCTTCCTGGACCTAGTACCAGCACTGCCGTACAACCTGGTGAAGTAGCGAGCACCAGAAGGGCAGTTGAAGCTGGTACGGTGGCACGTGCAGTAGTGACCCCGTCGCAGCCACCGCAAAGACGTGCCCGTAGAGCCCCTAGAATCCCAGAGGTGCTGGCAAACCCTGATTGGCAGTCCCCAACTTCAGCCGCACCCGTAGTTTTCCCTTTCACCGCCCAGTCTGGAGTTCGGGTTGAGACGGCTCAGATCGGTTCGGCCCTGGGATTTTTTGAGCTGTTCTTGACTGCGGAGCTTTTAGACTTAGTCGTGGCAGAGACAAACCGGTATGCCACACAATTTATCACCGCTAACCCGGAAAGCTTTTATGCCCAGCCTTTCCGGTGGAAACCAGTCCAAGTTTCCGAATTTAAAACTTTTCTGGGCCTCCTCCTCAACATGGGCCTGACAAAAAAACATGAATTGCGGTCATATTGGTCCACGAACCCAATTCATCACATGCCCATGTTCTCTGCTGCTATGTCCAGGACACGATTTGAGGTCATCCTGCGTTTCCTGCACTTTAGCGACAACACCGCCTCCCGTCCCAGGGGCCACCCTGCTTTTGACCGGCTCCACAAAATTCGGCCCCTCATAGACCATTTCAACCAGAAATTTGCAGATTTGTATACCCCTGAGCAAAACATCTGCATAGACGAGTCCCTAATACATTTTACCGGGCGCCTTGGCTTCAAACAATACATCCCAAGCAAGCGCGCCCGGTATGGGGTCAAATTGTATAAGCTCTGTGAAAGGGCCACAGGCTATACCCACAAATTTCGGGTCTATGAGGGAAAAGATCAGACCCTGGAGTCGGTCGGTTGCCCTGACTACCTGGGGAGCAGTGGGAAGACAGTTTGGGACTTGGTGTCACCCTTATTCGGCAAGGGGTACCATCTTTATGTGGACAATTTTTACACAAGTGTGGCCCTCTTTAGGCATTTGTTTCTAGAACGGATTGGCGCCTGTGGTACCGCGCGAACTAGTCGCGCGGGCTTCCCCCAACGGCTCGTTACCACCCGTCTTGCAAGGGGGCAGAGGGCCGCACTGTGTAACGAAGAACTGCTCGCGGTGAAATGGAGAGACAAGCGTGACGTTTACATGCTCTCCTCCATTCACGCAGACACGACAATCCAAATTGAGCGAGCAACCCGTGTCATTGAAAAGCCCCTCTCAGTCCACGACTATAACCTCCACATGGGAGGGGTCGACTTCAATGACCAGATGTTGGCTCCGTATTTAGTTTCCCGACGCACCAGACGCTGGTATAAGAAGGTGTCTGTATATTTAATTCAATTGGCTCTGTACAATAGTTTTGTTCTCTACAGTAAGGCTGGGAGAACTGGATCCTTCCTCAAATTTCAGGAAGAGATCATCGCGAAACCTCCTGTATCCAGGAGGTTCCGTGGCCCCATCCACCAGTGTAGTTAGCCGTCTACACGAGCGACACTTCCCCAGTGTCGTTGCTGGTACCTCAAACCGACCGCCACCCCGAAAAAAATGTCGTGTCTGTAGCAGGAGTGGAATAAGGCGTGACACCCGTTATTTCTGTCCTGACTGTCCCGACCACCCTGCCCTATGCTTAGGGGAGTGTTTCCGAAAGTACCACACACAGGTACACCTAGCATAGGGATCACATCTCACCAGGATAGGCACACAGGGCTATTAGGGCCCATTCACTCACAGCTGCTGCAAACGTCTCCTTTCACATGGGACAAAGTGCATAACGCACTTCGCCACATCTTTGGGCGATTTGCGCTTTGCACATTGACCCATGGGGAAGGAGAGGTTTGTTCTATAAAGGTAAAAAAACAAAAAAAAAAAACAAACAAAAAAAAACAGGTAAGCAAACAGGTTAATGTTTAGTTCCAAAAGTTAAAGTTACATGTTCTGTTCCAAAGTTAATAAAATTATTGCGTTGTGGCCTGGTTTTTTATTTTTTTATTTTTTTTGTCTTTTTACCTTCCAGGTGGACCAACCGATCTACTAGCTGCAGCACCGATGTGCATTCTGACAGAAGCATTGCGCTGCTGTCAGATTACACGCAAGTCGGTGTATGCGGCGCTGCAAGACGGGATTTTCTCCTCTGCAGTGACAGATACGTTTGCCAAGGCATACGAGCTGAGGAGGAGGCGGCGTTCCTATGCTTTGGCAAGCATTTTGTATATATATATATATATATATATAAAAAAAAAAAAATCCCGGCAATGATTTATTCATCCACATCGATTGATGCGAATGGAGAAATCTGGTTTGCCAGGGCATACGAGCTAAGTGGGTATGGATGTAGGGCGGAGCTCCTATGTCCTGGCAGACGCCTTTCCCCTCCATTTTTTTTTTTTGGCAGAGATTTTTTCATCCACATTGATCGATGCGAATGAAGAAATCTGTGCCGTTCATTTTTTTCTTTCAGCCCAGAGGCTGAACGGAAAAAAAAATCTCATTACCTGTATGCTCAATATAAGGAGAATAGCAGAAACTCCTAATGCTGGCCATACATGTAATGATTGCGGAGACCCTCAAATGCCAGGGCAGTACAAACACCCCACAACTGACCCCATTTTGGAAAGAAGACACCCCAAGGTATTTGCTGAGGGGCATATTGAGTCCATGAAAGATTGAAATTTTTGTCCTAAGTTAGCGGAAAGTGAGACTTTGTGAGAAAAAACAAAAAAAAATCAATTTCCGCTAACTTATGCGAAAAAAAAAAAAATTCTATGAACTTGCCAGGCCCCTCATTGGATACCTTGGGGTGTCTTCTTTCCAAAGTGGGGTCACATGTGGGGTATTTATACTGCCCTGGCTTTTTAGGGGCCCTAAAGCGTGAGAAGAAGTCTGGGATCCAAATGTCTAAAAATGCCCTCCTAAAAGGAATTTGGGCCCCTTTGCGCATCTAGGCTGCAAAAAAGTGTGACACATCTGGTATCGCCGTACTCAGAAGAAGTTGGGGAATGTGTTTTGGGGTGTCATTTTACATATACCCATGCTGGGTGAGAAAAATATCTTGGTCAAATGCCAACTTTGTATAAAAAAATGGGAAAAGTTGTCGTTTGCCAAGATATTTCTCTCACCCAGCATGGGTATATGTAAAATGACACCCCAAAACACATTCCCCAACTTCTCCTGAGTACGGCGATACCAGATGTGTGACACTTTTTTGATGCCAAGGTGGGCAAAGGGGCGCATATTCCAAAGTGCACCTTTCGTATTTCACCGGTCATTTTTTACAGATTTTGATTGCAAAGTACTTCTCACACATATGGGCCCCTAAATTGCCAGGGCAGTATAACTACGCCACAAGTGACCCCATTTTGGAAAGAAGACACCCCAAGGTATTCCGTGAGGGGCACGGCGAGTTCCTAGAATTTTTTATTTTTTGTCACAAGTTAGCGGAAAATGATGATTTTTCTTTTTTTTTCTTTTTTCCTTACAAAGTCTCATATTCCACTAACTTGCGACAAAAAATAAAAAATTCTAGGAACTCGCCATGCCCCTCACGGAATACCTTGGGGTGTCTTCTTTCCAAAATGGGGTCACTTGTGGCGTAGTTATACTGCCCTGGCAATTTAGGGGCCCAAATGTGTGAGAAGTACCTTGCAATCAAAATGTGTAAAAAATGCCCTGCAAAATCCGAAAGGTGCACTTTGGAATATGTGCCCCTTTGCCCACCTTGGCAGCAAAAAAGTGTGACACATCTGGTATCGCCGTACTCAGGAGAAGTTGGGGAATTTGTTTTGGGGTGTCATTTTACATATACCCATGCTGGGTGAGAAAAATATCTTGGTCAAATGCCAACTTTGCATAAAAAAATGGGAAAAGTTGTCTTTTGCCAAGATATTTCTCTCACCCAGCATGGGTATATGTAAAATGACACCCCAAAACACATTCCCCAACTTCTCCTGAGTACGGCGATACCACATGTGTGACACTTTTTTGCTGCCAAGGTGGGCAAAGGGGCGCATATTCCAAAGTGCACCTTTCGGATTTCACCGGTCATTTCTTACACATTTTGATTGCAAAGTTCTTCTCACACATTTGGGCCCCTAAATTGCCAGGGCAGTATAACTACGCCACAAGTGACCCCATTTTGGAAAGAAGACACCCCAAGGTATTCTGTGAGGGGCATGGCGAGTTCCTAGAATTTTTTATTTTTTGTCGCAAGTTAGTGGAATATGAGACTTTGTAAGAAAAATAAAAAAATAAAAAATCATCATCATTTTCCGCTAACTTGTGACAAAAAATAAAAAGTTCTATGAACTCACTATGCCCATCAGCGAATACCTTAGGGTGTCTACTTTCCGAAATGGGGTCATTTGTGGGGTAGTTATACTGTTTGGGCATTGTAGAACCTCAGGAAACATGACAGGTGCTCAGAAAATCAGAGCCGTTTCAAAAAGCGGAAATTCACATTTTTGTACCATAGTTTGTAAATGCTATAACTTTTACCCAAACCATTTTTTTTTTGCCCAAACATTTTTTTTTTATCAAAGACATGTAGAACTATAAATTTAGTGAAAAATTTATATATGGATGTCGTTTTTTTTGCAAAATTTCACAGCTGAAAGTGAAAAATGTCATTTTTTTGCAAAAAAATCGTTATATTTTGATTAATAACAAAAAAAGTAAAAATGTCAGCAGCAATAAAATACCACCAAATGAAAGCTCCATTAGTGAGAAGAAAAGGAGGTAAAATTCATTTGGGTGGTAAGTTGCATGACCGAGCGATAAACGGTGAAAGGAGTGTAGTGCCGAAGTGTAAAAAGTGGCCTGGTCATGAAGGGGGTTTCACCTAGCGGGGCTGAAGTGGTTAAGAAAGGCTTCTCTGAAGCCTTGACCTCCACCATTCTTAGTAGTAGGAAGAGGGTAACTAATACCATTTATGCAAGAATATGGAAGAGATTCCTTTCCTTTTCAGGTCTGGACACCGATGTTTGGCCTGAGAAGGTTTCCACTAAGCAAGTCTTAGAATTTCTACAAAGGGGTCTGTCATTAGGTTTGGCCAAAAGCACTCTGAAGGTGCAGGTTTCGGCCCTCTCGGGCTTATGTGGTAGAAGTCTGGCTATGGATCCCTGGATAGTCAGGTTCTTTAAGGCAGTTGATAGGGTTGCACCTGTCAGGGGCCCCAGGTTTCCCCCCTGGGATTTGAACCTAGTCTTAAAAGCTTTGACCAGTTCCCCCTTTGAGCCTATGATGGAAAGTTCTATTAAAAATCTTACTTTAAAATTAGTCATGCTAATAGCATTAACTTCAGCCCGTAGAGTTAGCGAGCTTCAGACACTGTCCATCAACTCCCCATTTATGTCCATACGTGAGGATAGAGTGGTCCTTAGACCAGATCCAAAGTTCATTCCCAAGGTACCTTCCAAGACTAACAGGTTGCAGGAAATTGTCTTGCCAGTCTTTTTTCCAGACCCTAAAACTGAGGAAGAAGATAGATGGCACTTATTGGATGTAAGAAGATGCCTGATCCATTATCTGGAGAAATCAAAAGATTGGAGGAAGACCTCTTCCTTGTTTGTGTTATACGCTGGGGCTCGAAAAGGTAATACGGCCTCCAAGAGTACTATTGCTAGGTGGATACAAGAACTTATTTCCCTAGCCTACTCGTGTTCTGGTCTTTCCCCTCCACTGTCACTGAAAGCTCACTCTACCAGGGCAATGTCTACCTCCTGGGCAGAAAGGTCTAATGTCTCTATTGACCAGATCTGCAGGGCAGCCACATGCGCTTCTCCTTCTACTTTCTATAAGCACTATAGGCTTCAACTCGACTCTGTTTCTGACCTCCTTTTTGGTCCTAAGGTGTTAGAAGTGGTCACCCTCCCTTGAATTCTATGTAATCTCTCTCAGTGGTGCTGTCGTGGGGGAGGGGACAAATGATGATTACACTTACCGGTAATTTCCTGACCCCACGACAGCACCCGTCTAATTCCCTCCCTAAGGTGGTGGTTGGTGAAGAAATTCACGTGGTGATGCAAAAAATAAAAATAAAAAAAAGTATATATATTGTATTAATCAAAAGGGGAGTCCCTCTCATGCTCTGTAAACCCACTGAGGTGGGAGAGTGGCTCCACCTTTTTATGCTACAGGTTTCCTGTCCATGGAGGAGGAGCCATCTTTCAGTGGTGCTGTCGTGGGGGCAGGAAAATCCGATTACCGGTAAGTGTAATCATCATTTTTTGTTTTAACCCCTTAAGGACTCAGCCCTATTTCACCTTTGACACTGCTAAAATTGGGTCAAAAAAGTTAATTTTTTTGCATAAAAAATACCAAATTTACCCAAAATTTGGAAAAATTAGCAAATTTCAAAGTTTCAGTTTCTCTACTTCTGTAATACATAGTAATACCCTCATATGTGGTCGTAAACTACTATTTGGCTAAACGGCAGGACATAGAAGAAGGGGAACACCATATGGTTTTTGGAAGGCAGATTTTGCTGGACTGGTTTATTTACACCATGTACCCGTTCAAGCCCCCTGATGCACCCCTAGAATAGAAACTCCATAAAAGTGACCCCATCTAGGAAACTATGGGATAAGGTGGTTGTTTTGGGACTATATTAGGGTAAATATGATTTTTGAAAAAATATATATAAGACTGTTATATAATATAATATATCATATAAAAGGTCACAATTTATGTAGTCACAATTTAATATTACAGCAATAACATCAAAAGATTTGGATATTAAATAACAACACTATAAAAAAAATCATTCTAAATGAGTTTGCTTAAGCCAACTCTAACCATCCACAGTTCCGGATAAGATGTATATCTGTGGATGAGATGGATTGGAAGCAGCAGATAAGATGAGAATCACAATAAAAAAAAAAGCAATGTAATCGCAGTAGAATATAGGACCCTATGCATAAAGTCCCTTGAATCACTGTAGCGGAGGGGTCTTATAATTATCATGTAAAGAACATCCTTTTAGTCCTGATAATACCTGCTTGAAAGATGGCACTGAATGAGCAGCAATATATTTAAATCCCCAAATGTACGCCTGGAGGAGAAAACCATTCCATAGACTATACACACTGGGCGTGTAGTGATTCAGTCCGACAAAGAACAGTCACCGTTATCAGAGATAATATTTGCCAAGTATATCACTGGCGGTTAGGTGTAGGTGGTGGGTAGTGTGGGATTAGATATCTTACCGGTAGGAAGGCAAGACCGGTAGTTGGAAGTCCCGTCCAGCAGGCTTCTACTCACCACACCTTGCGGCTATTTCTCTTTCCTTCGGCGTCCTCGCTTGCCAGTGCGTCTCACGTGATTACCTTTGGAAAATCGCAAGAGTAGCCTTTCAGTCCCGCTTCATAGGTAGAGCAGTACTCAAGAAAATAAGTTTTGGAGCGCTCCAATCTTTGTTAATTATTCAGTGGTCCGCGGTATATCCAATTTGGTACAAATGCAGGGGTATAACGCCAGATGCGTTTTGGGGACCTCTCTCCCCTTCCTCAGTGGCTCTACCCCCGCTAATCCATCACATCCTTTTATAGTCCTGTCAGTAATCCTCAAAAGCTGGACCGGAACAGAGATTTGCTTCTTGCGGTATCGTTGCGTCTTCTGTGCGGTTTATGATGTTCATATGTGTTTTCTACATATCTCCAGATTGTTGTGATTAGACTGGGTAATAAGGGAAAAAGTGCTGCGACATTGCTTTCTTAAAAACAAACATACAAAAATCTAAGTAAATAATTATAAAAAAGGTGAAATTAACCCCACATTAAATAATAAAACTCATACATATTTATGTAGAAACATGGCTCTAGATATCATATACAGCCCAAGAGAGATACTTCAGAAATGGCAAATATGTAATATATAACAAAATATGACACAATAGTCTTGCATAATATGTTTCATAACTTGAACTTGCCATCTGTATCTTAAAGTAGTTGGGGGCATGTGAGCCTATCTCCAAGGAGGGATCACAGTGCCGATAAAACGGCCAGACGTGATCCCCATTGGATGAGAGGCACACAGCCCTGGATCTAAAGGAAGCCAACAATTTCTAACTCAGCATTCAGACCTGCTGGAATCATACTACCAAAGTCATAGATATGTCTTGATTCCGCTCTAGACATTCTCTCAATATGTTTGCATCCTCTCCAAGGCCATAAACGTCAACCCTGTAGGGTCCTGGTTGTGAACTTCTTTAAAGTGCTTTAAATGTATTGTCTAGAACACGGGCATTGGATGAAGTAGACGACACTAGTTGAATTATAAGTGAGAAAATGGTTGATCTCCCACCCATGAAAAGGAGTTTTGAGTTGATTGTACCTTTTTAATACTCCTTGAGGCTTTGGTGGCTTTACATTGGGTGCCTTTGTATATGTAATCTGCAGTCTCACTGGCATTAGTGTGCCTACGGTTTTGTCCTGCAATAGATGGTGCCAGTGTCGTTTCACTATTTCTTCCACTCCTTTTATATTGTGTAGTATATGGGAGAATCATTCTAAATTGGGATTCCCCCTGATTTTTCTGAACTGGTTTTGCTGTAAGCAAGGAGCTCCTAGACAAACTTTGCACATTTTCTAACGTTCCCTCTAATACTGAACTTGGATATTGTTTCGTTATAAACTTATTTTTCAAAGTCAGGGCTTCTACTTCAAATTGGGCATCTTCGGTGCAGTTACGTTTTAATCGACGGAACTGTCCAAATGGGACATTTAACAGCGAATTTGGCAAATGACAACTTGATTGTAAAATAAAAGCATTTCTAGCTGTCGGTTTTTGATATTAGTAATATTTATTGTGTTTTCTCGTAATTGACAGGTCCAAAAACTCTGTTTCTACCAAATTAATACTCGCAGTAAAAACTAAATTAAAGGGGTTATCCGAGTTAATAAAAAAATAAAAACTCTTAAAACCCATCTGGATATACATATAATTTGGTTAAGCTAGATTTCATCAAGTTAAAACCCATACTTACACCTTTTCATGGTTCTGTCATTGCTGTGTTTACATGCTGAAGTACATGCTGAGGGGGCATATAACAACAAAGCCTGAGCTCTGCCTCATGAATATTTGTGGGCGTGAACAATCTGACCTTCCCCTCACTCTGCTCTGCACATCCTAACTTTGCATAAACCAGTCACATGATCATCTCCTAGCTCACACAGACAGATCATCCTGTCACATTGCAGAAACACAGGCTCTATGTATCTGAGCTCTATGGCAGCTCTGTGTATCTAAGCTATATGGCAGCTCTATGTATCTAAGCTCTATGGCAGCTCTGTATCTAAGCTCTATGGCAGCTCTGTGTATCTAAGCTCTATGGCAGCTCTGTGTATCTAAGCTCTATGGCAGCTCTGTGTATCTAAGCTCTATGGCAGCTCTGTGTATCTAAGCTCTATGGCAGCTCTGTGTATCTAAGCTCTATGGCAGCTGTGTGTATCTAAGCTCTATGGCAGCTCTGTGTATCTAAGCTCTGAGGCAGCTGTGTATCTAAGCTGTATGTATCTAATATAGCTTAGATAGATATAGGTGTCATATATGACACCTATATCTATCTAAGCTATATTACAGCCATATCTATGTTGACTATATACTATGTAGTCACTGTCCCCCCTCCCCCATAGACAATGCCGTGTCCCCCACCCCCACCCCATACACCCAATGCAGTGTCCCCCACCCCTCCATACACACAATGCAGTCACCCCACCCCTCCATACACACAATATACACAATGCAGTGTCCCCCTCCCCCACCCCATACACACAATATACACATGCAGTCACCCCCACCCCATACACACAATGCAGTGTCCCCCACCCCTCTATACACACAATATACACAATGCAGTGTCCCCCTCCCCCACCCCATACACACAATATACACAATGCAGTCACCCCCACCCCATACACACAATGCAGTGTCCCCCACCCCTCCATACACACAATGCAGTGTCCCCCTCCCCCACCCCTACACACAATATACACAATGCAGTGTCCCCCACCCCCTACACACAATGCAGTGTCCCCCACCCCTCCATACACACAATGCAGTGTCCCCCTCCCCCACCCCATACACACACTATA
This sequence comes from Bufo gargarizans, assembly GCF_014858855.1. Taxonomy (NCBI): domain Eukaryota; kingdom Metazoa; phylum Chordata; class Amphibia; order Anura; family Bufonidae; genus Bufo; species Bufo gargarizans. Next base: position 241,663,491 of record NC_058084.1, read on the forward strand.
CACAATGCAGTCACCCCCACCCCATACACACAATGCAGTCACCCCCACCCCTCCATACACACAATGCAGTGTCCCCCATCCCTCCATACACACAATGCAGTGTCCCCCACCCCTCCATACACACAATGCAGTCACCCCCACCCCTCCATACACACAATATACACAATTAAGTCACCCCCCACCTTCCTCTCCCCAGGAAATCTAAGAGCCCAGGCAAAAGCACATGTCTTTACTCTCCAGTGTAAACAGCAGGGAGGGCGGGCCTTTCATCTGATTGGCTGTCCTGACTTGCCTTCTCCCTTTTATTGGCTGAGCTGCTTGTCCTTCATTCCTGCTCCTGGATCACAGCAATACAGTGACTGGCAGCACCTGGGTAACCCTTTCCTAATCAGAGCTCTCCTGTACACTCTTTCAGTGCAACACAGAAGCTTCTGTTTTGCACAGTCAGCCCTGTGTATGGTAAGTCGGATAACCCCTTTAAGATCATTCATGTTCAATCTAGATATAAACGACCGTAGGGCTGCTTCTTCTCCCTTCCAAATTAAAATAACGTAGTCTATATATCGGAGCCAGAGCACCAGGTCGCCCCCCCGGTATGGATCAATGGCAGCCTGTTCCCATTGGGCCAGGAACAGGTTGGCATAGCTGGGGGCGAACCTGGTGCCCATGGCAGTCCCTCTTACCTGAAGGTAAAAATTGCCCTCAAAATAAAAATAATTATGCTGCAAGATATGTCTGATTCCTTCTAGAATGAAATCAGTCTGTTCTGACTTCATTGTCCTTTTTTTCTGTAATTTTGTCTTTATGGCTCTTATGCCCTGTTCGTGATCTATCACAGTATAGAGTGACTGGATATCCAAAGTTGTCATTATCCAGTCAGACTCTACTGTTAGACCTTCTAATATGTCAATAATTTGGGTGGTATCTCTCAGATAGGATACTGTAGTTTTCACTAAAGTTTGTAACCAGGTATCTACATATCTAGAGAGATTAGCTGTTAAGGAGCCTATCCCTGATACTATGGGGCGGCCCGGATGACTCCCCATGTCCTTGTGCACCTTTGGGAGGCAATAAAAGACCGGGAGTCTCCCGGGCGTCCCCATAATAAAGCTGGATTCCTGTTTAGACATGATACCCAGTTGGGATCCTTTATTACAGTATTTGCGTTGTTTTTCGCAAAACTTCAAGGTTGGATCACCATCTAGTTTCTTATATGTTGTGTTATCAGAGAGTTGTCTTAAACATTCCTGTATGTATTTCGTTGTCTCTGGGATTACAATCTCCCCTCCTTTATCCGCAGGGCGAATAGTTATATTATCATTCTTTTGTAACTCCTTAATTGCCACTATTTCTTTGTTGGAGAGATTCTTTCTGTAGTAATTTTTCTCCTTGATTTTTCTAAGATCTGTTTCTACGTTCTTCTGAAAGCTACTAATTTCAGGTCCTATTTCATTTCTCAGAAATTTTTGGGATTTATTTTTTAGGTCTGTATGTCTAAATATGATTTTTGGTTGCTCTATATTACACTTTTTTGAGGCAAGGTAAAAAAAAATTTAATTCTAAAATTGTTTCTACATTCGCTATTTAGTTTAGTGGAACACCTAAAGGGTTAACAAAGTAACTTTTGAATACCTTGAGGGGTGTAGTTTCTTAGATGGGGGTCACTTTTTTGGAGTTTCTAGTCTAGGCTACATCAGGGGGGCTTCTAATGGGACATGGTGTAAATAAACCTGTCCAAAATCTGCCGTCCAGAAACCATATGGCGTTCCCTTCGTTGTATGCCCTGCCGTGTGGCTATATAGCCATTTATGACCACATATGGGGTGTTTCTGCAAACTACAGAATCAGGGCAATAAATATTTTGTTTTGTTTGGCTGTTAACCCTTGCTTTATTACCGTGAGAAAAAGGATTCAAATGGAAATTTTGCCCCATTTTTGGCACCGTTTTTATTTTATATTTTTAACGCTGTTCATCCGAAGAGTTTGGTCAAATGTTATTTTTATAGGGCAGATTCTTACAGACGCGGCGATACCTAATATGTCTACATTTTAAATTTTTTTTTAGATTTTACACTATATTATCATTTTAGGAACCCCCAAAAATTATTTTAGTATCTCCATAGCCTGGGAGCTACAGTTTTGTTTTTTTTTGCTCATTTTTTGCAGGATGAGATGGCGGTTTTATTGGCACTAATTGGGGTGCATTTGACATTTTGATCGCTCCCTATTACACTTTGTGATGTTAGGTGACAATAAATGGCTTTATTTTTTAGACTTTTTTTTTTTTTTAACGCTGTTCATCCGGGGGAAGGGGGTTACATGTTATTTTTGTAAAGAATATTTTTACGGACATGTCGATGCCCAATATGTATGGCTCTCAGACTTTGGAGACACTAAGCAGGCATCCTCAAACTGCGGCCCTCCAGATGTTATAAAACTACAATTCCCACCATGCCCTGCTAATGGCTGTAGCTTGTCTGGGCATGCTGGGAGTTATAGTTTTACAACATCTGGAGGGCCGCAGTTTGAGGATGCCTGCACTAAAACTTATATTTTTTTTGGGGGGGGGGAATGGTTCCGTGTCTCAAGTCTGAGAGCCATAGTTTTTTATGTTCTCTAAAGGATTGTTGGGGATTATAAAAAATGTAGTACTCCATGGAAGTGGGATACTCCCTGAAGCAATCGATAACGCAGAGGCCCGGATGATTGGGGCAAGTGTCACATTGAGTGGTGGTGTCCTTCCATATCCCCCTCTTGTGACACACTCTGCATCTTTTTGGGGTTCGTCCCTTCTTTCCAGTATGGGGGACCACACCTGGAAAATTTTGAACAGGGACGATCCGGGCACCTCCAATTCCTGAGGTACTACGGCCTGCTCTTTCCCGGTCTGAAAAAATCAGGTCCTTGAGGACTGCCTCATAGAATTGGAGGAATGTCCCTGTGCTGCCAGCCCTTCCGGATAGTACAAAAGCGGTGTACAAGGCAACCTGTACCAAGTAGACCACAACTTTTTTGTACCATGCTCGGGTTTTGCGCATGGCATTATATGGCTTGAGGACTTGATCAGGGAGATCAACTCCTCCAATATACCGATTGTAGTCGATGATACAATCAGGCTTGAGGACCGTTGCTGCGGTACCTTGCACAGAGACGGGGGTGGCGCTGTTACCGTGGATTGTGGACAGTACAAGGACATCCCTCTTGTCCTTATACCTGACCAGCAACAGGTTTCCACTGGTAAGGGCTCGGGTCTCACCCCTTGGGGTTAGGTACCTGGAGGGGGTAGGCAGGGAGGCCGTGCTGATTTTTCTGCACGGTCCCACAAGCGAACGTGGGTCTGGCGGCAAGGGACCTGAACAATGGAATGCTAGTATAAAAGTTATAACAAAAGTTAACACCCAGAGTGGGGGGACATTCTGGGGGTTGAATACGGGAATCTTGCCCCTCGTACACACGAAATCTGTAAGTGTACCCTGAGGTACTCTCACAAATTTTGTGCAGCTTCACGCCATACCTCGCCCGCTTAGTGGGAATGTATTAGCGGAAACTGAGTCTCCCCTTGAACGCAAGAGACTAATCAATCGTGATCTCCCTTCCAGGTAAGTAGGCCTGCGCAAATCTGGGCCCGAAGTGATCAATGACCGGCCGTATCTTATACAGACGGTCATAGGCAGGATCACCTCGGGGGGGACATGCTGCATTATCTGAATAATGCAGAAATTTCCAGATGGCCTCAAACCGGGGACGTGTCATGACCATACTGTAGAGTGGGGTCTGGTAGAGGATGTCCCCACTCCAGTATTGCCTGACACTGGGTTTTTGCACTAGACCCATGTGCAGCACGAGGCCCCAAAATGTCCTCATCTTGGCTGCACTGACCGGCGTCCAGCCACCGAGTCTAGCCAAAATGGAGCCGGGTGCTGGGCAACGAACTGTTGGGCGTACAGGTTCGTCTGCTCCACCATCAGATTCACAAATAGTCACTGAAAAAAACAAAAATGAATAAAGTGAATTTTAGTAAACCCCACTGTGGGAATCTGGATTCCTGGATTGCCAACAAAATCCGGAATTTCGGGCTCAAAATCCACTGGGGGACACCAGCTGAGTTCACCGGCAGGGGGCTCCAGTAGGCTTATTTGGTGGGCCGGGAAACCAGTACGAGCCCCAGGGTGGCTTGTAATAGGGTGGGCCACATGAGTCCCTATTACATGGGCCACATGGGTCTGAGTCGGAGGCAATCTGGGCGTATGCCTCCTCCACCGAGAACATCCAGCGGGCCATGGGTGTGTGTATGTGCATGCGTGTAAAACTTTATTGTACGTGCGTGCTTTATTGTATGTGCGTGTGTGTGGGGGCACGGGTGTTCACGTACTAAAAAGTAAAAAATAAATAAATGGACAAGTGTTAGGAAAAAAATAATAATAATTTATAGTTGCTGATCAGCGGTACAACAAGTGGCAGGGGGGGGGATCTAGGGTCTCAAAGCTAGAAAATAAGTTTAGATAAAGTGGTTTTGTTTTTATTTTTGTTTTTTTTTCCTAACTAACTTTTCCCTTCTATCCCTGCCTAACGGTGCCTCTCCCTCACTGACCCTAACCTACCTAGAGGGTGATGGGTGCAGGAGGGTGATGGGTGCCGATGGGGGGGATCGCAGGAGCCTGGTGAGGATGGTGCTGGACAGTGCAGGTGCTGAACAGGAAGAGGAGGGGAGAGAGGAGCGCTGGAAGTTTGAATCTCGTGTCTCTCTCCCTGTACCAATCAGCACCCTGGACAGCGGCATTCAGCACCACGGCCAGCACCGCCTCTCCCAAATGTTCGGACTGTGATTGGTGGTGTGTAATCACACCACTGACCAGTCTTTTTCCGGTTTATCAGGTCACGAAGACCTGAATGGACCGGAAATTGCCAAGAGTGTGCAAAGCAGTAAATAAAAGCAAAAGGTGGCTACTTTGAAGAACCTAGAATATGACATATTTTCAGTTGTTTCACACTTTTTTGTTATATATATAATTCCACATGTGTTAATTCATAGTTTTGATGCCTTCAGTGTGAATCTACAATTTTCATAGTCATGAAAATAAAGAAAACTCTTTGAATGAGAAGGTGTGTCCATACTTTTGGTCTGTACTGTATATATATATATATATATATATATATATATATATATATATTTCAGTATACAGTTCTAAACACAATACTAACAATATGAACATTATATAACTTGTTTTAAATACCTATATTGGCCTCTTGTTCCCATACAACTCATCTCTCAGGGGAGTGAATGTCTCATCAGCTCCTGTCTCTAGTGAATAATGATTCTAGCAGCAGGAGTTGGGGGAATTCCCAGACAGACTGTCTGTGAGGCTGGCTGTGATTGGTGAAAACTCTTGCTGTATGAGAAGCTGGCTGTGATTGGTCTAGACTTCTGACCAGTAACAACAGATTAACAGTATGCTTTCTGTTGTTTCTGCTGTGTCACTGAGTTTACCTTGGCTATTGGCAGGTTTAGCTGTATACACATATAAGCTATACTAGCAACCTGGGACAGGTCCTAGCTGGCCAGCTACATGCAGCATGTCAGTATGATCCCCACCAATGGTCGGTCTCTCTGTGAGGTCTGTGAAAATGCTAGAAAACCCCATTAATCTTTACCTGCTAACCCTAACCAAAACTCATTACCCTAAATGTACCCTAATAAACTTCCAGACACAAAATGTTCAATAAAAAAGAATATATTTAATGATCAAATCTCATTATTCAAGACACCAAAAAATAATGAAAGTGCATTTATTGATTAAACCCCATTATCCCATCATAAAGTAACCCCCTCATGGAAGTCCTGTCTAGCAGTTCCCCTTTAGGGTTAGTAAGGGTTTGTAGAGGAGGTCTAGGGCTACAAGAAGAGTCCTCAAGCTTGTCTATGGGACCTTCACTAGAGGAATGGAAGCGGGTCAAATTCGGGGTTGTTTAGTGGGCTTAGGATGCACCTTTTCTGGGTACAGATTTCCATAAAGTGACCCCCCATGGAAGTCCTGTCCAGTGGCCCACTTTGGGATTAGTAAGCCCACATTTTTAAGGTTTATAGAGGGGGTCTAAGCCTACAATAGGAGCTCTCAAGCTAGCCTGTGGGACCTTCCCCCGAGGAATGGAAGCAGGTGAAAGTCGGTGTTAGTTACCGGGCTTAGGCTGCACTTTTCTGGCTAGAGATTTCAATAAAGTGATCCCCCCCATGGAATCCTGTCCAGCGGCCCTCTTTTGGGTGAGAAAGCTATGGTGTGTATTAGGAGGTTCTGCAGTAGCTAAGGTGTGTATTAGGAGATTCTGCAGCAGCTAAGGTGTGTATTAGGAGGTTCTGCAGCAGCTAAGGTGTGTATTAGGAGGTTCTGCAGCAGCTGAGGTGTTTATTATTAGGTTTTGCAGTAGCTGGGGTATGTAGTTAGGCCTGCAGAAGCTGGGCTGTGTATTATGAGGTTCTGTAGCAGATGAGTTGATTATTGTGAGGTTCTGCGGCAGCTAGGGTGTATATTATGACTTTCAGTGGTTAAGGTGTGTACTATGACCTGAAGCAGCTGAGGTGTGTATTATGAGGTTCTGTAACACCTAAGGTGTGTATTATGAGGTTATGTGTGTAACCAATTGTCTGTCTCCCTGTAAAGTCTGTGAAAATGTTGGAAAACCCCATTAATCTTTACTTACTAACCCTAACCAAAAACCATTACCCTAAATGTACCCTAATAAACTTCCAGACACAAAGTGTTCATTAAAAAACAAGAATATATTTATTGATCAAACCTCATTGTCCAAGAACAAACCCCATTATCATAGTCCCAAAAAATAATGAAATTATATTTATTCAGCAAACCCCATCATGCCAAACCACAACAAATAAAAACAACAAAAAACAAATGTCACTGTTTCCACTGAAATCACTTCTTCTTCCATTGCTCTAAAATATATTTGATCCTTGGTAGGTTGTTCTTCCATAGCTGCAGTCCAATGCATTTCCTCACCTCCTCTTCACTTGGCTGATGATCTTATAAGCAATCTCGTCAAGAATACATCAAAGAATGTATTAAAGCTATGGAATATGTTATTCCTTTGTATTTTAGAAATGTTTTGATGCAAATGCTAAAAAGTAACCTCTACAAAGAGTAACCTATAGTAACCTAAAAAATAAATAAATATAGATTAAGATGAAGAATCTGCCTTTCCTTAGGAACCCAATCATGTTTTCCATGCATTTTTGTCTCAGCTCAGCGATCCTCTTAGCAAGCACCTTGATACATCATTGACCAACCTTATTTTGGCCTCTGTCAGGGTTGTCTTGATCTCATCATCGCTGCTATGCTTCATGCACTTCCTAAACAGATAAGTTCCCAAGATAGGAGGTAGTCCATAAACAACAATAAAACACTGTGTGCATTTGTATAAATGTAGTGTGTAAAATATAGTCCATGGCTGGACTATATAAGCTCAGTATCTTCGAAGTTGTGTACTTCTCTGGAGATCTTCATCTTCTTGAAGATTTATGATTATCCACCAAATAAAATCAATGTCTGGTATAGTTACCTGCTAGTGCTTGCTGATGCTGTCTGCCTCTGGTTTCGGGACCTCGTTGACATTACTGGCAATGAGGGTGTTTTTGTTCTGCAATAAAACATAAATTAACATTAATATGCAATCATAGAAAGCATATACCTATAAGACATAAACAACATTAAAACACTGTGTATTTTTATAAAATGTAGTGCGTAAAATATAGTCCATGGCTGGACTATAGAAGCTCATTATCTTCAAAGTCGGGTACTTCTCCGGCAATCTTCAGTCGTTCTGAGGAAGAAGAAAAAAGGAAGAAGAAAGTCCAACGTTCTAACCTGATATCAGGGCATTCACTGGAAGATTTGTGATTATCTACCAAATAAAATCTATGTCTGGTATAGTTACAGTACCTGCTAGAGCTTACTGGTGCTGTCTGCCTCTGCTTCCGGGACCTTGTTGACATTGCTGGCAATGAGGGAGTTTTTGCTCTGCAATAAAACATAAATGATGTTCTGCGGCAGCTAAGGTGTGTATTAGGAGGTTCTTCAGCAGCTGAGGTGTGTATTATGAGAATATGCACAAAGAAAGTCCAGCTCACCTAACAATCCAAGACACCTGCGTGCACGGAAAAGGCTGGTGAGCCTGTATATCGTAGATATGAAAAACAAATGGAATTCCAGCACTTACGATTTTTGGTAGCTAAAATCTTCGTCTTTTATTCAGGCAGTAGAAAAAATAGACAGCACATCAGCCCACAAGTGTAGCAAACTTGACGCGTTTCAAACAAAAGTTCTTAATCTTAACAATGAACAGTGTCTCCTCTGGTGGTTTTATACTGTTTTGAAAAAAGCATTTGATCTCCCTCCACCTGGAGGGCGGGGAATGTAGGAGGAGGAATTAGGTGTATTATGAGATTCTGCAGTAGCTAGAGTATGTATTTTGACCTACAATGGTTGAGGTGTGTATTTAGGCCTGCAGATGCTGGGCCATGTATTATGAGGTTCTGCAGCAGCTGAGTTGATTATTGTGAGGTAATGCAGGAGCTAAGATATGTATTCTGAGGTTCTGCAGCAGCTAGGATGGGATGTGTATTATGACCTGAAGCAGCTGAGGTGTGCATTATGAGGTTCGGCAGCAGCGGAGGTGAGTATTAGGAGGTTCTGCAGCAGCTGAGGTGTGTATCATTAGGTTCTGCAGTAGCTCTGTATTATGACCTGCAGTGGTTAAAATCAATGTCTGGTATAGTTACCTGCTAGAGCTTGCTGCTGCTGTCTGACTCTGCTTCCGGGATCTCATTGAGGTAATGAGGGAGTTTTTGCTCTGCAATAAAACATAAATGAACATTAATATGCAATCATAGAAACCATCCACTGAATAGATTAGTGTCTTTGCTCTATAGCTTCTTTCGGCCATGAGGTTGGTATGTGCCAGATATTTGGAAAACATATTCTTTTCTGAGTCTGAATAATTAGGAATGGTCCAAGTTTCACAAACCCTCCTGACAAGCTGGCTAGAGATGTTGGGAAGTTTGAATCTAGGATTAAAAAGAAGATGGAAAACACATTAGATATAGCACTATATTTACACTTTGAAAATGATAAGTGTCTTTTTTGAATCTTACTTCTTGTGGTATCACAAGATGTCATTGGAAACATTATAGATCTCTTTTCCAGTGGTCGTTAGGAAGGGGGGGGATCATAAAAAAAAAAGATATGAGAAATTATTGAAATGCCTTATTTCCATATTATGTTAACCTATAACCTTAGAGAAAGCTTACCATTTCTTCCTCCTTGTTTAGCACAAAAGTAGGCACTTGTTGTGACGATGTCTTAGTCAGAATAATGGAGTGAAAAAGTCGCAAATTTTTGCGCAATCACTAAAACTGCGCAAAAATTTGCGTCTTTTTTCTGCTCTGCACTATGCTCGCCAGTTTTCTGAAAGTGGGCGTGTTTTCTTATGTAAATTAATCTCTAGACAGATTTACTATTGAGACTATTTAAAAAGTCGCAAAAAATTGCGCAATTTCCCTCCAGTGAGGACCATGCTCATCTTATGAGACTTTTTAATAGAACATGCGACTTTTTCGTAAAGACGTGCGACTTTTTTTGTAAAGATGTGCGACTTTTGTAAAGCTGCTTACTGACGGATAAACTGCTACCGTCAAACCGCATTTATTACAGTCTTAAAGGGCCGTTCATAAATCGGACTTGGCTAAAACTGACTTTAGCCATATGTGAAAGTGGAGTGAGCTGTCAGTCATGATAAATCTGGCCCCAAGTTTATAGCAAGATCTTCCCCATTATATGTGTGGGAGATTTGTTCTTTCCACTCAGAAACCTTCTTAGGTTTCTGACCATTAAACTTTTCCAACTCTTGGCTCTTGCCAAGAGTTGGAAAAGTTTAATGGACAGAAAAGCAAACCAACATTAAGAATGAAGAAAGAGGATGAAAAAGTGACTCACGATCCTATTTTGCACTACCCCTGGTCGTTGTAAATGTTTCAATACAAGCAGGGCCTCCACATAATAAATAATTTCTAGATATTTTTCTCAATCAGTGTTTTCACCTTGGACATCCTTGAAACACTGTAAGAATTATGGTTTTGCCAGATCTAAAAGCCTGTGACATTCCTGGAGTGTCTTCATAGAGGTGGTCAATGCCTGGTACCTAAAAATAAGATACATATGATATTACTATATAAAATCATATATTACTGTATGTATATACAGGTGAAACTCGAAAAATTTGAATATTGTGCAAAGTTCATTTATTTCAGGAATGCCACTTAAAAGATGAAACTAACATATGAGATAGACTCATTACATGCAAAGCGAGATATTTCAAGCCTTTATTTGTTATAATTTGGATGATTATGGCTTACAGCTTATGAAACCCCAAAGTCACAATTTTGAGGTACCCTTTGCTGAGGGGGTATGGATTAATGTCATCAATTTCCTCCATTTCTCCATTTTCTCTTCTTCATTGTCCTTACTCATGGTCTCCTTCTGGAATGCTGTCTCTCTCTTCTATATCTTGGTCCTTCGCTATCGGCTGGCACATCCTCAATTTCTTCTTCAGGCTCCACATTGCCATGGGTGACCTCCAAATCTTCTTGAGGTTGGAATATGTCCTCATCGTCTTCCGTGTGAAGTGGCTGTACTTGAGAGGCCGCTACTTGCAATGTGGAGGTGGCAGCAGACACAAAGGTAGATGTTCACTTGTGTCTGACATTCCTGTAATATAAATATAAAATATGAATTTTGGTACTGAGATGGACTCGCACATGAGACAATAGGCATACAGAGGTAGCACATACCTGTTTGAAGTTGGCTTGTCTGTTAATATAAAGCCTCTTTCCTCTAGAAAAGGTACAACATTTTCCAGAGATCCCAGAGATATGATCTCAGCATAAGAAATGGCAGTGTCCTTCGATGCTATGTTGACCAGGGTCGTCTTGGATGATTCTAATGCAGCTTTCCTGGCCTCCTCAGTGATAAGCCTCATATACCGTCTTTTTAGATGTGTAGAGAGAGTGTGTGTCTGTAGCAGACAGGGCATGTCATCTGAGTTTTATTATGGCTGTTTAAAGAAAAAAAATGTTTAGTTTTTTTTGTTTTTTGTTTTTCTTTTGCTGCACATTAGTTCCTGTGGAACCCCTGCCTGTGGCAATTTGGGAGCAGAGTGGTGAATTTCTGATAGACTCCAATGTTAATGCTCTGGAGTCTATGAGATAAACAATCAGATTATTGCTTGTCATAGTTCCCTATGGGAAAAAAAATATATAAAAATTCTAATCACCCCCCTTTCCCCAAAATTAAAACAATAAATAAATAAAATAAAACTATATAAGCAATAACATGAGCATAGCCGCATGCAGAAACACCAGTACTATTAAGATATAAATTGTTTATCCCATACGGTGAAATGGCAACAAAAAAAGTCAAAATGACCACTTCACCTCCTACAAAAAATTCTGATAAAAAGGGATCAAAAAGTAAGAGAGACCTCAAAATGGTGTCTATGAAAAGTACAGATCATCCTACAAAGAAATGAGCCCTCATAATAAGAATCAAAACAAAAACACATATTTTATATACAACTTTAGCTTATGTTTTAAAACATATACTAATAACAAATACACAGTTTTATTTAGCAATTAATATCTCACTCAGATTCTTTGTTTTATAGTTGAAGGCAAGTTATAGAAGAAAAAAGATGGCCTCATACCAGAAGGAAAACGGCAATCGTTTGGTCTACAAGCATTGCATGAGAATGCAAGGAGGCTGTCCACTCGCCTCTGCAAGGTGTGCAAAAAAACAGCAACTGAAGCTGAGATCACCCAAGAGGTGGAGGAATCAAAGAATAGAAAGCGTGAAAGTAGTGGAGTCTTTGAGTATTGTCTTCTATGACACCCTCAATTACAAGAAGACTGGATTTTCCAATGCACAGGAGTTCTTTGTAGATTTCTTGGAGCATCATGGATGCATTGTAACAGATAAACCATCTGAAAAGTAAATATATACTTTAATATCGATCTATAAAATGTTAATGGTGATTTTATGTACATCCTTAGGCAACCTTCTGATGAAGTTACTAAACGGAATCAGTAAGTTCAATTTTCCTTTCTTAAATTATGTAATAATATGGGTGTATTATAACATTACTATGATTCTAGTGTACCTGCTAATGGATAGTAAGCACATTAATTGTTCACTGTTTGTTAGACATTGAATAAATACATTTACATCTATGTCTTTTCTATTAGGTAGAAATATAGAAACATAGAATGTGTCGGCAGATAAGAACCATTTGGCCCATCTAGTCTGCCCAATATACTGAATACTATGAATAACCCCTGGCCCTATATTATATGAAGGATGGACTTATGCATATCCCATGCATACTTAAACTCCACTGTATTTGCAGCTACCACTTCTGCAGGAAGACTATTCCATGCATCCACTACTCTCTCTCAATAAAGAAATACTTCCTGATATTACTTTTAAACCTTTGCCCCTCTTATTTTAAACTATGTCCTCTTGTAGCAGTGTTTCTTCTTTTAAATATTTTCTCCTCTTTTACCTTGTTAATTCCCTTTATCTATTTAAAAGTTTCTATCATATCCCCTCTGTCTCGTCTTTCTTCCAAGCTATACATGTTAAGGTCCTTTAGTCTTTCCTGAAATAATGATCCCTAAATCCCTTTCCTCAGATACTAAGGGTTAGGACTGTATCACTGATTTTATATTCTGCTCTTGGGTTTTTACGTCCCAGGTGCATTATCTTGCACTTATCAAATTTACATTTTAGTTGCCAGATTTTTGACCATTCCTCTAGTTTTCCTAAATTCTTTTCCATTTGGTGTATTCCTCCAGGAACATCAACCCTGTTACAAATCTTTGTGTCATCAGCAAAAAGACACACCTTACCATCGAGGCCTTCTGCAATTTCGCTGATAGAGATATTAAACAATATGGGTCCCAGAACAGATCCCTGAGGTACCCCACTGGTAACAAGACCATGGACTGAATATACTCCATTGACTACAACCCTCTGTTGTCTGTCCCTCAGCCACTGCTTAATCCATTCAACAATATGGGAGTCCAAGCCCAAAGACTGCAATTTATTGATAAGCTTTCTATGTGGGACAGTATCAAAAGCCTTACTAGAGTCTAGATAAGCGATGTCTACAGCACCTCTACCATCTATTATTTTAGTCACACAATAAAAAAAATCAATAAGATTAGTTTGACATGCTCTCCCTGAAGTAAACCCATGCTGTTTTTCATCTTTCAATCCATGGGATTTTAGATGTTCCACAATCCTCTCCTTAAGTATGGTTTCCATTAATTTCCCCACTATTGATGTCAGGCTTACTGGCCTATAGTTGCCCGATTCCTCCCTACTACCTTTCTTGTGAATGGGCAAAACATTTGCTAATTTCCAATCTTCTGGGACAACTCCTATTGCCAGTGATTGGTTAAATAAATCTGTTAATGGTTTTGCTAGTTCACCGCTGAGCTCTTTTAATAGCTTTGGGTGTATCCCATCAGGCCCCTGTGACTTATTTGTATTAATTTTAGACAGCTGACTTACCTCTTCCTCTGTAAAGACACATGCATCAAAGATTCATTAGTCTTCTTTCCTAACTGAGGTCCTTATCTTATAGAAAATGTTGCCCACTACTTACCATATGTTTTACCCTATAAGACGCAAAAGTGGGGGGGAAATAGCACTCTGTCTTATGGGGCGAATGCTGCAATTTTACAGTGATACACCGCTGCCGCACTGCGCGGCCGGCATGTGTATAAGCGGGAGGGACTGGGGGCCGGCACCTTGTTTTGTAATGGCAGTGGGCCCCGGTGCAGTCACTGTATTCTACTACACCAGGCCCCGCTCACTGTAGTAATCATATAGGCAATGTTAATTCAACTCCTATCCAGGCTTTAGTACGGTACTTACTACTAACTTGCATAGCAAGCAGGAGGCCGGGCGAGTGGTCAGGAGCCTGCAGCATAACTCACTACGTCACGCGCCTGCTCTGCCTGCTTTATGAATGAAGCAGGCAGGGCGCAGGCGCGTGACGTAGTGAGTTACGCTACCGGCTCATGCCCACTCTCCAGACCTCCTGCCTGCTATGTAAGTTAGTAGTAAGTACCGTACTAAAGCCTGGATAGGAGTTTAATTAACACTGCCTATATGATTACTACAGTGAGTGGGGCCTGGTGTAGTAGAATACAGTGACTGCCCCAGGCCCCGATGCCATTACAAAACAAGATGCCGACCCACAGGGACCCTGTTATGGGGGGAATCTGTGGCTGACACATAGCATAAGATGCTTTGTGTCATCCACAGATCCCCCCCATAGCAGTGTCATGCCATCCCCAGATGCCCCCATAACAGTGCCATCCCCAGATGCCCCCATAACAGTACCATCCCCAGATGCCCCCATAACAGTACCATCCCCAGATACCCCATAATAGTGTGTTATCCACAGACCCCCATAACAGTGCATCATCCACAGATCATGTTGAATAAGCCACGGCACTCCAGAGGGATTCCAATCAATTTCTTTATTACACCTTGTGTAGCAACATTTCAACCTAATGGTCTTTGTCAAGCTCCCATTACACAAATGACACAGTGAACATTAAATACAGTCCCCTGGCTCCGCATTGGTTACTGCTGAGCCCTACCCTTTAACCCCCTCATTGCTTCTTACAAACATTTACATATTGCCCACTCCATAATCCCTAGTAACATACTTTCATTCTTTGCTCCCCTGTTTCACCATGCTGCAGGAGACGCCGTCACGTCCTCTTCACAGGTGCATATCGATGTTCTCCCATTACAACACGAGGCTTCCGCGTCTCTGTATATGATCTGCGCATGCGCGTAATCACTTCCGCCCTTCTCTGCGCATTTCCATCAGATTATGTTCCACTTCCTGGTCATGTGATCACGTCGCTCCGATGACGCGCTATCACATGATCATACTCCGCTCTATTCAATCTCTAATCTAGATGCCATCAAATGCCAGGGCCCAGTGATACTATATATCACAGTTTTTAACACAGTTATGCAGGATTACTGATAAGGCCCCTAATTAAACGATGTGGGTCTGTCTGGCATCCACCATACTCTAATCAACATTTAGTCAGGCCATTAATTATGTCATTCTAATGTATTACCCATCTTATAGAGGCTGCCACCATTTTAATCTCTATTGTATCATATCGCCCTATCTTTAGAGTGAATATCATGGTATTTTATTCTGAGGCTATACATATAGGTCTGCCACCATTCATCCAGTGACTGGTATATAGGGTAAGCGTTCATGGGGTGAATAACCCTCAGTACGCCAGCCCATCCAGTCTCATACTGTCATTCATTCTATATGGGAGTCTAAGTAAGGGAATGTAAGGCTACCCCACCATTGGCGGTGTCGCCCACATTCCCTCACAATCCCCCTAAAAAGATATTTTATGGCGAAAACCTGTTACTTCTAGATTTACCTCCAGTACCATTTCACTCAATTACTTATTAGGAAAAAGTTCTCAAGCTATGTGAATTGTCACACAAGTGGACCCTTTTAGTAACAGTCTCCATTTACTATATACATCACTCCAAAGTTATATTGTATATGGTGCAAACCTTGACAACCCCACATCGTCATTAAAGGGTATATATAACTGGATCCCCTTTTAACCCATCAATCATGGGTCTTTCGCTCGAAAAGGCATCATGAAGATAAGAAGACGGTTCTCTCACAGCATGTTTGTCCAAGCAGAATCTAAGACAAAAGGAAAATAATTTTTTTAGGTGAACTATCAACATAAAAATGGAGATATGGGCACAAGCAGGAGTTTAAATATATTCATATATACATATGTATTAAAAAATGGCTTCTTAGCCTGGTATTTGAAACACATTTACACACAACCTGATCTGGAATCAGAAAAGGGAACCCACCTTAAATTCCCTATTAAGGCCCTTCGGCTCTAATGTCTCCAACTCGTGGATCCATCTTAGTTCTTTTTGTTTTAGCAGCTTCTCCCTATCTCCACCTCTCCTTAAAGTTGGGACATTATCAATAATCCTAAATCTCAATTGAGAGACATTATGCCTATATTTCCAAAAGTGTTCAGGCACTGGTAATTCTACTTCATCATCACTTCCTTGATTTTGCTGACTTCTTTCTTTTTCTTTTTTAGCTAATAACTTACGTATAGTGTACCGATGTTGGTTAATCCTGTTTTTACAGGGCTGTGTCGTCTCTCCTATATAGAGAAGACCACACGGACATTGTAAGCTATAAATAGCAAAGTCTGTATTGCATGTATAGTGTCCTTTAATGTCATATTTCTTCCCCGTTTGAGGGTGGCAGAAGGAGTCACCCTTGATTAGGTTGCCGCAATTACAGCAACCCAAGCAAGGGTAACAGCCCCTTCTACCAACCTCCTTTTTCTTGATTTTAACATCAGCTGATGTCAGGCTATCCTTGAGATTTCTGGGCCTCTTATATGACATCAGTGGAGGGGATTGAAATTCAATAACCTTAGGGAAGGAATGTGTCAGTATGTGCCAGTTATGCCTCAGTATGCCTGAGATGCGATTGCTCATTTTACTATAAGTGGATACAAATGGGATCCTATTTGTTTTTGGTTCTTCCCTCTTCATTGTGTTGTTTAATAGTTGCTGTCAGTTACTATTCCTGGCTTTTTCTAAATGTCTATCTATCAGTTTTTTGGGGTATTTCCTATCCCTAAATCTTTGTCCCATTTTTTTCAATCTATCATCTACTAGACTCTCTTCTGACACTATTCTTCTTGCTCGTAAGAACTGACTAAACGGTAAAGATTCTACTGACCTCCTGGGATGAGCACTATCATAGCATAACATACTGTTCCTGTCCGTTGGCTTAATAAAGAGATCGGTTTCCAATTTGCCTTCCCTTACATAAACCAACGTATCCAGAAATTGTAATGACTCCGCTGAGTACACTTTTGTAAATCTCAATTGATCGTGCAACTGATTAATATAATCATGAAATTCCTGTAACTTTTCTTCCGTACCATTCCATATAAGGAAAATATCGTCTATATACCGCATCCACCCCCTCACATTACTGTAGAGGGTGGATGGGTATACAGACGTCTCCTCAATTTTTGACATGTATATATTTGCATATGTCGGGGCCACGTTGGACCCCATCGCGGTGCCCCGACATTGCTCATAAAACATATCATCAGACAAAAAATAATTATGATACAGTAGAATTTCAAGTAGGGAGATTAAAAATGATTTGGTGTCAGACCCATAATCTGACCTCTCTAGGGCCCATTTGACTGCCTCCAATCCCAGTTCGTGATCAATACTGGTATAGAGGCTGGTTACATCGAATGAAACCAAAAAATCTCCCTCTTGAAATTCTAGTGCATCAATTTTTAACAGAAAATCCGTAGTATCCTTTACATAGGATTTGGCTTCCATTGCATAACATCTTAGGATTTTATCTAAAAAAGTTGCAGCATTGGAGAAGACTGACCCCATGCCGGACACAATGGGGCGTCCTGGCGGGTCTTTCAACCCTTTGTGTATCTTAGGGAGGTTATATAAGAGAGGAGTCACCGGGTTCTTTGGCACGAGATAAGTATGTAGATTAACATCGATCAGGTCATTCGCGAAAGCACTATCCGCCAACAGCCTAATCTTACGTATAATAATCCATTTTGGATCACTATTTAGAGGTTTGTATACCTCCTTATCATTAACTTGTCTCATCACCTCCATTTTATACTTATCCGTGTCCATCACCACGGTGGCTCCTCCCTTATCCGCCCTTTTGATTGTAATTTCCCTCCTATTTTTTAGGGATTTTAATGCTACTTTCTCTCCCCTTGTCAGATTGGTGATATTTGGATATACCTTTGATCTCTTAAGTTTTTCAATCTCCAGTCTGACAAGGGAGACAAAGGTCTCAATAGCTTTGTTGTATACAGGCGGTTGAAAGTCACTTTTGAGGAAAAGGCCCACACTCTTCAACGACAGGACCTCCTTCTGTATTTTTTTTATCACTTGTAGGCGCCATTTCACTGAAGTGCACCTTCAGTTTGATACGCCTGAAGAAATTGTGCAGGTCCATTTCCACTTGGAACCAGTCAATCTCTATTTCTGGACTGAAGGTTAGTCTCCTATTCAAAAGCAACATTTCATCTCTAGATAGTTCACAAGAGGAGATATTTACCACTAGAGTGTTATCAACTTCCTCATTCATTTCCTGGTGAATCTGGAGCCCGTTGGTGGCCTTTTCGATCGTGTGACTCTCACTCCTTCCTCTCCCTTGTCCCCGGCGCCGACATTTTCGTCCCCCTCTCCGTGTGCTTCTCTTGTTCTTTCTCCTAAAAAAGCTTCACTTTGTTCCCCTGAAGACTCTGTATCTGTCAAGTTCCCACGATTAGGTCTTGATATTTGTGTCTTGAATTTTCTTTGAGACCTTGGGTTTCTGTTCCTATTTGTTATTATTGTTTTGTAGATACTTCCTTTACTATAGTCGTCTTGGTCCCTACTCCATTTTTGTCTCTTTGTTGTCTCGATATTATCCCGGTACTTCTTTAGATCTTGTTCCATCCGTTCTTTTACTATTTGATATTCCTGTTCAGTTTGTAGGGATTGTAGTTGTCGTTCATGTTCTATTATTCTTACTTGTATTTTTAACAGATCTTGTTGTAAAAAGTCCATATTTAATAGCATCATGTCCATGGAAAATCTATCCGCTAAAAAGGCGAATTTAGTCAGGAACTCCGGATTGTTAGGAAACAGAATTGGTCTCAAATGCGTCCTTAGTCCTCTCGGTATGCGTTCAGCCTTATAATACTCCCTTAATGTGGACAGGTGAAGTTCGGTATTAATAAGCTGCTTTTTTTCCATTTCATATTTACGTTTAATCAGATCCACTGTGGGTTTGTTCAAAAATGCTCCCTCATCATCACTCCCGCTCAGAATGTGCGAAATCTGTTCACTGGTGTAGAGTAGACTTTTTGGTGTATCCATTTTTCTCCTCCCACGGTCTCCAGCATAGATATAGAAAAAACTATGCTAGGTGAGCGTGCATGCCCTCAGACCTTCATTGACATAGATAAAAAAATAGGTCAGCACTACTCACTATTGCTATAGCAGATCCGGTACGTGGTGGTGCCTGTAGTATTAAATCCTGGTCCTAGGATTCCCGTAGTAGATAATGTTGAATAAGCCACGGCACTCCAGAGGGATTCCAATCAATTTCTTTATTACACCTTGTGTAGCAACGTTTCAACCTAATGGTCTTTGTCAAGCTCCCATTACACAAATGACACAGTGAACATTAAATACAGTCCCCTGGCTCCGCATTGGTTACTGCTGAGCCCTACCCTTTAACCCCCTCATTGCTTCTTACAAACATTTACATATTGCCCACTCCATAATCCCTAGTAACATACTTTCATTCTTTGCTCCCCTGTTTCACCATGCTGCAGGAGACGCCGTCACGTCCTCTTCACAGGTGCATATCGATGTTCTCCCATTACAACACGAGGCTTCCGCGTCTCTGTATATGATCTGCGCATGCGCGTAATCACTTCCGTCCTTCTCTGCGCATTTCCATCAGATTATGCCCTACTTCCTGGTCATGTGATCACGTCGCTCCGATGACGCGCTATCACATGATCATACTCCGTTCTATTCAATCTCTAATCTAGATGCCATCAAATGCCAGGGCCCAGTGATACTATATATCACAGTTTTTAACACAGTTATGCAGGATTACTGATAAGGCCCCTAATAGTGAGTAGTGCTGACCTATTTTTTATCTATGTCATCCACAGATCCCCATAATAGTGTCATTCACAGACCACCATTAGTTCAAAACCCATCAACAGCACACCTTTTGGTTTAAAATATTTTTTTCTTATTTTCCTCCTCAAAAAGCTAGGTGCGTCTTATGGGCAGGTGCGTCTTATAGGGCGAAAAATACGGTATATTTTGTGAGCCCAGATTAGATCTCTTTGGGATTTCTCAGTGACTCAGAGAAAATTTAACAATTTGTGAGCACCCACTTGCATTTGAAGATGGCTATAAGCACCATTGAAAATTACCTTAGTCATATCCAGCAGTTTGCTAGATTTGTGATATCAGAAAACTTTGATGAAACCGTTGGTGAGGACACCAAAGAGGCTGCCCGGGCCTTTCTGGCAGAACTGAAGAAAATCAAGAGCTTAACCAGAATTTCACCAAAACGCCAAAAATAATGTAAGCAAGGGTTAGGCCATTAGAACTAAATAATTACACAGGGGCGGTGGAAATATAGTCCCAAAGATTTAGCAGTTATTACCTTATTAATATTGGTATTGCATGGCTCTGAATAGTTATTTTTTTCCATCAATTAACACAAGTATTTTTCTTTTTTTCTTTATCCATAACAGGCATCTAAACCCTAAGGATTGCCACAGAGTACTAGCAGCAGCAAAGCCCCACGTGGTAAACATGTTTTATCGGTCAGTCCCAAATTGTGAACTAAATGACACAGAGAAGACCATCACATGCTACTGCCTTTAAGCTTTGCTGATGCTCAATTATCTTCGCAAACCATCTGTTGTTCAAAACCTGATGGTGAAAGATTGGCTGGAGAGGAAGGATACTGCCTATTTTGATGTAAGGACCAAAAAGAGAGTCTGCATCGTAAAAACACAAGGGACTGCTATTGCGCTTACAGATGAGGAGGAGCTGGTAAGTGGTTAAGAAAATCTATTATTTATTTCTTTATTATTTATATCATGGTGAGGCAATTCATTAACACTATGGTTTCCTTCTTATAGCTGTTCAGCACATACTTTAAACATATCCGACCAACCCAACTGACAAAGGAATCAAAGACAGTGGAACAGTTCTTTGTGTCGTGCAAAGGAAAACCAGTCACAAGTCCGTGCAATGACTCAGTAGGACTGAGAATAATTAGGTATTACATTTACTGTCTTGCACCACTAAAGTGTCCTGTACCACTAACAATGCCTTTATTTATGTCCCTTAGGTTTCAGATACCTGCAGTAACTGGAAAAGAGGCAAAGGAGGCTTTTGATCAGTGTGCTGATGGCAATCTATGTCAGGAAGATAGAGAAATTGGTAATAATTATATCCACCTGGACATCTGCCAACTCGGATTCAGTAAAAATGCAGTTATCCAGGGTATGCAGATTCTCACCACATTGAGGGGTGCAAATGAAACTGAGAGTAGTGAACAGTCTCCTAAAAAGAGGAGGAGAGAAGGAGAAAATCAAGAAGAAGAAGAAGAGGAGGAAGGAGAAGGAGGAGTGGAAAGCACTGCAAGTGTCAGCCAGCCCAAAGCACAATACTGCCTGGATAAATGGAGACGAACCCAATATAGAGATCGTATCAAGGATGTTGTTGGTAAGCTTCTTATAAATATTTCCTCTGTTTAAACTGCATTCTAGTTGAAGTGACACAATTGTTAGGGCAGCAATATTATTTATTTGGTACACTTACTGACACTCCCCCCCCCCCCCCCCCCCCCTTTTTGTGTCGAACACTTCAGGAATTTTCCGAGCGAAGAGCAAGTGAAGGTTTATATGGAACATCAGGCCTGGACACCAATGTGCCAAGAACATTTGACATTCTACAGGCCTGGAGACCTTGAGAAAAGACTCACAGGAGTGGCCAGGACTTGTGGATGTGGTGGATAAAAGAAAAAGTGGTTACTCCCTTAAAACCAGTCAGGTCTTTCAGAAAGGAGACATTTTCTGTGACTATCACGGAGTCCTAATGGATGGCAAGGAGGCTAGGCTGAGGAGCTACAAAAAACATTGACTGACGAGAAATCTTATAGCTTCTCCTTCCAGGACAAAGGGAAGAAGATGTGCCTAAATGTCTCAAATGTATCTTGCCCGTGCCACCAAGGCATGTTTTCAACTTTTGGAAGGCTGATCAATCATTAATCAAAAAGGCCAAATCTGAAACCTGTGCTCAAACATGTGAAGGACGAAAAACAGCCAGTTATTCTCTTTGAGGCAAAGAGAAAACTTTCACCTGGCACAAAACTATTATTTGACTATGGTGTCTGTAAAAACTTATTCGGTGAAGGTACAGAGCTAAGTTGGCTTGACACTTTACCTCATGCTGCTTTGTCTATTGTAGCTATAAAACAATGCTATAATTTGTCCAAGTATAATATTAAGATAGGATATTCTTGTTATAATGCTTTTTTGTCACCGTTATGTTAATTATTGTTAAATTATTAAACTGTTGGTATGATGTTTTTACCATTTTGTTAATTATTACTAAGGGTGAGGACTGTCAGCAATTAAATATATTGGCTCTATTGATTAGAAGGTATAAAAGCTGGTTTTAGGCCACCCAGGTAAAGGGAGTCCCTCGATTAGCGAATTGAAGGGTCTTGATTAGGGATGAGCGAATCGAGTTCGGGAAATGGCTATTTACAGTACAAATTAGTTTATGAAGTTATTACGCAAAGTCTTGTGAGACTTCGCAAAGCAATAACTTCTTTATCTTATATCAGTCACATGGCATAGTTGCAGCTCAGCCCCAGTGAAGTGAATGAGGCTAAGCTGCAATACCTAGCACAGCTGCTGTGCTTAGAGAGCTGCCAGGAGCCAGGTGCGCTGAGTAAAGCGCTGAGGAGTGCGAATGCTCCCTGAAACAGCTGATCTGCGGGGACTTGGACTCCCAACTATGTGACAATGGGGATACGTCATCATTATCTATTCCTGGATAACCCTTTTAATGCCTACATACGGTTTTGTTGATCTGTGGAAATGTCAATCAAAAAGTCTGTGGACTGCTGTAGTATGATATAGCTTAAGATCAATAAGATCTGCTCAACCTGAGGCCTTACAATGGGGTAAAGTCCAAAAACTAATTATACGCCCATCTAACTAAACAGTTTAATAATAAGAATAATATTAATAATAGGCTGACTATAAGTGCCTAAAAATTGTTTGGGGTCTGATGTAGAAATCCATTAAGGAGTAGAATGTATATCCATTGAGAAAACTTTGGGTAGATTTGGAGAAGGCATGCGCCCCATGCCCTCTGAGCTATTTGATCTGGAAAACTAAGAATAACAAACATCTATACAATAAGACTGATAACCCTTATACTAAACACGCCATACACGTCTGGCAAGGCCTTATTAAGAAGCATGCTATACCAACTCCCAACTGTTTGGAACTTCCCTTGCTGGCCTCGATTCCAAACAACTTGAGATTAGTCAGGAGTAGGATTGTTTCACACCCTGAGGGCTACACATTGCCTTTAAGAGCTTTATATTCAGCTGCTTCCCCAATGGAACATACAAAATATTTGGAAAATATAAGTCTCCCCCAATTCTCTAAAAAGGAGTACGACCAGATCTTAAAGCATTTCTCAGTATTGAACCCTCAGTTCACGACTCAAGAGAATGATCATGACCTCTCTAAATTGATGCTGAAAAGGACTCCCATATGCCATGGCATATCCAGGTTTTATTCTATCATCAACTGGACCGTACCCCCTCCACCGTATCTATCTAGCTGGTCAACTGAGCTTAAAAAGTCATTTAATGAGCAGGAAACTATGTCAATTTTGCAATCATCTATACCCAAAATCACATCAACAAGGCTTCAAGAGTCGCACTATAAGTTAATCTCTAGGTGGTACAGAACTCCTGTTCTTTTAAACAAAATCAATCCAGAGATTTCCACGCTCTGCTGGAGGTGCGGTGGTGGGGTTGGTTCCATTACACACATCTGGTTTTCATGCTCTAAAATTGCCCCTCTGTGGCAGAAATTTAATCAGATACTCGCTGACATATATGGGACACGTGTAAGAACTCGTTCTACTGGGACTCTATAACAAAACACATAATATCCTTAAAGACTGACTTCCCTTCTTACTTGCGGCGTTAAAGACCATCATACCTAGACACTGGTTGAGTGTCGAAATACCTACTATACAGGATTGGCTAACGGAAGTCTTAACTATTAGCCGGTTCGAGAAACTTAGATGGACTATTGCCGGCAACCCCAAAAAGTACCTTGGGATCTGGACCAAGTGGATCGATTATGTTTCTACAAACAGGATCTCCAAATATTTTGACTGAAATATATCTTTAAAAAGTGATTTTTTTTCCTTCCTTTCTTTCTTAGATTACTTACTAAGAACATGTGACAATTTTTGTTCCCCACCGTTTGACCCCTTGTTTTGTTTTCCTCCCCCTCCCTTTCCCTCCCCCTTTCCTTCCTTTCCCTTCACCATTCTACGAGTCCTTCTTTGACTGACTTATATTGGTTTATTCGAATTGTTCTCATATTCAATAAATGCTCTCCTTGTTATGAATGTTGAATAGATTATACACTGGATGATAATCATTAGAAGTGTTTTTTCACTTGTGATTTTTCTTTCTTTGTTTTGAACTAGGAAATAATATATTTTTGCTGTTGTAATAGGATATATTGCTCACATATATGTATTTGTAATGGTGATTGTTACCTCATTCCATACTATTGTAAGCTTTTATAGTTTTTATTATGCTTGTTAATAAAAACTAAATTTACAAGAAATCCATTTTCAAAATGATTATATGTCAACCAGAAGTACAGTTATATAAGAGCTATTTCATTTAAAGTGGAACTGATGTGTCTGATGCTCAAATTAAGAACCCCCGGAGTGAGACATTCAAGACCTCTGTTTACGTGAGGTTAACTTTACTCATGTTGTGAAATCTGTGTAGGTGATCGAGGTTATGACATGTATAGTGCATTCATAAAGTCTTTAGACGCTTTTACTTCTTTCACATTTTGGCAGAAAATCCTCAAATCCAGGAGTGCAAACCTTGTGGCATCACACCCAAGAAGATTGGAGGCTGTAATCGCTGCCAAATGTGTTTCAACTAAGTACTGAGTAAGGAGTCCGAATAATTAGCAAAGATTTTGAATATTTGGCTTCACTTAGTTTCAAATTAATTTGGGACACCATTCAATTTATAATATCCTCAGAGGGAATGATTTAGAAAAAATAAATCGCGTTCTGTGAAGCCCGCAGTGTCAACTTGGATTTCTGACATGTCCACAAACTCTGGAATTTGGGGCTGATGATCCTAAAGATATGGGTTAAATAAGGGATTATTCTGGGGGGCTGCATAATACACTTGCATAGATCATACAAGCATACTACTGTACTGCGGCGGCAGCACAAACAAAGCTCACGGCGTCATAGCAACCAATAACTCTGTGTGCTCCTGCACTAAGCAGGATGCCAGTCCGGTATCTTACAGACCGTGTTCCACGGACGTGTGAATGAAACCTTAGGAGGAGGAAGAGCAGTAGAGGAATGTGGCATCATCCTCTCACTCGCTGGGTATATTAGTATCAGAGGCAATGTAGATGTATACCTCATCAGCTGAACACTTTGGGATGAACAGAACATTTTTATTTTTATTGGGGTGTGTAAAGTATGCAGTAATTTTATTTATTCACAGGAATATGTATGTAGTGATTTTACATGTGATCGGGCTATAATCAATTTCAAATCTAATCTAGGAGAGACAAAGAAAAGAAAAAAGCTAAACATTTAGTAACAAGAAAATAAAAAAAAGTTGTATTTCCTACAGTGAAAAAAAAGCCTGCACCGAAAACAGCCCAGATGCGATCAGTAATGTACGATACTGATTGTTGCTTAGTGGTTGCAGGACACACACAAGCAAATATTATGTGCATGCAAAAATCCGATCTAATGGTACTTCTAATACCTTGTTATTAGGGCTATAAGATACACCTAGGCTTTAGAATAAGAAAAAAAAAATCATTTTTTCATCAGACCATCCAGTCTTCATCGGACCTCCAATCCTCATCAGACCTCTGAACAGACATAAAATAAATAAATTACCTTCCCTTTACTGCTCTGGACAGGCTGCTATTCCAGAGATCCAGTGTGCTCTTCCTGCATTCACCGCTCCCTGGTCTTCTGCTGGCGCACTAGCTAGAAATTGACTTATATCTATGTATACATATTGTAAATACAAGAGCACAGGTGCTGATCAGCTCGCACACAAACTGGTGAAGGGCTGGAAAAAAAGACAAAAAAGTGGCAAAAAAAGCATACTCAGTTTGTTTAGTGTCTGCCAAAAGTCAACTGAGGGGGAATAGGGATTTAACATGCAGATGAAAAGGATGACTAATCACTACAGCAATTCCAGAATGTCGTTTTTTTTGTAGGAAGTACACATTAAATTAAGTTGTAGGAGTGGTTGTGCACCACAAATCCCAGCCAGCCAACTTAGCACAGAGGTGCACAGAACCTTTCTGCATGCAGAGTTACTGGTACTCAGCAATGATGCAGCTGAGCTCTAACCATCTAAAGCTGCTGTGCCCTCCCACCACCCAGACACACCCTATCCTGCAACTGTGCTATATGTAGGTAGGTTTCAAAACGAGGTAAACCCACTATTAGGGTGTTCTCCTGTAATCAGGGGTAGTGAGGGTATCATTAGGGATAGCACCCTTCCCTGTCACACCGTTTGTTTATTATCTCCTTTTTTGTAATGACCCATTGTGTTATCTCCATATTTTGATGGTTTTTATCTATGAATATTAAAGGTTATGTTTTAGAGTGTCATGCTCTCTGTGCCTAATTTTGATTAGCGTGACTTCAATTATCCTAGTATTGCTTTGTCAGTGATTTCGGAAGTAGAGATAAGCAAACATACTGTTTTGTGTTCAATTTGTCAAATGTATATATATTTATTTTTCCAAAATCAGTTCTACCTGTATCAAAAGTGCTACTATTGCTCAGAAAATTGGAGCATGGCATTCTGAGGGCTCCTAGGACACATTTCAAATTTTTGCTCTTTCTCCCCGCACCTTTATGCTCTTTAACGCAATGACAACAATAGCAAATATGAATGACGCATGGTTGACGGTGTTAACAAACAACGTTTTTACAAATACACTGATCTGTCGTATTTGTTATGCTATTTGAAAAATAAAATAAAAGGTCCAAAAATTGTTTGTTATTGAGGGCAGATTGTGTTTACAACACACAGTCTTTTAGGAAAATAAACTGTCTTGTTCTCAACAAGCATTCCAAAAATTGTCTGTCCTTGTTTATACACATACATGTGGTAGTGAGTCAGAAGAAACTGTGATTTGTTCTGAATGAACCTTGAAAAAGTCTCCCTTTTAATTGCGAGCAGTAACAGCACAGTGTAGATGTTGAATAGTGGCATGTGGCTGCCCATAGTAGCGGGAGCAGTAGCAGCACAGTCGGAGATGTGTGAAAATCCTCATGGGATCCATGCCGCGTTCATTTTGACAAAACTGATGTTTTGTACACTGGCCGAAGACAAGTTTGTCTGTTTGGGTGTGACGAGGCTGAAAACCCTCTCTGAGATGAGGCTGGACAAGACAGTACAGAGAATGCAAACTGGGCCAGTTTCAGCCACTGTTCAAATCTGACTACCCGAAATTCTATGTGATCAGGGAACACAGTATGTGCTGAGAAAAGGCCAAATCTCTATTTGTTGATTTGCGCCGCCCTGGCCTGGCACGTAAAAAGACTGTTCCATTATGTTCATGTGAGCGAGCTGGCTGCTGCTGCTACTTGTAGTAGAGACGACAAGAGGTGGATGACTCGGCAAGGGGCCTCCTGGTCAGACACGCTGGTGGCAGTGTCTGCTCACTGAAAGCTGTGTATCCTGGTAATACAGCAATTTGGCCTCCCTTTTAGCAACAGAAATACCTTCCCAAAGAATGTTTCCTAACAATTTATCTTTGGTTTTGTGTATTATTGTTAGTCTGTAAAAGTGGCGTACTGCTCAGACAACATCGTTCTCAGCAGCGACCTGTGAGTCCAAGATGCATCCAGACATCCTCCCCATGCTGGTCCCAAACCATTTTGGTGGTGTTTCCATCAATTTCTGATCTTTTCCTATGAACCAGACACCCTCCCCTCTTCAGAGCAGGGGGTGCCTGGTTTCATGCTCGTGTTCTCCCATTATCTTCCATTATACCATCTACCGAGCACCTGAGCATCCCGATGTGTTCGGCCTTAGCCCCCAAGCACTATGGTGCTCAATCAACACTAACTATTATATTTCTGCAGCCACTAAGGAAGGAACTAAGTTCCAAAATGCATCTGGATGGAACATGACTGGAAGGTGGAAACATGACTATTGTGTCCAATCTCTGAAGATTATACCCACTGCTTTGAACCAGCACAAATGCTACATCGACAGCCCAGTGCTCAGTAAGTTCTGTGAACTGTGATTTAAGACTGAAGAACACTCATGTGCATGTCACTACTCATGAACAAGAATGCACGCGAACTACAGGAAGAACCATGCCAAGACAACCCCATGGGGAGGGTGAAATGCACTTACTAGTGCAGCTATATTTCTATTTGTGGTATATGCAGTAATATAAGTGTCTATACTCCAGCACTACTTACCTATGTGTATCCTTAACATACTGTATATCCAACAGACATTTGATATCAACTACAATTTATGGTGATTAAAAAGGAGTAAATCACTGGAAAACATCAGCCTGAGGGATTAGCCAGTATTGCCAGTTGCATATCATTGTGGTGCACCTTTTCCAGTGATTTATGTATTTGTATATTTTCATCCACACACTATTCCATCTTGTGTAGGATGCCTTTGTGGTGCATGTGGTCCGCTGCCGACATCCTCCATTGTGTGCATTTTTGCTAGAGATCGCTGCTAGCAACGGCTCACATACAGAGGAATTGCTCCCCCAGTTATAAACACGCTACAGTGTTTGGGTTTTTTGAGAATTTCCTCCCATTTAGGCCACTTTATTTTAGTGATTTTTCTTTATATGTATGGAATGTGCCATTGCGTAATGCTGGTAACATTCTAGTGCACCTGGTAGCCTGTGTCACATGGCCTGTTATAGGTGGGGTTTGCATGAGTGATCTCACTATGGAGGTATGTGGGAGCTTGGCTGTAAGTTGTATCTTAGCACCTTTCAGACTGTGTTCACACACTATAGGTAGTCTAGTGGTAGGAGCCATGCCACACTGAGATACCTTGACGGTGGTGCAAAAGGGATCTGTTGTGTTCCTGACTGGAATACATTGGCTAAAGTCTCACTATGGAGGTATGTGGGAGCTTGGCTGTGATTTGGATCTTAGCACCTTTCAGACCGTATTCACATACCATAGGTAGTCTAGTGGTAGGACCCATGCCACACTGAGATACCTTGACAGTGGTGCAAAAGGACTCTGTTGTGTTCTTGACTGGAATACATTGGCTAAAGTCTCAGTTTCTAGCATCAGCCTGAGGAATTAGCCACTATTCCATCTTATGTAGGATGCCTTTGTGGTGCATGTGGTCCGCTGCCGATATCCTCCATTGTATGCATTTTTGCTGGGGATTGCCGCTAGCAACGGATCACATGCAGAGGAATTGCTCCCCGGTTATAAACACGCTACAGTGTTTGGGGGTTTTGAGCATTTCCTCCAATTTAGGCCACTTTATTTTAGTTATTTTTGATTAAAAAGGAGGGCAAGTCCTGTGATCTATACCAAAAAGAGTACACCATCCACCTTGGAAATGTCCGAGCCTTTAATTATTTTTCAAGCCATTTTCTTAAAATCACTATGAGAAGATATGCATATTCATCGTATGCCAATTATGGATAAACATACTATTTATGGATTTAACCCCTTCAGGACCCTGCCATTTTTCACTTTAAGGACCAGGGCATTTTTTGAAAATCTGACATGTCACTTTATGTGGTGATAACTTTAAAACGCTTTTACTTATCCAAGCCATTCTGAGATTGTCTTCTCGTCACTTATTGTACTTCATGAAAGTGGTAAATGTCAAAATATTTCATTTTTATTTATAATAAAATACCAAATTTACCAAGAGTTTGGAAAAATTAGCAATTTTCAAAATTTCGATTTCTCTGCTTTTAAAACAGATAGTGATACCTCCTAAAAAAGTTATTTCTTTACATTTCCCATATGTCTACTTCATGTTTGGATCATTTCATTACATTTTCTGTTTTTGGGACGTTAGAAGGCTTAGAAGTTTAGAAGCAAATCTTTGTGGGGCTTACATAATAGAAACCACCCATAGATGACCCCATTTTAGAAACTACACCCCTCAAGGCATTCAAAACTGATTTTACAAACTTTGTTAACCCTTTAGGTGTTCCACAAAAAAGGAAAACGTAGATGACATTTCAGAATTTCACTTTTTGGGCAGATTTTCCATTTGAATCCATTTATTTCCGCTAACAAAGCAAGGGTTAAAAGCCAAACTAAACTCAATATTTATTAACTTGATTCTGTAGTTTACAGAAACACCCCATTTGTGATCTTAAACTGCTGTACGGGCACACAGCAGGGCGCAGAAGGAAAGCAGCGCCATGTGGTTTTTGGAGGGCAGATTTCACTGGGATAATTTTAAGTAGCCATGTCACATTTGAAGACCCCCTGGTGCACCCCTAGAGTAGAAACTCCCAAAAAGTGACCCAATTTTGGAAACTACAGAATAAGGTGGCAGTTTTGTTGGTACTATTTTAGATTACATATGATTTTTGGTTGCTCTATATTACACTTTTTCTGAGGTAGGGTAACCAAAAAATAGCTGTTTTGGCACCGTTTTTATTTCTTACAATTTTTTACAATGTTTATCTGATAATGTGTTATACCCAGGGTGTATGCCATTTTATACTGCTTGTATTCTATTCACTTTTGTGAGTATAATAAATACTATTATTCCCTTTCTGTGATGGTATTTCACTATTGTGGCTATCCTTTGGTGTCTGACAGAGGCAAATGAGTGGAGACTTTGCTGCTTTCTGTGGCCTTTTGCTTCCCTATATCCACAGATTATTGGAAGGAGTCTAAAGTGGTGTTTTTCCTGCATTCTGGAGCAGCGTGGTCCAACTGGAAAAAGGATTGAGATTTATGTGAACTGTACCCACTTCACGATTGGGACCTGCGATGCAGAAAAAGGCAACGCACCAGAGACTATTTTATTTATTTATAAAAACTATTAATACTGGGAATCTTCGGGCAACACTATTCATGGGTAACTGGGCTGGAAATATCGGATTGTAACAACTTTGTTCTTCCTTTTACACAACTTTTTCACGGCCCAAAAACCTATTTTTACTATCTCATTTGAAATCCATATTCTTTGAGTCAGGATCAGCAGTCACACAAGGGGGGACAAGAAACACCATTCTTTCAAGTCTTCAGACTCAACACTTTCTTGCAAAAACTGGCGTAGATCCAATTAGGCTTTCCTTTGAGCTTCACTGATGTGCTTGTGGTCAACAAAACTTGGAATAGACCATCAAAACAGGGTTTGAGGACTTTCCTAATATTTACCACCCAATATCCAGACACAAGTGGGTGGGTTCCTGGTACTTCATCAACATCTGGAATGCTTGTGCAAACTGATCACATAATCCGTCAGACAACCATGTTGCATCTGGAGCTGGTGTGGGAAATACAATCCTATCCTAGGGTCTGACCCAGAAAGGACCTTATAGGGACTAAGGCCTGTCTTACAGTTAGGGGTATACCTTACTGAAAAGAGGGCTACCAGCAGGCACTCTGTCCGTGGCTTTTTGAATCTTTAACTTTAGTGTCCCGTACAGTTCCTTTTTCCTACCCTAATGCTGCTTTGTGGAAGGTAAAAAGCATGTAAGGCCTGTTCTACACCGGAACCTTCATAATCTCCTGCATCACTTCACCTGTGAAGTAAACATCTCTGTCCCTTTCACTGGTCTCAGGTACCCCATACCTGTATACCGGTCAGGGGAGGAAGAGACCGCAGGGCAGAGTTCAAATACAGTACAGCAGAGGAAGAGGCTGAAGCAGATACCGGCTTTATTAAATAACAAAATATAACGGCTGGAAAATCGGATTAACAGTATTGTGCCGATGCACCAGGGGCGCAATCGACAAATGACAGAAACAGTGTTAACAAGTTTACACAGATTTTCAAGAAGGGTAACTATACCATGATATACCAAAAGCGCTCCAACCGGCAAGCCCATAAAAATTACAGGCTACACTCCTCTACTATTTTCCTGTCTGACCCCTGCTAACCAGGGCAAGTTTCTACAACGCTCTGACTGAAGAATCCTGCTTTATGCCCTATCGCAGTTAGCACCGGTTCACACTCACAGTTCTGCCAGGAACACAACAACACGGCCAAAAACTCAGGAACTTCAAACTCCCCCTACATCCTCTGGGACAAAACATCTTCATTTCTTTCTTACTTAACCACTTGGTGACATATGACGTACCTGGTACGTCATGTGTAATTCCGATCGCCGCACGGCGGGCGGTGATCGGAACAAGGTGCCTGCTCAAATCATTGAGCAGGCACCCTGGGACAATGCACGGGGGGTCCTGCCGTTTGCGGCGGTTACAGGTGGTTGCGGCGGCGCTGCCTTCTGGTGAAGGGCCTGTGAGATCCAGCCCCCTGAATCTCACAGGCAGGAAGCTGTATGAGTAATACACACTGTATTACTCATAAAGCCAATGCATTCCAATACAGAAGTATTGGAATGCATTGTAAAGGGGATTAGACCCCCAAAAGTTGAAGTCCCAAAGTGGAACAAAAAATAAAGTGAAAAAAAAAAATCACATGACTTAACATTGTAAAAAATAAAAAATGTCCTAAATAAACATTTTTTGTCACCTTACATCACTAAAAGTACAACAGCAAGCGATCAAAAAGGCGTGTGCCCACCAAAATAGTACCAATCTAACCGTCACCTCATCCCGCAAAAAAAAAAAAGAGCCCCTACCTAACACAATGCCCAAAAAATAAAAACAACTATGGCTCAGAATATGGAGACACTAAAACATCATATTTTTTTTGTTTTATAAAAGCTGTTATTGTGTAAAACTTAAAAAAAGTATACATATTAGGTATAGCCACGTCCGTAATAACCTGCTCTATAAAAAATATCACATGACCTAACCCCTCAGGTGAATACCGTAAAAAAATAAAAACGGTAAAAGATGGCTAGAAGGTTGGAGGAGTGTTTAAAGTAGGGACTAGGGGGGAGGGAAATTACATTATAGGAGGGGAAGTTAGTGCAGATAGAGACCGGGGGCAAGGTAGTGGAACTGGGGGAGGAATGGAAGCAGGGACTAGAACAGTTCAGAAGGAAAGGTGTAGGGTAGAAAATATACATAAACCTCTCAAATGTATGTATACTAATGCCAGAAGCATGAGTAATAAAACTAGGGAGCTGGAATTAGTGATGTGTGAGGAGAACTATGGCATAGTGGGAATAACTGAGACATGGCTGGATGATAGCTATGACTGGGCAAGGTTACAGTCTGTTTAGAAAGGATCGTTATAACTGGAGAGGGGGAGGGGTTTGCCTTTATGTAAAGTCTTGTCTAAAGCCCACACTCCGGGAAGATATAAGTGAGGGACATGAACATATGGAGTCACTGTGGGTAGAGATACATGGAGCTAAAAACAATAATAAATTACCAATAGGAGTTTACTATAAACCACCTAATATACCAGAGTCCACAGAAAATCTACTACTAAACGAGATAGACAAGGCGGCAAATCATAATGAGGTGGTTATTATGGGGGACTTCAACTACCCAGATATAGACTGGGAAACTGAAACTTGTATATCTCATAAAGGAAACAGGTTCTTGGCAATAACCAAAGACAATTACCTCTTCCAACTAGTTTAGGACCCGACTAGAGGGACGGCCATACTGGACTTAGTATTAACCAATAGGCCTGACAGAACAACAGACTTGCAGGTTGGGGGACACCTGGGAAATAGTGACTATAAAGTAATAACCTTCCAATTATCATTCAAATACCAAACTTCAAAAAAGCTAAATTTAGCCAACTAAGAGATGCCATAGGCCTAACTAACTGGGACAAAGTCCTCAAAAATAAAAATACAGCCACAAAATGGGATATCTTTAAAAGCATCGTAAAATCTCATTGTGAAAGGTACATACCATATGGGAATAAAAGGTTAAGGGACAAAAAGAAACCAATGTGGATAAATAGAACTGTAAAGAAAGCATATAAATCACTAAAACAGAAGGGTAGCACGAAGCACTGAAAAACTATAAGGAAAAAAATAGAACATGTAAAAAACAAATAAATGCGGCCAAACTAGAGAGATTAATTTCCAAAGAGAGTAAAACTAACCCTAAAATGTTCTTCAATTATATAAATGTTAAAAAGTATAAATCTGAAGGTGTTGGCCCTTTAAAGGGTAATGAGGGGGAAGTCGCAGAGAGCGATGAGGAGAAAGCAAAGCTGTTAAATATTTTTTCTCCAATGTATTCACTGAGGAAAATAAACTGTCAGATAAGATGCAGAATGTAAAAATAAATTCCCCATTAAAAGTGTCCTGTCTGACCCAAGTACATCAGCAACTTAAAAAGATTAAAATAGACAAATCACCAGGACCGGATGGCATACACCCCCATATCCTAAGGGAATTAAATAATGTCATAGCCAGGCCATTATTTCTGATATTTGCGGACTCTATACTGACAGGGAATGTCCTACAGGATTGGCGCATGGCAAATGTGGTGCGAATATTCAAAAAGGGTCCAAAAACAGAGCCTGGAAACTATAGGCTGGTAAGTTTAACATCTGTTGTAGGTAAACAGTTTGAAGGTTTTCTAAGAGATGCCATCTTAGAGCATCTCAACGAAAATAAGCAAATAACGCCATATCAGCATGGCTTCATGAGGGATCGGTCATGCCAAATTAATTTAATCAGTTTCTATGAGGGGGTAAGTTCTAGACTTGACAGCGGCAAATCAATGGATGCATATCTGGACTTCTCCAAAGCATTGGACACTGTACCACATAAAAGGTTAGTATATAAAATGAGAATGCTCGTACTGGGAGAAAACGTCTGTATGTGGGTAAGTAACTGGCTCAATGATAGAAAACAGAGGGTGGTTATTAACAGTACACACTCAAATTGGGTCACTGTCACTAGTGGGGTACCTCAGGGGTCAGTATTGGGCCCTATTCTCTTCAATATATTTATTAATGATTTTGTAGAAGGATTGCATAGTAAAGTATCAATTTTCACAGATGACACTAAACTGTGTAAAGTAATTTACACTGAAGAGGACAGTATACTACTACAGAGGTATCTGGATAGACTGGAGGCTTGGGCAGATAAGTGGCAGATGAGGTTTAACACTGACAAATGTAAAGTTATGCACATGGGAAGGAATAATGCAAGTCACCCGTACATACTAAATGGTAAAACACTCGGTAACACTGACATGGAAAAGGATTTAGGAGTTTTAATAAACAGCAAACTAAGCTGCAAAAAACAGTGTCAGGCAGCTGCTGCCAAGGCCAATAAGATAATGGGTTGCATCAAAAGGGGCATAGATGCCCATGATAAGAACATTGTCCTACCACATTACAAATCGCTAGTCAGATCACACATGGAGTACTGTGTACAGTTCTGGGCTCCTGTAAACAAGGCAGACATAGCAGAGCTGGTGCGGGTCCAGAGGAGAGCAACTACAGTACCCTGAAAGATTATCAAAATTAGGGTTATTCACTTTAGAAAAAAGACGACTGAGGGGAGATCTAATTAACATGTATAAATATATCAGGGGTCGGTACAGAGATCTATCCCATCATCTATTTATCCCCAGGTCTGTGACGAGGGGACATCCTCTGCGTCTGGAGGAAAGCAGGTTTGTACACAAACATAGAAGAGGATTCTTTACTCACTCTGCCTTAGGAGGTGGTGATGGTGTGTACAATAAAGGAATTCAAGAGGGGCCTGGATGTATTTCTGGAGCGTAATAATATTACAGGCTATAGTTACTAGAGAGGGGTTGTTGATCCAGGGAGTTATTCTGATTGCCTGATTGGAGTCGGGAATGAATTTTTTATTCCCCTAAAGTGGGAAAAATTGGCTTTTTACCTCACAAGGTTTTTTTTTTTTTGCCTTCCTCTGGATCAACTTGCAGGATGACAGGCCGAACTGGATGGACAAATTTCTTTTTTTGGCCTTATGTACCATGTTACTATGTAAAAAAAAATTTTTGTCACCTTACAACACAAAAAGTGTAATAACAAGCGATCAAAAAGTCATACGCACCCCAAAATAGTGCCAATCAAACCGTCATCTCATCCCACAAAAATCATACCCTAGGAGGGTTTGTTTGGGTTCCAAGAGATTATTGGGGAATTACTGTTGATTTAAATGCCTGTCATTGTCATTACCAAAGCATTCATGTAACCATGGACATTTATTTTGCTGACCAATGATATTAAATATATATATTCAGGGGGCAGGGCCTAGCAGCAGAGCCGAATGCACACACCCGCGTGAGCTCTGCAGAGGATCGCCGGTGTGCAGGCATAAAAGCGACTTTATACAGCCCCAACATGGGAAAGATTACAAGAGACAAGCCCAAAGACACCCCTTGGACCGGCAAGTCGCTGTCAGGGCAAGGAGATTTGGATAGTTCCGTTAAAAAAGAGAACCCCCCAAGCGTGAGGCGGACAGACGAGATGGAGCAGAGAGCAGAGGTGCCTGATACTTACGATTCTGATGAGGAGGAAGGCAGTGAAGCGGCGGCCCCTGCTGTAAGGGAAGATCTGCCTGTCTCTAGAGCCTTCATGAGGCAGCCTTTAGCGGAGGCACTGGATTCCCTGGTTCTGGAGCTTAAAGAGTTTAAACAGGACCTCAAGCAACAAAGTGACCGGGTGGAAGTGCTGGAAACCGCACAAGCGTCCATAGTGGACTTCAACACTGCAATCTCTCACAACATGGACTATGCACAGGCCCATTTGAACTCTCTCTACAGTCAGCTTGAGGATCAAGACAATCGGGGCAGGCGCAATAATTTAAGACTCAGAGGATTCCCGGAGTCAATACAGGCTGACGCCATTATGACCACTCTACAGTCAGGTCACCGGCAGATCTCAGGAGGGTTTCTGATAAATTGGACATAGCGGACCTACAGATTGAAGACTGGAATCCGGTCCAGGAACTAACGCAGCTTCCGACACTACCGCTGATCACCCCCTGGACTCCGATGAGCTCGGGGCGACCCCAGCGTCAGAGGAGAAGATTGGAGAAACAACGTTCCCGCAGCCCAACACTAGAAAAGGACTGGGTATGATTTGTATAGGCCCAAGGTTTGATATTATCTATAGGAAAGTAGTAGGACACACCTGCATTCAGATATACATAGGAGATTTTATATAATAAAATTTGGTTAATTCAAACAGACACTGTGTATGGTGACACATATCTATAATAACACATAAAACTTCATTAAACAAATATTAGCATGCTATATATTGCTACTAAAATTAGTAAAAATGCACATTAAAACAAACACTCATATGAATAATCCTGGAGAAAAGAAATCCTAGTAAGAACAGAGAGTTAATCTTTCCTATAGCTCTATTTGTCCGTAATACGGTGCTCACATAGCAAGTCTGGTTGCCCAGCTATTTGACACAGTCCGTGATTGCAGGCAAAGTTCACAGGATAGCTTTAGTGTAATCAGATAAGGATGAATAGTTTAATCACTCATATTCCTTTTGTTTGAGTTTTAATGTCCCAAAGCTCACTGTCTATATATACCCTGGTTCGGCATTAGTTTTCTACTTTAAGTTTCGTAGAATTGTGCCGGCTGTATTGCGGTTAGCGTGGCGTCCCACGTGTAATACGCTTACAGGTAGTGGCATGGCTTCCAGGGTGTGGATTCAGGGATCTTCGGTCATCAATTCAGGAGTGCCGTATTCGTGGATTTAAGTGTAGAGATTCCTGCAAGATGCTCTGATCAAGCAGCAGGTTGGTTTTCACTACGGCGATCAGTTTTAGATTTTTCCTGCCAATTTTGTTTGATACCGATCCCTCTCCTTATGGTCGGTTTGAAGCGCTTCAGTGTTCCGGTTATATATTCAGTTTCATGGGATCCTCTTTCACCAAACGTGTTTCGGAGTTGGCTATGACTCCTTCCTCAGTGGCTAGAAGATCCCTGAATCTACACCATGGAAGCCATACCACTACCTGTAAGCGTATTACACGTGGGACGCTTTATTAAATAAAGTCCCTTTTAGGAACCCTCGGGATATTATTAGTAATGACACATCTATGGTCTATTCAGACCCTAAATTCCCTGTAGGGGTCCCTAACTGAAAATAAAAATATTTCTTTATTAGTTATTATTTTAAAATAAATGAACCAAACAACTATAGAAAACTATTAAAATTATCAGTGTCTGATGGAGGGTACAATTGGAGTGTATGAATGTATTTGCCTTTGTCACATGTAGCCACTGTGGAGTGCAGTGCCTCCCATTCATTTGTATGGGGTATAGCTGCACTTGCAAGCCTCTGCTAATACTTTGTTTGTGCATTCATACAATGTGATGGCAGATTGGGCGCTCCTATTAAGATCCTTTTATCGTTTGGCCTTTATATTCAGGCTGGACAACAGTGAAACAATGTTGCTAGGTTTGTGTGTACTTTTGAAGCTGCCACTAGTCTGCTCAATTCACTTGTCTCTAGGCTACACTCTACACTTTTGTGCTACTGACTGCTCTATTTTATCCATAGAAGTCACTGTTCACGCTAAACCGCTCATGTGGCATGCTCAATTCCACTCCTCAATGTCTGGTGCTGTCTCTGCAGCGTACTCTTATTTATACTAGTCCCTAACATTTCAGGCACTGTTTAAAATACAGGACGTCATACCACCCCTCCCGACATGTTTCGCCACGCTCGGTGGCTTCGTCAGGGGATGTGGGGTATGTGGACGCCGCGCGCATGTCTCGACCCACCTAAATAACTTTCTAGGTCCCGCCTAGAAATTTGCCTGTATTTTAACCCTTTCATGACCAAGGGTCATTGATGCCCCAATGTCCAGGTCAAAATTTACAAATCTGACATGCGTCACTTTATGTGGTAATAGCTTTGGAACACTTTTACTTATCCACGCCATTCTGAGATTGTTTTCTCGTGACACATTGTACTTCATGACAGTCATAAATTTGAGTCAATATATATCACCTTTATTTATGAAAAAATCCCATATTTACCAAAAAATTGTAAAAATTTGCAATTTTCTAAACTTCAATTTCTCTGCTTCGAAAACAGAAAGTGATACCTCATAAAATATTTATTACATAACATTCCCCATATGTCTACTTTATGTTGGCATCATTTTGGAAATGTTATTTAATTTTTTTAGGACATTACAAGGCTTAGAAGTTTAGAAGCAATTCTTAAAATTTTTAAGAAAATTTCCAAAACCCACTTTTTAAGGACTAGTTCAGGTCTGAAGTCACTTTGTGGGGCTTACATAGTGTATACCCCCATAAATGACCCAATTATGGAAACTACACCCCTCAAGTTACTTAAAACCAATTTTACAAACGTTATTAACCCTTTAGGTGTTCCACAAGAATTAAAGGAAAATGGAGATGAAATTTCTAGATTTCACTTTTTTAG
The DNA here is from genome assembly GCF_014858855.1 of Bufo gargarizans. Classification (NCBI taxonomy): domain Eukaryota; kingdom Metazoa; phylum Chordata; class Amphibia; order Anura; family Bufonidae; genus Bufo; species Bufo gargarizans. The sequence continues at coordinate 241,703,076 of NC_058084.1, forward strand.
CAGATTTTCTATTTTATTAATTTTTTTTCTTTAACACATTAAGGGTTAACAGCCAAACAAAACTCAATATTTATTACTCTGATTCTGCGGTTTACAGAAACACCCCACATGTGGTCGTAAACTGCTGTACGGGCACACGGCAGGGCGCAGAAGGAAAGGAATGCCATACGGTTTTTGGAAGGCAGATTTTGCTGGATTGGTTTTCTGAACGCCATATGTTTTTTATTTTTCTACCGATCGTCTTGTGCAGTGGCTCATTTTTTGCAGAAAGAGTTGAGGTTTCTATTGGTACCATTTTTGGGTACATAGGATTTTTTGATCATTCATTATTACACTTTATGGGACAAGGTGGCCAAAAATTGGCTGTTTTGGAACAGTTTTTTTTTTTTTTTTTTACAGCGTTCATCTGAGGGGTTAGGTCATGTGACAGTTTTATAGAGCAGATCGTTACGGACGTGGCAATACCCAATATGTATACCTTTTCTTATTTATTTAAGTTTTACACAATAATAGCATTTCTGAAACCAAAAAAATGATGTTTTAGTGTCTCCATAGTCTGAGAGCCATAGCTTTTTATTTTTTGGGCGATTGTCTTAAATATGGGCTAATTTTTTGCGGGATTAGGTAACGGTTTGATTGGTACTATTTTGGGGTATATACGCCTTTTTTGATCGCTTGGTGTTGCACTTTTTGTGATGTAAGGTGACAAAAATGGCTTATTTTTTTACACCGTTTTTATTTTTTATGGTGTTTATTGGACGGTGTTGATGATGTGATATAGTTATAGAGATGGTCGTTACGGACGCGGTGACACCTAATATGTGTGTTTTTTGTTTTGTTTTTTTATAGGAAAAGGAAATTTATTTTTTACATTTATTTTTCTTGAAGATCCAGTGGGGCTGATGGTTGTACTATACTTTGCAATGCTCTTGCATTGCAAAGTATAATACAATCAGATGCCTGTAGGTGGCAGCACTGGACGCCTATACCATGGCAACCGGACGCCTTTGCAAAGCGTCCGGTTGCCATGGCAACCATCGGGCGCTGCAATCGCAGCAGCCCTGATGGTCGAGAGAGAGGGAGCCCTCTCCTTCTATTAACCCTATGGATGCCGCTACTGGGGTTACAGCAGTGTCAGCATAGAGCTGACACACGCTGCTGATGGCGGCGGCTCAGGAATGGAGCCGCCGCCATCACACACACAGAAGGGGGACCGCATCGGGGGCAGGGGATGGGGCATCGCTGGAAACTGGGCAGAGGAGAGGGCGGGCAGCATTTCATTACTTACAGGAAGGGGCGGACCGCATCGGGAGGAAGTAGCAGGAGAAGATGATGGACAAGAAGGGGGCGCAGGTCGGGGCAGGAGGGGGCGGACCGCATCGGGGGGGGGCAGGACAAGAACGGGGCACAGATCGGGTGCTTCAAGGGGGCACGGGGGCTTCAGGACACATTACCGATTTCAGGCTCTGATCTGCAGACCGCAGATCAGAGCCTGAAACCGGCATTTTTTTCACACAGCGATCCGATTAGTTAGTCTGCACAGACTAACCAATCGGATCGATTGCCGGCAAGGGGCCACTCTGATTGGTCCCTTGCCGGCATTACTGCTCTGTATGCTGTCCGTGACAGCATACAGGGCAGGGGCAGAAGCTTTAATCCAAGCGCTTTGCAGCGCTTGGATTAAAGTGCTGCCAGAACGTATATATACGTGGTAGCTGCACGGGGTATGTGCAGCTATCACGTATATATACAGATTGCAGTCGTGAAGGGGTTAAACAGTGCCTGAAATGTTAGGGACTAGTATAAATAAGAGTACGCTGCAGAGACAGCACCAGACATTGAGGAGTGGAATTGAGCATGCCACATGAGCGGTTTAGCGTGAACAGTGACTTCTATGGATGAAATAGAGCAGTCAGTAGCACAAAAGTGTAGAGTGTAGCCTAGAGACAAGTGAATTGAGCAGACTAGTGGCAGCTTCAAAAGTACACACAAACCTAGCAACATTGTTTCACTGTTGTCCAGCCTGAATATAAAGGCCAAACGATAAAAGGATCTTAATAGGAGCGCCCAATCTGCCATCACATTGTATGAATGCACAAACAAAGTATTAGCAGAGGCTTGCAAGTGCAGCTATACCCCATACAAATGAATGGGAGGCACTGCACTCCACAGTGGCTACATGTGACAAAGGCAAATACATTCATACACTCCAATTGTACCCTCCATCAGACACTGATAATTTTAATAGTTTTCTATAGTTGTTTGGTTCATTTATTTTAAAATAATAACTAATAAAGAAATATTTTTATTTTCAGTTAGGGACCCCTACAGGGAATTTAGGGTCTGAATAGACCATAGATGTGTCATTACACGTGGGACGCCACCAGGGGCGTAGCTAGAAATGCATGGGCCCCATAGCAAAAAAAATGTATGGGCCCCCCCAGCCCCCACATATCTATCGGGCCTCCCACCACCCCTTCCAGAGCTCACACGCAATGCACCTACCGCACCCACCTCCTGTGCATACGGTAGATGTTTTTTTACCTTATTTTTCTTTTCATGGGAATGGGGCCAGGCCGCCAGGAAGGGTCGGCCAAAGGGGGGGGGGGGGGGGAGAAATGTGACACACAACCCAACCCTTCCTGGCGGCCTGGCCCCATTCCCATGTCACATACAGAGTACAGACATTTACATTGTCCCCCCCGGCTCCATCATGTCAGTGTCACGGTCACACAAACTAGTGCCAGAGCAGAGGCACTCAGGATTAGCACGGCATCACCTTCCCCATAAAAAAAAATTAACACATCATTGATGCTGTGCTAATCCTGAGCGCCTCTGCTCTGCCCGCCAGTAATAGGAATGCCCCCAATTAGTGCCCGCCAGTAATAGGAATGCCCCCAATCTTCGGGAACTCACCTCATTAATTTGGTCACGCTGAGGTGAACACTCACCTGCTCACTGGATTCTCCTAGGGGACTATTATGGGGTAACTGGAGAGTCATCGGTAGTGGACAGTGCGGGATTCTCATAGGGGACTATTATGGGGGCACTGGAGAGTCATCAGTAGTGGACAGTGCGAGATGCTCTTAGGGGACTATTATGGGGGCACTGGAGAGTCATCAGTAGTGGACAGTGCGGGATTCTCTTAGGGGACTATTATGGGGGCACTGGAGAGTCATCAGTAGTGGACAGTGCGGGATTCTCTTAGGGGACTATTATGGGGGCACTGGAGAGTCATCAGTAGTTGACAGTGGTTCAGGCTGCCTGAAGGAGATTGCTGCTACCAAAGTACAGTTCACAGTCAAGTCACGCCCACTTGTATGAAGCCACACCCAGCTGCTCAGTACAGCTACAACCTCAGATGAGTAGCATGTTGTAGACGCGTGTGCGGTACCGCAATCGTTTCCCCAGCATTGTTTACCCCATGGCACAGGCTGCAGTACGACACCGCCTTCTACTTCCTGGATGGGTGGGCACCGTATGCCAGAGCTCGCCTCTAGCCCCCTAATACCACATAGCGCCTACCAGAAGCACCACCGCGAAAATGCTCCAGCCGATCACCGTCACCCGCCATTTCGTCGCTTCTTGCTTCAGACCCGCCGCCAGATCCCGTGACAGCTGCTCCCGCCAGTAGCGGTGCGGCCGAATATGCGCTGCCTGAAGCGTCCAAATAGTTTACATCAGACGGCTACTTCCTGCGCACGGGTTCAAGGAGGCGGAGCCGGGACTGCACTGCAGAAGCGTCCCCGTCACCATAGCAACAAGGAAAAAACCTCCTCCCTCCTCTGGCTGAGCCTCTGCCCCTCTGTGAACTTGGCCGCCGGCGCCGCCTGCAGCGCGCAAGTGTTGTAAACTACCCAGGCCAGGGATTTACTGCTTATCTCCTGGGGGGCCCCATGGGCCCCCCTGACTTAGCGGCCCGGTCGCAATTGCGACCGCTGCGACCCCTATAGCTACGCCACTGGACGCCACGCTAACCGCAATACAGCCTACGAAACTGAAAGTAGAAAACTAATGCCGAACCAGGGTATATATAGACAGTGAGCTTTGGGACATTAAAACTCAAACAAAAGGAATATGAGTGATTAGACTATTTATCCTTATCTGATTACACTGACGCTATCCTGTGAACTTTGCCTGCAATCACGGACTGTGTCAAATAGCTGGGCAACCATACTTGCTATGTGAGCACCGTATTACGGACAAATAGAGCTATAGGAAAGATTAACTCTCTGTTCTTACTAGGATTTCTTTTCTCCAGGATTATTCATATGAGTGTGTGTTTTAATGTGCATTTTTACTGATTTTAGTAGCAATATATAGCATGCTAATATTTGTTTAATTAAGTTTTATGTATTATTATAGATATGTGTCACCATACACAGTGTCTGTTTGAATAAACCAAATTTTATTATATAAAATCTCCTATGTATATCTGAATGCAGGTGTGTCCTACTACTTTCCTATTTATATACTATTTTTGAAGATTGGGTGTAATCTTCTTTGTGGGTGCACCCATTCCAATTGTTGTCTAAGAGGTGAGCCATCTTCAAACATACATCTTGATATTATCTATGCCTTATGTTACTTCAGCCTTTATAATAGTTAATAGCCAAATATTCCATTGTTACTTCTATGTTGCATTAGCTGCCTGCTCACCCCACTAAATCCTCTAGGTGGCAGCCTACGCCTACGATTATTATGATCACCTTCGAGAACCACCAGTTGCTCCGGAAAGGAGCTATGTTAATGTTCACTTTAGTTAACCCAGGACAAAAGGACTATACTTATTATTCCCCAGCCCACAAAAACTACCAAAGACTAGATTATGTTTTTTTGTGTCCACCTCGCTGCTGTCTAACTGTATTAAAGCTTCCATTGGCTCCATCTTATTGTCGGATCACGCACCGGTTTTCATGAGCTTCCAAATGCCAAGCATTCCAAAAAAAAATGATGATTTGGAGACTCAATGAAACTCTGCTGCATGACCCGTTTCAGCTGGAGAACATGAGAGGGAAAATTGAGGAATACTTCGCTCTAAACGAGTCCTCAGACGTATCCCCTGGCACGGTTTGGGAAGCACATAAGACAGTGGTGAGGGGACACTTCATCTCACTAGGATCTTATCTTAAGAGATGTAGGGAGGCGGACATACTCGAATTACAAAGCCAAATACATAAGATGGAATCCCTGCACAAAAGGCTGCTGACGTCTGAAGTGCTAGGCCAATTAGATCTTCTCAGGTCACGGTTGAAAAATTTGCTGAATGCTAAATCGGCGAAATTATTCTTGTCCACCAAGTTCAAATACCATGCCCACGGGGATAAGGTCTCTAAATTTATACTGTCACAATTGAAAAAGCGGAAGGCCCACTCTTATATTAAAAAAATACGTCCGTCCCCGACGCAAACCGTTTACCAAACGGAGCAAATCGCGGCGTGCTTCACGGACTATTACACCCAGCTCTACAATTTAAACCCAAGGCTACCCCCATGGAGCACCAGGCGAAGCTGTCAGACACAAACCATTGGCTGTCAGCACTTGGACTTCCTAAACTAGAAGTACAACAGTCCCAGGCATTGTCACGCCCCTTTTACGATATCAGAATTGAGGAAAGCTATTAAGGACTCCCCCCCCCCTCCCCTCCATAAAAGCCCAGGCCCAGATGGCTTGCCGATGAAATACTATGATTCCTTTAAAACCACCCTCTTACCTAAGTTCCTACAGGTTTGTAATTCACTATGGGAGGGGAAACCCCTTCACCCACAAATGCTTGCAGCTCAAATAATGATTATCCCCAAAGAAGGAAAAGATCCCGGCAACCCCTCTTTCTGTTTCTTATTACAGGATTTATGTTGTTGGATATTTCAATACACTTTGCATTAATGGGTCCTGTGTCATTAATAGAATCAGGTAAAGGGAGGGGGCCTTTTAAACTTGAGCTTCTATGTTGTTTCCTGTCCTGGGGAGGCAGAGACACCCTCCTGAGAGTGCCGGTGTGGAGGCTATTGGAAAATCCAATTACCGGTAAGAGTAATTAAACCTTTTTGATCGCTTGGTGTTGCACTTTTTGTGATGTAAGGTGACAAAATTATTGTTTTAGCACAGTTTTTATTTAATTTTTTCTACAGCGTTCAGGTGAGGGGATGGATCATGTGATATTTCTATAGAATCAGTCGTTACGGACGCGGCAATACCCAATATGTCTGGTTTTCTTTTTATACAATTTTTGTAAAAATTATTTTTTTTACTTCAAAAGAAAAAACTAAGTCTGGTACCATGTTAGGCAATATAAAACATGTTGAGTGCTCTCAGTAAGAGAAACAAAATTAGAGTATTGCAGGTTTGATACCTTTTAATGGCTAACAAAAATAGAAGTAATGATGTTACATAGCGAGCTTTTGAGACAACACCAGTACCTTCATCAGGCGTACTACAAGAATATGTGAAGAAACAGCAATATATATACAATAAGAATATGGGGGAATGAATGGACATTTGAAAAATAACAGAACAACATATAAAAAATCTTGAGAATGAGTCCTTAATTATCTTAGAGACAAGGGGTGTGAACATTTTATGGTCTCTAAATTGATGTTATCCCAGAGACCTGGTGCCCCGACTATGTCTATAGAAGACTCTTTAGATTGTGTAGTGTCTCATAAATCCCGGGGGGAAAAATTCAGTCGATTATTCAAAGTGTAAAGCAGTGTTATAAATTTGTATTCCCAAATTCTTCTAACTCTTTGGGATTTGAGGTTACCTTTTAATATGAGAACTTTCATGTGTTCTTCATTGTGTCCTGGGCTACAGAAATGCTTAGCCACAGGAAAGTGCAGCTTCTTCTCTTTAATTGTGTGGCGGTGGGACCTCATTCTTGCATTGCGTTTCAGTCCTGTTTCTCCAACGTAAAGGCCTCCAACAGGACATTTAGTGCAGAGAATCAGATAAACAACATTAGATGTAGAACATGTGAATGTTCCAGGGATCTTATAGTCCTGCTGTGTGTTGGGTTCCGGTTCTTATCTGTTGTTATTTATGGGAACAGGTTTTGCATCTTCTTATATTACAGAGATGGGTTCTATTTTCTGTGGTACATGGCCTTGAACTAGATCTGATCAGAATATTCCTTAGATTTGGAGGTTGTCGGTAAGCTAGTAAGAGGAGATCTGGGAAGATTGTTTTTAGCCTAGGACATGATGTAATTTTTTGGCAGTATTCCTCAGCACCTCTACTTGTGGGTTGTAGGTCACAACCAGAGGTACGCTCTGGTTCTGTTTCTTTTCATTGTATTGGAGAAGTTGACCTTCTGGGGATCTTGGTGGCTCTTGTGATCTGATCTTCAATCGAAGCAGGATGATAGCCCTGGTGTAAAAATGTCATTTTCAGATGGTGTAGATGCTCACCCCTGTCTGATCGGCTGTAACAGATTCGGTTCTGATGGCGTGACTATGGATGATGGACTTTTTAATGTTTGGGGTGGAAGCTGTCCCATTTGAGGTATGTAGGCCGTTCAATAGGTTTTCGATACAAGGATGTCTGTATTGAGCCGTCTTGAAGTTTGATGGTGGTGTCCAGAAAACTGACTGTGTGTGAATAGTTGAGGGTCAGGTTTAGGGTGGGATGGAATTTGTTGAAATATTCATAACATTTTATCAGTTCATGTTCAGTCGGTCAAGATTATTATGATGCAGTCAATGAAACGGAAGTAGGCCAAGGGTTTTTTGGGGCAGGATACCAAAAAAGTCATTTTTCAGTTTTGCTATGAAGAGATTTGCATATTGCGGTGCCATTTTACTGCCCATGACAGTCCCAGTGCACTGTAAATATATCTCCTTGTCGAAAGAGAAATAGTTATGGGTGAGGATGAATTTGGTCAGTTGTAGTACAGACTGATATGATCCCATTCGCCCTCAAGTATACTCGGCAAGCAGTTAATCCATCATTGTGCAGGATAATTCAATACAAGGATTCCACAGCCATGGTTGTCAAGATTGTGCAATTACAGAGGGGAACCTAAGGATGACTGTTCAATAAGTCAGTGGTGTCCTGTAGATAACGTGTTGTGTTCCTCACTAATGGTTTGAGGATGCCCTCTATCCAACCTGATATTTTTTCAGTAAGGGTTCCCACACATGAAATGATTGGTCTCCCTGAATTCCATGCTTTGTGTATTTTGGGAAGCATGTAGAATACGCAGATCCTGGGATTCTCAGGTACCAAGTCTAAGGCCTCTTTCACACTTGCGTTGTCCGGATCCGGCGTGTACCCCACTTGCCGGAATTACACGCCGGATCCGGAAAAACGCAAGTGTACTGAAAGCATTTGAAGACCCATGGCACCCAGGACGCTATTAAAGTCCCGGGGCGCTCCAGAATGACGGCAGAGCGCCCCATGCGCATGGATGACGTGCCATGCGATCACGTGATCCATGCGCCCTGACGTCACTCTGGAGCGCCCCGGGAGCCGCACGGATGGTAAGCATGCTGCTCCCCCGCTCCCCACTACACTTTACCATGGCTGCCAGGACTTTAGCGTCCCGGCAGCCATGGTAACCATTGAGAAAAAGCTAAACGTCGGATCCGGCAATGCGCCGAAATGACGTTTAGCTTAAGGCCGGATCCGGATCAATGCCTTTCAATGGGCATTCATTCCGGATCCGGCCTTGCGGCAAGTCTTCAGGATTTTTGGCCGGAGCAAAAAGCGCAGCATGCTGCAGTATTTTCTGCAGCCAAACAACGTTCCGTCCCGGAACTGAAGACATCCTGATGCATCCTGAACGGATTTCACTCCATTCAGAATGCATTAGGATAAAACTGATCAGGATTCTTCCGGCATAGAGCCCCAACGACGGAACTCTATGCCGGAAGAAAAGAACACAAGTGTGAAAGAGCCCTAAGCGGCTCAATACAGACATTCCTGTATTAAAAACCTATTGATCGGCCTACATACCTCAAAATGGGACAGCTACCCCCCCCCCCCCTTACATATTAAAAAAGTCCATCATCTATAGTCAAGCCATCATATATAACCAAATCTGTTTAAGCCCATCAGACAGGGATGAGAATCTACAATATCTGAAAATGACATTTTTACACCAGGGCTATCATCCTGCTTCAATTGAAGATGTGATCACAAGAGCCACCAAGATCCCCAGAAGGTCAACTTCTCCAATACTCCTCTACAACCCACAAGTAGAGGTGCTGAGGAATACTGCCAAAAAATTACATCATGTATCATGTCCTAGGCTAAAAACAAACAATCTTCCCAGATCTCCCCTTACTAGCTTACCGACAACCTCCAAATCTAAGGAATATTCTGATCAGATCTAGTTCAAGGCCATGTACCACAGAAAATGGAACCCATCCCTGTAATATAAGATGCAAAACCTGTTCCCATATGACAACAGATAAGAACCGGATCCCCAACACACAGGAAGACTATAAGATCCCTGGGACATTCACATGTTCTACATCTAATGTTGTTTATATGATTATCTACACTAAAGAGACCATAAAATTTTCACACCCCTCATCTGTAAGAAAATTAAGGACTCATTCTCAAGCTCTTTGATATGTTGTTCTGTTATTTTTCAAATGTCCATTCATTCACCCATGTCTCTGTTCTTATTGTATCTTGTAGTATGCCTGATGAAGGGACTGGTGATGTCTCGAAAGCTTGCTATGTAACATTACAGGTCCTTATAAAAAAATTAGCATATTGTGATAAAAATCATTATTTTCTGTAATGTACTGATAAACATTAGACTTTCATATATTTTAGATTCATTACACACCAACTGAAGTAGTTCAAGCCTTTTATTGTTTTAATATTGATGATTTTGGCATACAGCTCCTGAAAACCCAAATTTCCTATCTAAAAAAATTTGCATATTTCATCCGACCAATAAAAGAAAAGTGTTTTTAATACAAAAAAAGTCAACCTTCAAATAATTATGTTCAGTTCTGCACTCAATACTTGGTCGGGAATCCTTTTGCAGAAATGACTGCTTCAATGCGGCGTGGCATGGAGGCAATCAGCCTGTGGCACTGCCGAGGTGTTATGGAGGCCCAGGATAGCGGCCTTAAGCTCATCCAGAGTGTTGGGTCTTGCGTCTCTCAACTATCTCTTCCCAATTGAGCACAGTAAACCATTTTTTACCAGTGGTTTTGGCACTGTGAGCAGGTGCCAGGTCGTGCTGAAAAATGAAATCTTCATCTCCATAAAGCTTTTCAGCAGATGGAAGCATGAAGTGCTCCAAAATCTCCTGATAGCTAGCTGCATTGACCCTGCCCTTGATAAAACACAGTGGACCAACACCAGCAGCTGATATAGCACCCCAGACCATCACTGACTGGGTACTTGACACTGGACTTCAGGCATTTTGGCATTTCCCTCTCCCCAGTCTTCCTCCAGACTGGCACCTTGATTTCCGAATGACATGCAACAGTCCAGTGCTGCTTCTCTGTAGCCCAGGTCAGGCGCTTCTGCCGCTGTTTCTGGTTCCAAAGTGGCTTGACCTGGGGAATGCGGCACCTGTAGCCCATTTCCTGCACACGCCAGCCCTAGATGTTTCTACTCCAGACTCAGTCCACTGCTTCTGCAGGTCCCCCAAGGTCTGGAATCGGTCCTTCTCCACAATCTTCCTCAGGGTCCAGTCACCTCTTCTCGTTGTGTGTTTTCTGCCATACTTTTTCCTTCCCACTGAGATGCCTTGATACAGCACTCTGGGAACAGCCTATTCGTTCAGAAATTTCTTTCTGTGTCTTACCCTCTTGCTTGAGGGTGTCAATGATGGCTTTCTAGACAGCAGTCAGGTCGGCAGTCTTACCCATGATTGCGGTTTTGAGTAATGAACCAGGCTGGGAGTTTTTAAAAGCCTCAGGAATCTTTTGCAGGTGTTTAGAGTTAATTAGTTGATTCAGATGATTAGGTTAATAGCTAGTTTAGAGAACCTTTTCATGATATGCTAATTTTTTTAGATAGGAATTTTGGGTTTTCATGAGCTGTATGCCAAAATCATCAATATTAAAACAATAAAAGGCTTGAACTACTTCAGTTGGTGTGTAATGAATCTAAAATATATGAAAGTCTAATGTTTATCAGTACATTACAGAAAATAATGAACTTTATCACAATATGCTATTTTTTTTAGAAGGACCTGTACTTCTATTCTTGTTAGCCATTAAAAAGGTATCAAACCTGCAATACTCTAATTTTGTTTCTCTTAATGAGAGCACTCAACTAGTTTTTAACTTGAAACTACATTTTTTTTTTTATTATGAAAAATCTTTATTATTGTCTCATTCTGGGACTTTAAGTCCTCTTTCACATGAGCGTGACAGATTAGGTCCGGATGCGTTCAGTGAAACTTGCACTATTTTGCAAGCAAGTTCAGTCAGTTTTGTCTGCGATTGCGTTCAGTTGTTTCTGCGCGGGTGCAATGCATTTTTCACACGCGTGATAAAAAAAACTTAAGGTTTACAAACCACATCTCCTAGCAACCATCAGTGAAAAACGCCTTGCAGTCGCTTGCGGATGTAATGCGTTTTTCACGCAGCCCCATTCACTTCTATAGAACCAGGGCTGCGTGAAAAAACGCAGAATATAGAACATGCTGCGATTTTCACGCAACGCAGAACTGATGCGTGAAAAACAACGCTCATGTACACAGACCCATAGGAATGAATGGGTCAGGATTCAGTGCGGGTGCTATGCGTTCACGTCACGCATTGCACCCGCGCGGGAAAACTTGCTTGTGTGAAAGGGGCTCAACTTTTAGGATCTGATCCCCTCTGCAATGCATTACAATACAACCTGTATTGTAATACATTGCGTGTCAGCTTGTATCCTGACAGCCTCCCTGTGAGACCCAGCCTAAGGGCTGGATCTCACAGGCTTCTGTAGAAGGCAAGCCCCTATGGAAAGCATTGGGATTGCCTTTTCTGCCATCGGGTCCCCTGCCATTGCAGAGATGCGTAACCTCCGCATGCAAGGGGTTAATACGCCAGCATCAGTGTTTTCAGTGATGCCGGCGTATGCAGCAGGGGCCCGGACTTCTATTTTTGTGTAAGATTTATATTTTATGTTCATTGGAGCCAGTAAATTTTTTTGGGATAATTTTCACATTTTAGGTTCTTTGTCCATTGGTTGGTGAGTGTTCCCAATATTGTGACACAGCCATTGAAGTGAGAGCAGAGCCTCTAGGACTAATGGCAATGCCACTGTTGCTCCTAGAGGCCAATTTGCATATATTTTAAAATCATTTTTTTAAGCAATGCGGGCACATACGAACATGGGACCAACACAGATGCACATGTAAAAGGTCAGCCAGTTTTGTAGGTAAAAATCTGCTGATAGGTGCCCTTTAAAAGGAAATCTGTCAGCAGTTTTATGCTGTCCTAAACTAAGAGCGACAACCTACTGACAGGACTCCTTCGTAAAATGCTGGGTCATTGCCTTTAACCCAATTGTTTTGTCAAAATCATGTACTGAACAGCTCCAGCACATGCCAGAGTTTGCATATTCATGAAATCCTGGCTCTCTGCCCACCTGCTGCCGATTCATATGGAAAAACCTATCAGGGGTGGTGAGAGCAGTCATCTCATGACTATGGAGACTCCCTGACATGTGCTGGAGCTGTTAGGATTTAAAAGTGAGGGAATCTAAAACCTGCTGACATACTCCTTTTAAAAGGAGGAGCTGTTTAAGGTGTGTATACAAGTTAAATTGCCTTTATTCATTTTCAACACGGTAAAGGCACCTTTCTTTTAGACAGTGTTGATAAATCCACCCCAAGTCTTTACATTTCACCATATTAGAAAATAAATAGATGACGCAATTCCATTTTTAGCTTTTAATAATTTTATTCAAAAATGAATGTGTCAAACCCCAGTGTGGATGTGCACAAGTTCTAAAGCCATTACTTATTAAAAATTTAACAAAAGAAACTGTACAAAATGATATTTTTTTTTTGTCAGCACAAGCACTTTGCTCTCTTAAACTATCGTCGTGGTCCTCCTCTTCCTCTGCCACGGCCTCTCCCTCTGCCACGGCCTCTCCCTCTGCCACGGCCAGCAACTGTTTTAAGGATAAATACGTGTGAAAAGGTTAATAAAATTAATTCAAATGAGTGGACGGGGTGAATCGTGAAAAACTCCAGCTTACTGAAATCTTTAGCTCTTTGGCAACCAAGGTTAAACATAGGAACACTAGGTTTGAAGTCAACCATCGCCCCCAAGCTGCCAGATTAAAGGGTAAGTCGTGTAGATACCACTCAGGTGGCATGCACAGTCAAAACTATTTGTTTCACATGTTTAAAGACATGTCAAGAGAGTCAGAGTTAAAAAAAGAAAACATTTTAAAAACAATTTTGTGAGTGATCAGACAGGAACGTGTGATGCGGACAATGATTTTAGGTGAAAAACCAAAGACACACATTTGCTTATTTGTTAGGAGATTGGCAGCACCTTTATAAGGGGCAGTTGTAGGAATGTTTGTCCCAGAATCACAGATTGTGGGAAAGAGCCATATATAACCAACATGCACCATGTAAATTAACCGGCTAAGAGAGAAGTGCCCATGCCACCAGCTTGTTAACTCACTTGTTCTGTTAGATGCCACAGATACTAGTAAAACACATTACTGCAGACCACTAGGCACTTACCATTACACCCCTGGTAGACTGAAATCACATGCAGTTCGATACATTTGTGTGCCAAACACAGGAGCAAAAAAAAAAAACACACCTTTCCTTTCTCCCTTCTTGGTTTATGCACCAGTCATGACTGAAGGCAATTCTAATATTTTTTACAGTATTTTTATTTTGTAAAATGGGGAAAATTTGGATTTTATCAAGTTTTTTTCCTATTTTTAAAAACTTACATTAATATTTTTCGCCAAGGGCAATCTAACATACGATAGCTAGCTTATCCCAAAGATTGCAATGCCTGAACTTTGCTATGGCAGGCCTCAGAGCCTTCAGAAAGACCCAGACTGCCACAGCAACCAAACCACACCTGTGATTTTGGCGCAGGGGAGCTGTTTGGTCAATAGGAGCACTGTGCTCCCAGTAAATGACCACTGAGATGCTGTGGTCGCAATTAACCACAGCATCTGAGGGGATAAAGTCTGATCAGAGTCTCCGATCACAGACTCTGACACAGAGTACAGATACAGGAACAACCATCCCTCGGCGCAAACGAACCGACCAGTTAGAAGTAATAGTAATCTTCAAATGTTTTTATTGCAGAATCACTTCACAAAGAATTTTGGGGAACACTTCCCCCTTCTTCAGGTGAAAAACAGTTGCTTAGCGTATGGAGCATACATGCAGATAGAGATAGATATCTCTCTCTATACACACATACAATCAATCACAAAAAGGCGCCTAAAACAGAGGTAAAAAAATAAAAAAAAAAAGGGTGTAGGGGCTGTTCCAGGGTTCAGGGACAAAACCCTTGAAATCAACAAAAATTACATATTAATAAAGATTAAGCCCCCGAGATAATCAGATGTTACATGTGTATTTGGGCGAGATAATTACAAAGTTTAATAGATAAAAACACCTTCGGCCCCTGCTAATACCGGGGCATTTTTTCACAAAGGGGGTCATGTGACCGTGATGCAATCATGTGGTTCCGCCAGCGCCATGGAAACATGACGCTTGAGTGAAGCCAGCAGCAGAAGCTGCTGTAAAAACAGAACGCTGCGCAGTACCCCCTGTGGACTGCACGATCATCAAGCTCCTGAGGCAACAGCGCTCAGATTAAGTCACTGGGCTCAGCGCATGCCCAGTGAGACTTTTGAGGCTGTTGCCCTCAGGAGCTTGATGATCGCCAAGGCAGTACTGTGCCTGCACGAGATTTCTGGCAGCCAACAGGAAGAAGAACGTGGCATTTCTTGAAGGTAGAAGATGAGGGGGCGGAACCGTTTGCTGGGGCTGTGAGAGGTTATTTCAGGATCAGGAGGCGTTCTTAGGCTTCAAATTAAGGCAGGTCAGGCACTGCAGGGGGGTGTCACTGGGCTCCAGAGCCAAAATGTAGCTTCGCTTGTGTTGACAAAAATCCTTGCACCCGCCCTGCACGCAACGCAGTTAAGGAGAGGCAATACTTATACTTTCCATTGTGTTGTGTTCCGCTGTTACAGGGAACGCAGCGCCCATGGTTAACCTAGCCTCTCACTGAACTGATTAAGTAAATGTTTTTTTGCAGGACTAGAGACACTTGTCTAAGCGAAGGGAATGGACAGTCAACAGTTCAAGACAGGAGCTGTAAACCATTTTAAAAACTGCTGTCATTCAGCTATGGCTATAAAAAACTTGTAAACTCAGATTGTTAGCTTAAACTTTAAACATGACTATGGGATTCTACTAGGGAAATCGCGTTTTAAAATAAATGCCCCTTCCCCTTCTTGGATCCTCCCACTGCCCTATCTTCAGCAGAAGATCAGCACACAAAAGGAGAAGGCAGCAGCTTCTGCCCAACTACCTCTCTCTGCTAGAAGAGCTTAGAAGAACTTGGTGGAACAGCCGTATGTTGCCTTTCTTTCCTTCAAGGAATGTATAAAATACATTTGCATATTAAATAGAGGAGTCTGAGTCGGAAGTACCAAAAACTGAGGAGTCTGAGCATTTATCTACCTTGCATGCATGCTCCATACACTTAACAACTGGTTTTCACCTGAAGGGGAAGTGTTCCCCAAAACGCATTGTGGAGTGATTCTGCAATAAAAACGTTTGAATATTACTTATAACTGGTCGGTTTGTTTGCGCCGAAGGATGGTTGTTCCTGTATCTGCATAATAGTTCTCTGTGAGGTTTTCATCCGTGGCTGCACATCGACTGCTTCCTGGCAACTAGATTTATTCCCAATACGTTTACAGTAGTGTTGTGCCTATTATTCGCACAATCCTTTAAGGTGAGCCTCCAATTGGAGTACTTTTCTCTAATCACGCATAAGTTTTTACCCTATGGTGCGCCTTTTGTTTATTTAGTAAACAACGCAATCTTTAAAGACCTGACATTCCCCAAATACATAGAGGATTTCAGGAAGGGGATAATAAGTACATGTTAGTAACTGCGCAAACAAAAATAAATAAAGTCTAATACTCGGTGCCCTGCAGCATTCTGCTGAAAATGTGTCACATATGTGCAAATGGTTTATACAGCCGCAAACTAATTTTTATCTTTCCTCGTTGTCAGGTTAAAAACTAGATAGTAATGAAAATTCTGAAATGTTTTACATAAAAATTACAATTTCAGGGTGCATCAATGAAATTGTTTTCTTACCGGCTTCTCTCTTTTTAGATTTAACTTTTGGTTCAACATCAACAAGTAAGGTGTCCAGTGGCAAGCTGTCCGGTAGAATGAAGTACCGGATGTTATTCCCTCGAATACTTAACGTCTCCAACTGGACGGGTTCTCTGTTTTTAACGGTCATTTTGACAGCTTTCAGATGTGTGTTCATACTGACATCAACACCTAGAATAGAAATATGAACAAATAAACATTGTCTGAGAAATTCAGGACATACATTAAAAGGGGCTGTGCAGCACTAGAATATTGAGGAGATGTAATACCAGATGCAAACTATAGACAGGTGTGGTGTAGCTTTTGGAATAAAAGCACCCATGTTTTTCCAAATCTGGGCAACTCCTTTAACCACAGTATTAAGTCTTGAACTTAAAGGGGTATTTCCCCAACTTGGACATGTATGGGATATGCCATAAATGTGCAATAGATGTTAGTCTTACCTCAGGAACCTGCACTTATCTGTAGGTACCCCGAGCACATGAAGGTGGCCGCTAGCTGCCACATCCTAGCCACAGGGTTGCAGAGCAACTTGCAAGTTACCACAACCCCAACAAACCCAGCATCCTCTCAGATCATAACTCCCCTCCTCAAGAAACCAGGAGCAGACATAAATATAATGGCCAACTTCAGACCGATTACAACATCCACCTAATAGCTAAAATCATGGAGACAGCAGTGGCAAGCCAACTCCAGCTGCACGTAGAAAAGCATTGACTTCTAGATGAACACCAGTCGGGCTTTAGGCCAACACACAGCACGGAATCAGCCCTGGTCAGCCTATGGGATGAAGCCCTGGGGGTCGCAGACGAGGGAGGGGGGACCTGGTTGGTCCTCATAGACATGTCGGCAGCTTTTGACACTATCAGTCATCCCATCCTCCTAAATAGATTCATCACCGCCTTCTACAGCTCAGCGCTGCCTCTGCAATCCTCCCGTCCCTTTGCCAGATACCGGGCCTGCGCACTAGGCTCGGCCTGATGCGCCCGTGCGGACTCCTGGCAGCGGCTTCATTGAGCGAAGTGCGCATGCGCCGGCGTGATGCGCACTTCGCTCAACCCTAATAAGACCTGCAGATTGTCTGAGCTTAGTGCACAGGTGCGGGATCTGGCAGAGGGACGGGGAGGATTGCGGAGGCGGTGCTGAGCTGTAGAAGGCGGTGCTGAAGACAGGGAAGGCAGCGATGAAGACGGAAGGCGGCGCTGGGCACCGGACGGCGAGGGGTGCGGATGGGCACCCTGTATTAACGGACCTCCCCTTGGGCACCTTAAGCGATTGGCAGGTTATAAAAACCTGTTTTTTGGACAAATAGAGCCTCAGTGAGGTTTAATAAGGCCAGTTTAGGATTCTTCTTCTTAGTCCGGACATGAGGATATCTTTAGGTTATAGGGGTAAAATCTGATGACAGAATCCCTTTAATTTGCCCCGTGAATCCGCCATTATTGTAAGTTACGGAGCATGCACTGATGTATTACCATTATGCACCTCAGTCATTAATAAACCCAGGTTTGGGTTCTTAATGTAAAACATTAATGCATGCTGTTACTTACAGTAATGGCGCATGCATAGGGGCAGCAGTGTGGCTCGGTGGTTAGCATTGGCGCCTTGCAGCGCTGAGGTACTAGTTTGTATGTTCTCCCCATGTTTGTGTGGGTTTCCCTTCAGTACTCCGGTTTCCTCCCACACTCCAAAGACATACTGACAGGGAACTTCTATTCTGAGCCCCATTGGGGACAGCTGGGAATTATCGATACCCAATCTATACTAGGATTTGCCATTTACCAATACAAGGCTGCACTACTACTGCGCAGCCTAGTATAACAGAACATGAAACAAGCTATTGCAATACTCTATACCACGCGGAAAAAATAAACCCAAAAAGCCACGTGCATTCCGTATTTAAAAAAAATGGTGAATTGCGCAGTTTTTTTTTTCTGTTCCAGCGTTCACTGCATTAATTTTTTTCAATATTTTAATAGTTTGGACTTTTCTGACATGGATATATGTAATATGTTCATTTATTTTTTATATGTGAAATTGGGAAAGGGGGTGATTTATACTTAAAAAAAAATAATTTAAAAATATTAACACTTCATTTTATAACTATTTCCCCCCTTAGATCTTTCATCCCTTGTCCTAGTCACCCTGATAGAGCTCTATCAGGGTGAATAGGACCTCACACTGTCCCTGCTGCTGTGTGCTTTGTGCACAGGGCAGCAGGGAGCCAACTATGGCAGCCAGGGCTCCAGTAGCGTCCTGGCTGCCATGGTAACTGATCGGAGCCCCAGGCTTACACTGCTGGGGCTCCGATCAGAAGCTGCCATTGCCACCAATGAAGAGGGGGTGGGACTCTGTGGCCCCTGCCACCAATGATAATTAAGCCCTTAAAGGGTTTCTATCACTTCGCTGCACATATTTAGCTGTCCGCTAGTGTCTGCTCTGCCCAACCATCCTAATATAATTGCTTTTGGGGCAGCCGTTTTGCTAAAAAAAAAAAAACAAAAAAAAAAAACACTTTTATTAATATGCTAATGAGCCTCTAGGTGCTATGGGGGGGCGTCATTAGCACCTAGAGGCTCCGTCTACCTTCAGAAACTGCCGCCGCCCAGCGCGTCCCTCCAGCCCGCCCATCTCCTCCTGAATGCGATCCTCCTTGTGAGCGTATGTATTCTGCGCATGCGCAGTGAATGTCTGATCTCTTCCTTGCCCAGACATCTCCACTGCGCCTGCGCGATGACGCCATAGTGCTCCAAGGAACAGGCGCAGTGGAGATGTCTGAGCAGGGAAGCTGTCAGACATTCACCGAATACAGGCGCTCACAAGGAGGATCGCATTCAGGAGGAGATGGGCGGGCTGGAGGGACGCGCTGGGCGGCGGCAGTTTCTGAAGGTAGACGGAGCCTCTAGGTGCTAATGACGCCCCCATAGCACCTAGAGGCTCATTAGCATATTAATAAAAGTTCTTTTTTTTAGCAAAACGGCTGCCCCAAAAGCAATTATATTAGGATGGTTGGCCAGAGCAGACACTAGCGGATCGCTAGTGTCTGACAGCTAAATATGTGACACCGAAGTGATAGAAACCCTTTAATACAGGAGGCGGGTGCCGGCAGCAGATAAGAGGCAGTTAACCCCTCATATGCTATATATGCCCCATATGCTAATTACTATGCTACATATGCCCCATATGCTAATTACTACCATCGGAGCAATGGGGAGGAGACATCAGCTTCTCTCCTGGGCGTTCCTTCTGCCTGGCTGTAGTGCTGTCCAAATGCAAAAGTGCTGATTGGGTATCGAAATTTCGATACCTGCAACAGCCCTAATTAAGACTAGCTCATTCATCTAAATTTTCTTGCTGGAATAGGACTACAGTACCCAGAAAGAATCAAAATTAGGGTTATTCACCTTAGGAAAAAAATGTAAATAGATGACTGAGGGGAGATCCAATAACCATGCATAAATATATCAGGTGTACCAAACCACACGTCGGATTCCTAATTTTAGATGTTTTTAAAGATGCATAAATTAATACTGACTTAATTCGCTGAATTCTCATGCGACTTCGGGTGAAGCGAAGTTTGGCTCCACGGATCCAAGACATTTTAATGCTTGTACGAAAACATTAAAATGGAAGGGTTTGACCCAAATGACTTCAGATCTACGATCCAAAGCTCGATTCACATTATAGAGATTAAGCTACTTTCCGTTTCTGCTATTGAGATCAGTCATTAGTCTCAATAGGGGAGAAAACGCTTCTATTTTGTCACCATTCATTTTCAATGGGAACAAAACTGAAGTGAATGGAGTACACCAGGACGCATTCCGGTCGGTTTCATTGCGTTCCCATGACGCACACAAAAATGCTGCAAGCAGCGTTTTTGAGTGCGTCCTGGGATGCGGAGCAAGACGGATCCACCACGACACACAATGTAAGTCAACGGGGACAGATCAGTTTTCTCAGACACAATGGTTTTAGAGACAGATCCGCCTTGGCTATTTTAGAGCTGATACAAGCAGATCTGTTCATAACGGACGCAGGCGGTTGTATTATCTTGGCGGAAGTGGTTTTGCTGATGACAGATTCGACAAAAACGCAGATGTGAAAGTAGCCTTAAACACAAGAGGGCCCTGCTATAATGAAGTAAAGAATACCTCCCAACCGGAGCATTACAAAACTCATGCTGAATTATATTAAGACGGCACAAATCCTTTAAAGGGGTTGTCTCACTTCAGCAAATGGGATTTATCATGTGGAGAAAATACAAGCCACTTACTAATGTATTATCCATAATGCTTCATTCATTTTTCCATCACTTCATATGCTGCTCATTTCCATGGTTATGACCATCCTGTAATCCAGCAGCAGTAGTCATGCTTGCACACTATAGGAAATAGTGCCGGCCTCTCTGGTGACCGAGCCCAGGGAAGTGCACAACGAGCAGTGTATAATGTGATGGAAAAATGAATCCAGCCAGCAAAGGAGGCAATACGGACAATCACAATACATTAGTAAGTGCCTTGTATTAGCTTTGTCTCCATGATAAATGCCGTTTGCTGAAGTGACACAACCTTTAAGCCCTTCTTATACCAGTTCATGCTAATAGAGTGGCACTAGCTGGGGCTCAGACCAGGAAGGGCATGTTCACATTTGTCTGTGAAAATAGTACATGCACAAGATCAGAGCTGTATGCATCCTAACTCAGCCTCCAATGTTAACATTACATGACCAGATGTCCCAAAAATGAAAGGGGCTGCATGTACAAGACTAGTTAAAGCTGGCACCTTTCTTCCAAAAACAGCACCGCCCCAGGCCACAGGTTGTGTGTGGTATTACAACTCTAACCACTTCAGACAACACATGGACAAGTGTGGGGTCACTTTTAGAATAAAGCAGCCATCTTTTCCCAATTCTGGCCAGCCCCTTGAACATTATGGGATATGAAAGCCACGGACATGGCAGCAGTGTTCATGTCTCCCCCATTGCGATTGGGCTAGTAGGAAACCTCTCCATACATTATCTAAGTGCAGCAATGGTGCCGCCGCCTACCTGTGATTGTGCCGTGAACCTGCGTCCCGTTCTTCAGCTCCACGGTAACCGTTTCATGGCTCAGTTTCATCAAAAACCTGCGAGAGACAGACAGCGCATAAGTACAGGCAGCAGCGATCTCCCAGTCCTTCTTCCCGCCGTATTCAATCCGCTGCCATCCAGCGCCCCTGCATGCTCACCTGACTAACTTCATGACTGCTCGCAAGCTGTGCGATACAACCGCCCTCAGGAGCAAGAAAGCGGGGGAAGCAGTCTTTTATTTATGTCTAACGATCCGTCTTCCAAAAAACGACAAAAAAAGCCGAACCGGAAGCCGGCTGAACACCGGATGTGACGTCGACCGTTGTAGGAGGTAATCTTCTATAGGCGCGAGAGTGTAAGCTGTGAATGGAGACTTGTGTCTTCTCGTGTACCTGCAGCAGCCATTTTGTAGTAGTCCCATGAATAAAGAAACCTGCTCGCTGCGGTGCGTTTGTTTAAGGCTCTCTGACTATGTAATGCTTTTACGTAGTTTGTGTTTTTAAATGCTTTGATATTACATTTTTCTTTTTTTAGAATTCTGTGCTTGTTAGTTTTCTCTAATATACTTTGGCTTCTGGCACTAAAGGACTCGTGCTTCCTACTGCCATGTATAGTCTAGTCACCAGAAAGAGGGGAGATGATCCAGACTCTCATAAAGGGGGAGCATGCTGCATATGTATTTACATTGACTTCAATAGGAGCTGTGTATGCAGTGAGCAGTTGCAGGAATACAGAAATGTAACATTCAGTTCTGTGGTCTGAGCTTCAATGATAATCCTTTATTAACAATAATTCTTGTTTATATAGCATCATCATTCCGCAGCACTTTATAATCCATGGGGTACATGTACAAAACAAAATAGACATCACTGAATTTAGGCTAATATACAATTAAAAAATAAAAATAAAAATAAATGTGACGCACAAGAGTAACTACAGCCCCAAGAGGTGCACTCAGTCGGATGGACTCACCCTGTCCACTCCCAGAGGTAATAAATGTAAAATAAAATTAACTGGGCACTCTCAGGATATCTGCACCAATTGAATTTATTAGCATATATTACAATAGCACTAAACAACAGTATGTATTGGCGGTAATGATACCATTACCGCCAATACATACTGTTGTTTAGTGCTATTGTAATATATGCTAATAAATTCAATTGGTGCAGATATCCTGAGAGTGCCCAGTTAATTTTATTTTACATAATATACAATTAAAACGCTAGAAATGAAGGCGCTATGGATCGGGAATTGGCTCTCATATCCACATTTTCTGGGAATGCTCCTTGATACGTCCTTTTTGGTCTATGGTGCAGGACATTCTCAATATTAGGTTTCTATTAGACCCTTTTATTTTTTGTTGAACATGCCTCATATCCCATTGAAACAGCACTTCCTAAGACTATATAATTGTATAAAAAGCTGGGCACTCACTGATAATTGGCGCCAAAAGCAACATTTATTAAAAATAAGAAATAGACACCTAAATGCATGTATTTAACTCCTGTATAAATAGCACAACAAACTAACAGCATAAAATCTATTATTTATAATATGAGAAAGTGAAAGACAGTTGTAATCCTATGGTATATGTGTAATCTTCCAAATGTGAATAACACACAGTCTTACTTCATATGCGGCCGTTCATAAAAAGATAGCCCATGCCAAACTCAATCTAAGGTTCCTATGCAGTCACTAGAGCGATAATTGGATATTGTAATATTTCCACTTTATATATTATGTGCAGTAGGATAGTGTCCCGTAGCAATTAAGCGGCGTCCCGCTTCACAGAGTCCTGCTGCACGGAGTTGTATATTATCAGTCTCACAGACATAAATTGTTCAATGAACTCAGAACCGTACAGCATAAAGTAGAGGTCTTACCGGGGTATTGTACATGTATGCCGTATTTTCTAAGACGCTGCGTCCTCAGTGTAGCTCTTTACACTCACGTCTTATAGGTCCCATATAAGTTAAATCCACGGCACTCCAAAAGTTTTTTTGCAAAATAAAGTTTCACATTTTAATTTTCAGTATACAGAATATCGTTCATGTACATCCAGTGCAATTCATAGTGCAATTCATTTATAAATAGTAAGTATGTGCCATATCAGAAAATTCCCGGACGTTTCGGTCTGTACGACCTTCTTCAGCGGGCTCTGTAGGCAGGGTCAGGAGGCTGACCCATCCAGCGCCAGCCTCCTGACCCTGCCTACAGAGCCCGCTGAAGAAGGTCGTACAGACCGAAACGTCCGGGAATTTTCTGATATGGCACATACTTACTATTTATAAATGAATTGCACTATGAATTGCACTGGATGTACATGAACGATATTCTGTATACTGAAAATTAAAATGTGAAACTTTATTTTGCAAAAAAACTTTTGGAGTGCCGTGGATTTAACTTATATTGTCTAAACCACTCTCACAGGCACCCACACTGGATCGAAGGTGTGCGGAGTACAAAATTATCTAGTCTTATAGGTCCCATCGCCTGTCTGTACCACGCCGGCTTGCACCGTACGCTGACCTTTGCCTGTATTCCGATGCCGGTTCACTTTGTAACCAATGCCGTCTTTTGCGCGGGCAGGTGGTTCTATGTTCAGCGGCTTGTAATGACCCTTGGCATCTTTTTTGACGGATGTTTATTGATGCTGTACTGTAATCCAACAATGTTATTCTGGTATTAACAATTAGAAGTTCTCTTTTTCTTTCATGGGAGAGTGGTACCATACGCGTTTCAGGACTACTAACGGTCTCTTCCTCAGTGGTTACTTATTCCCATAATCCTAGGTACTGGTACACTGGTATAGGCCGTGTGCATTTGGACTAACTTTGCACATTTTGACGGCAGCCAGACGCCTGATTGCGAGTTTTTGGAAGAGATCTGTCCCACCTTCGCAGCTTGATCTTATTACTAGTGTTGCTGAGGTTAGAAGAATGGAACATTTAGCGGCCATACTGGTTAATCAGACTGATCGATTTGAGAAAACTTGGCGATTGTGGGATGAGTATTTTGACTCATGCTCTTAGCCATCAATGGTACTAGTTTTCCTACCCCTCCTTTCCCCTTTTTGTCTTGTCTTGTGGCGTCTCCCCTTTGTACGTGTTTATTGCCCTTATGGCTCTTTTGTGACAAACATCACAATTTACTGTATACTTTACCTTTTCTTACTAAACTGATTTTAGTATATGTATCTTGCGGATATCTTTTTGTTATCTTTATCGTTATTGGATTTATTTTTGCCTTCTTGATTATCTATGCTTTTAATGGACGAATGATTGCTTTCATCGGTGTATTACTTTATTATATACAATACTTTAAATAAAAAGACAATTACACAAAAAATGAAATGAAGGCGCTGCTCACAAGAGCTTACAATCTATGAGGAAATGGGGGTGACACAAAAGGTAAAATTTTAGATAAGGCTTCGTTCACATCACCGTTCAGCCTTTCCGTTGTCCTGCTCCGTTTAGGGGCAGGAGAACGGAAAGGACGGATAAGCACATAACTGACGCCAAACTGAGTCAAGCGGAGCCCTTAGGACCCCATAGACTATAATGGGGTCCGTTATGTTTCCGCTCAGAAGATGATTTTTAAGCGGAGACAAAAGTTGTGCATGCAGGACTTTTGTCTCCGCTTAAAAATCATCTTCTGAGCGGAAACATAACAGACCCCATTATAGTCTATGGGGGCCTAAGGGCTCAGTTTGGCGTCAGTTATGTGCTTATCCGTCCTTTCCGTTCTCCTGCCCCTAAACAGAGCAGGAGAACGGAAAGGCTGAATGGTGATGTGAACGGAGCCTTAACATGTTTAAAAATGTTTTAAATCTCCTGAAATGTATTTTTGTAATACAGTTTATTAATGAATTTTGCTATTCTACTAAACAAATAGGCTTCATGTGCCTATCGCACTTTAGAATCAGTACAGTCACATGTCAGTAGTCTATGATTGTACAGATTCCACTGTACTGGTAGAATAAGAGGCATGGCGAGGGCTGTCCTCCCTGTGCCCGCTTCGCTTTGAAAAATTATGGTATAGTACATTAGTACCCTTGTCTAAACATATATGACAGGTTTGTTACCCTTCAAAAAAGTTACCATAGAGCGTTTGGCTGCTAAATAAAAACATTCTGAAGTCTAATGCACTTTTAGTTGCCACATGTTATCACATCTGATATGGCAGGTAACAGAGGTGTGGCGCAGAGGGGAGTAAAGGGGAGAACTCTTTCACTAGTGAGAGGGAGGAGTGGTGACTGAAGGCAAATGTGACTCCATGTTGTCTTCCCTATGATGTACAGAATTGTTATAATATCTCACCTACGCACTTCACATCCTCCCCCACTGTGAGTTAGGTTCACTTATCTGTCTCAGGACAGATTCTGGGAATCTCCCAGAATTAGAACAAATGTTCTAATTCACTCAGGGTCATTCAGCACAACTGCGTACGTTCTTATATGTGACGTATTACATACCCATAAAAGGGATGTTCCAGTGGTATCTGTATGGGCGTCAATGTTTATCTTTGTGATTGGTTTAATGCTGTTGTTATGCAAACTTTTCTACTGCCTATATAAGGCCATGCTATAGCATAATAAAATTAGAGTGTTTCTCAGTGATGTGTGTGTCTATTATTGCCAACTGAGAAACATCTCTCCTGACGTCAGTGTCTCAAACCAAGGTTGTTGTAGAGGTCCAGAAAGGTCCAAATCCTTTCAGTTTGGGGGCTACGTCCGGGTTAGAGAAGGCCATCCTCGTGTCCGGTAAGAGACATCCCTTTTGTCCACTGCCCGGTCCGAGGGCACTGGCCACATCTCTACCCGTGAGTTTTTATTATGTATCCGGGATACATTGTTAAGCCTTAAAAATAAACTCCGGGAGTTTATAATGAGTACTTGGAGTACTTTCATCAATAAGGCCGGCACTTGGAGATTTGTTTTGTGTCAGGGACACATCATAGGATCACATTATCCATTCCATAAGTTGTGTGTCACGGACACACTATAGATTCTCCGGGAGAATCTATTTACTTTATCTAACTGTTGACAGAGATTTTTTTTTTTGTACCAGAAGTACATGTAAGAGAACAGTCTCAGGGAGACTGACCAACCTTGGTTTGACGTATGCCTATATTTAGAGTATAAGATACATAGAGTGTTAAGATTAATCTGTTTGTGTGAGAGCTATTGTTCTGGTGGTAAGTGTAAGAACATATCTCACTGTAATATTATCATTTGATGCATTTTTCTTACTGTGGGTGGAGGAAAATCTAAGCGCGAGTTTCCCCCTCCCAACCAGGGACTGCAAGGCTGCAAATAGTGACAGTCTCCTTCCTAATCTCATGTTGATTGTAAAGCAGCGTGTTTTCTCATGGACCTCAGACAAAATACAAGACTTTGAGTAACAGTTATATGAGAAGGAGGTAGTGGGATGCTGTGAGATCAGGAAGATTCAGAACCCCACACATAGTTACAAAAGTTTAGGAGCAAAACCGTGAGTAAACAGCCGAGACGTTCATCAGTTGCTCTCAGCCATCCACTGCAGAAGCTGTCTGTTTCAGCGTGATAGACTTGAAAAATGCTTTCTTCTCTATTCCGGTTGATAAGTGGACCAGACTCATTTTTTTTTTTTCCTTTGAGGGACGTAAACTCACCTTGTGCAGGATTCACCAGGGATATGCTGATTCACCTGTAGTGTACAGCATTGTCCTCCAAGTCAGTTTAAAACACTGGCACCCCCCCCCCCCCCCACAGGGTTCTGTGCTCTTGCAATATGTGGATTATTTGTTATTGTGTAGTATGTCAGAGGAGGCCAATGTAACAGATGGTTTATCTTTATTGAAATGGTTGTCTGAATGTGGACACAAGGTGTCACGCAAGAAAATGCAATGATGTAAAAAGCACGTTGAATACTTGGGCTTTGTTCTCACAAAAGGGAGAAAGGAGAGTCAGCACAGAAAGAGTCCAGTCTGGTAGCGGGCCTGGTCATCCCGCACACCAAGAAAAAAAATGTTATCTTTCCTTGGTATGATAACTACTGCAGAAAATGGATTCCTGATTGCTCCTACTATGACAATGTAATGAGACAAGCCACTCTGGCAGACATGCCAGATCTCATCAGGTGGTCTGAGGAAATGTTTAATGTATTTGATTATTTGAAATGTTCTTTAATGACAAGTCCAGGTTTGGGCCTCCCTGACTACAAACTCACGTTCCACGTATATGCTCGACAAAATTGTAAAACCATGGCGGGTGTGCTGACATAGTATCACGGAGGCAAGTTACGTCCTTGAGCTTTTTTCTCAAAGGTGGTTCTGGCATCCGTCCAAGGAATGCCGGCCTGTCTGAGATCTCTTGCAGCCTGTGCTATGATTGCTGAGCTTGCAACGCCACTCACAATGGGACATGAGACTATCCTGTACACCACACATGATGTAGTAGGCCTTCTTAAAGGCATGCACACACAGCACATGTCTGCACAAAGACTATCTGGATGGGAGATTCTACTCCTCAGCAATCCCTCCCTCCAAATATGCAACACACACCTTAGGTCCAGCACCTATCTTGAATGCTCTATTAGGACTTAAAGGACCTGAGGATCACTTGAGAGAGGCACATGATTGTATACACGCCATACAACATGACACAGATATTGTCCTGGGAGCCAGACCCATCACATACCAATCTTCACAAGCAGCAGAATTGCACTCACAAGAGCATGCATACTACATGAAGGCAAGCTAGTCACCATTTACACTGACAGCAGGTACGCACATGAAGTGGTCTGGGACCACGGGGTCATTTGGCAAAGGAGATGATTCATTGCAGCTGATGGTAAGCACATCTCACATTCACAACTTGTCATACAACTTTTAGAAGCCATAAGATCTCCCTGACAGATTGCAATTGTCCACTGCGGGGCGCATACTGGTGGTAAAGATCATGTGTCCCAAGGCAATGCCCTGGCAGACGTGGAGGCCAAGAAGGCTGCACTGATGGCCCCAGCCATATTGCAGATGGTGAAATTAGTACCTCCTTCACTTGAGTTAACTCAGATGCTTGTGGATCTCCAGTCCTCAGCTACTGACGATAAAATGGCCAATTGGTGTTATCCAATCTTGCAGAAGAATCCTAGGACAGGATTATTCTGCAAAGAGGGGGAAACATGCATACCACAGCACAGCTCTCCTCTGTTCATTGCACATTTTCATGGAGTAGGACACAACAGCATTCAAACAACACACATGCTGCTAGCACAGAATTTCTATATTACAGGCATTAAACATTTAGTGTAGATTATGTGGGAAGGTGTATTACATGTTTGAGGAACAACCCAAACACCAATGTAACCAGATTGATTAAAACCCTAAGTGAAATTGAGGAAAAAGTTGCTAGTAAATCTCCTTGTCTTCCACAGGAACCAACTCACCCATTCCAAGTGGGAGATATCGTGCTGATAAAGAATTTAAAGAAAGGAAAATTCTCAGGAGACTTCCCCTACGGACCACTGACTACAGTGGTAGCCGCAACCCGCACAGCAGTACTCACGGAAGAAGCACCTACTTGGATCCACGCCACCAGAGTGAAACTGGTAAAGGAGGCACCCCAAAAGGAGGTAATAACGGGGACAGACAGTCCTGACCTCGAAAAAGGACAAAGTAAGGTAGTAACGGGAGCAGACAGCTCTGACCTCGAAAAAGGACAAAGTAAGGTAGTAACGGGAGCAGACAGCTCTGACCTCGAAAAAGGACAAAGTGAGGTACTAACGGGAGCAGACAGCTCTGACCTCCACCAGGATACACTCCCTCAATTCTGGAAGATGGCACAGACGGTCCACTTGGACTGTGGGATTACTGACGATCCTAATGACTCTGCCGGCGGATAACAAAGATGAAGTTGCTATAACTCAGAAAGGTGGAATCACTACCTTCTGGTCCAATTCCTCCAGTACTCACGTTGCAACTTACTCCTTCTGTTTATGCAGCATAATGAAGTGCAGTCCTTCCACGAGATACTGCAACCACTATAAGAATGGACATACCCTCAGAAACAAACAAACCCCCTCAAACCTCATATCTTAACTTTTAACAATATGAGAGAAATATCTGACCCAACATATGAGGAGGCTCTTGCGGCAGAAACTGGGTTCTCTGATGCCAACCTATGGTTAGAATGGATGAAGTACAGCGCTGCTTCAGTAAATAAAAGTAATTGTTATATATGTGGGACAGCTAAGCCTCACCTAGGTACTGTGCCCTTAATATTGCCCTCTAGTGTTGAGGAATGTTTTTTGCAATTATTCTCAAATTGATCTAGTAACCAGTCTGCATGTGAAGAATGGAAGCAAAAATACCCACTCCTCATAAAAGCTCATCACCCTGGTGCAGGCATACATATCTATCCTGGTAACTATACCTGCCACAGAAGGGGAGATCAAGGAAGATCCCTGGGTAATTTCACTGAAGGGTACTGTGCAACTTAGGCTGCTTTCACACTAGCGTTCGGGTGTCCGCTCGTGAGCTCCGTTTGAAGGGGCTCACGAGCGGACCCGAACGCAGCCGTCCAGCCCTGATGCAGTCTGAATGGAGCGGATCCGCTCAGACTGCATCAGTCTGGCGGCGTTCAGCCTCCGCTCCGCTCGCCTCCGCACGGACAGGCGGACAGCTGAACGCTGCTTGCAGCGTTCGGGTGTCCGCCTGGCCGTGCGGATCCGTCCAGACTTACAATGTAAGTCAATGGGGACGGATCCGTTTGAAGATGCCACAATATGGCTCAATCTTCAGGCGGATCCATCCCCCATTGACTTTACATTGAAAGTCTGGACAGATCCGTACGAGGCTATTTTCACACTTAGCTTTTATATGCTAAAATAATGCAGACGGATCCGTTCTGAACGGAGCCTCCGTCTGCATTATTATGATCGGATCTGATCGAACGCTAGTGTGAAAGTAGCCTTACAGTGAAACAGATACCTCCCTCACACAGAATCAAGTATACTCGATTGGAGATGTATATTGGATCTGTGGGGATGGAAAGATAAGATCTAGACTAGAGGGTTCCTGGAAAGGTGAATGTGCCCTTGCTAAAGCCATCATGAACATACACATCTTCACTAAAAATCAAAAAGACACCAACATACATATACGCAACCGTCGTGCCCTCCCAAAAGGTAGATTCGACCCACACGTATATATTGATGCAATCGGGGTCCCAAGAGGGGTCCCTGATGAATTCAAGGCCAGAGGTCAAGTGGCAGCAGGATTTGAATCCATAATTCCCCACATAATCAACAAAAATGTAGACTGGATCAACTATATTTACTATAATCAACAAAGGTTTGTAAACTACACCAGGCATGCGTTACAGGGTGTAGCAGAACAGTTACAGGCAGATTCCATTATGACATTTCAAAACCGCATGGTACTCGATATGATACTTGCAGAAAGAGGTGGTGTCAGTAAGGTATTGAAAGACCCCTCATCCTGCTACACGTTCATACCCAACAACACCGGCCCTAATGGTAAGGTCACACTGGCAATAAAGAAACTCGAGGATTTATCAATCGAGCTCAAAAGAAACTCGGGTATCAGTAACCCTTGGGATCAGTATTTTGGCTGGTTCACTACCTGGAAACAGGCACTTGTACAGTAGGGAATCATTATCCTGATAATAATTATAGTAATAGCATTAGTTGCCATGTATACGTGACATACCATGTGTACGGAAACTGATAATGAAAGGAGTATGTCATTTTATGAAACTATGCTGCCTAATCCTGAACAACTCACCTGAAGGATATAGAAAATATCTGGCGGTATACAGGGAAAAGGTCAAGGGTAAGAACCATATTATCTAAGAAATTTGGTTCTAAAGAGGGGATTGAAGGCAAATGTGACTCCATGTTGTCTTCCCTATGATGTACAGAATTGTTATAATATCTCACCTACGCACTTCACATCCCCCCGCTGTGAGTTAGGTTCACTTATCTGTCTCAGGACAGATTCTGGGAATCTCCCAGAATTAGAACAAATGTTCTAATTCACTCAGGGTCATTCGGCACAACTGCGTACGTTCTTATATGTGACGTATTACATACCCATAAAAGGGATGTTCCAGTGGTATCTGTATGGGCGTCAATGTTTATCATTTATGATTGGTTTAACGCTGTTGTTGTGCAAACTTTTCTGCTGCCTATATAAGGCCAAGCTATAGCATAATAAAATTAAAGTGTTTCTCAGTGATGTGTGTGTCTATTATTGCCAACTGAGAAACATCTCTCCTGACGTCAGTGTCTCAAACCAAGGTTGTCGTAGAGGTCCAGAAAGGTCCAAATCCTTTCAGTGACCCCTAACTCACCTAGCACTGGTACCTGGCTGTCCTGACGTCCCTAGACGGGCTGCTAACCCGTACGCCGATCACGTGCCTCGCCCCTGGATTACTCTGAAATGAGCCCTAGGTAGTGAGTAGGACCGTGGGAGCTCTACTCCTCACCACTGACACCTAGGGTAACAACAGAGAAAGGACAAACGCCACAAACAATCCCATAAGGAAGACAAACAGGAGAGAACCGGAGATCCAACAGCACCAATTCCAACACCTCCATAACTCCACCAGAGGTCAGAATAGAAGATCTGGAAGGAAGGTCTATCTCTGGCAACAAGGGAAGCAGAAAGGGAGAATATATAGTAGCTGAAAAGCTACAGATTTCTAACTGGGACAGAAGGGATAGCAAACCTAAGCAGGGATCAGGAGATACAGGTTACACCTATGCCTTTGACTCATTGCTTCTGCTGTTCATTCTCACCTTCTATAGCAAAGAAACGGCCTGTCTAGCTGCTCTCTTAACACTGCTATCCTGTAGCTTCCACCAATACTGTGCCTGCTGCTGACCCCATTACTGTACCAACAGAGTTGCCCAATGACCCCAAATACTGTAGTATCAAAATAAAAGTGCCCAAGGGCGCTGAAACACAAGTAGAAAATGAAAGGAACCAATGCAGACTTTAGGCATCAAACCCCAGATGAGAGCCTAAAATAGCTTCAACTACAGAACATAGACCCCAGGCATATGTAAAGGCACTTTAAGATAAGTATTTAAGTTATTTTATAATTAGTCATGTAGACTAATGTTTGCCTTATTTTAACATACAGCATTCACAGAGGAAGGTGTCAGATCACTGATGCCTAGTTAGAAGAGGAGAGTGTGTTGTGATGTTAGATTACTGATGTAAGGTTGTATTGGAGCATGACATGGAGTAGTGATATTGCGGTGAAGAGGAGAAGATTGATGAATGATCTATAAATGCATTGGGGAAGGATAGTGAATTAATTTTATGGATGGATGGTGACTGTTGCTGTGAATAGTCCAGATCTTTCACCTATAGAGAACATCATAAAGAGGAAGGTGCAGCAAAGAAGGCCCAAGACGATTGAACAGTTAGAGTCCTGTATAAGGCCTCTTTCACACTTGCGTTGTCCGGATCCGGCGTGTACTCCACTTGCCGGAATTACACGCCGGATCCGGAAAAACGCAAGTGTACTGAAAGCATTTGAAGACGGATCCGTCTTCAAAATGCTTTCAGTGTTACTATGGCACCCAGGACGCTATTAAAGTCCTGGTTGCCATAGTAGTAGTGGGGAGCGGGGGAGCAGTATACTTACAGTCCGTGCGGCTCCCGGGGCGCTCCAGAATGACGTCAGAGCGCCCCATGCGCATGGATCATGTGATCCATGCGATCACGTCATCCATGCGCGTGGGGCGCCCCGACGTCACTCTGGAGCGCCCCGGGAGCCGCACGGATGGTAAGTATGCTGCTCCCCGCTCTCCACTACACTTTACCATGGCTGCCAGGACTTTAGCGTCCCGGCAGCCATGGTAACCATTGAGAAAAAGCTAAACGTTGCATCCGGCAATGCGCCGAAACGACGTTTAGCTTAAGGCCGTATCCGGATCAATGCCTTTCAATGGGCATTCATTCCGGATCCGGCCTTGCGGCAAGTGTTCCGGATTTTTGGCCGGAGCAAAAAGCGCAGCATGCTGCGCTATTTGCTGCGGCCAAAAAACGTTCCGTTCCGGAACGGAAGACATCCTGATGCATCCTGAAGGACGGACTGTCCATTCAGAATGCATTAGGATAATCCTGATCAGTATTCTTCCGGCATAGAGCCCTGACGACGGAACTCTATGCCGGAAGAAAAGAACGCAGATATGAAAGAGCCCTTAGACAAGAATGGGAGAGCATTCCTATTTCTAAACTTGAGAAACTGGTCTCCTCGGTCCCCAGACGTCTGTTGAGTGTTGTAAGAAGAAGGGGAGATGCCACACAGTGGTGAAAATGGCCTTGTCCCAACTTTTTTGGGATTTGTTGACACCAATTTCAAATTCTGATTCAACATATTTTCCCCTTAAAATGGTACATTTTCTCAGTTTAAACTTTTGTTCCGTGATTTATGTTCTATTCTGAATAAAATATTAGAAGTTGGCACCTCCACATCATTGCATTCAGTTTTTATTCACGATTTGTATAGTGTCCCAACTTTTTTGGAATCCGGTTTGTACAAATACTACCATATTAAACTGCAGTTCCATGCGCCATCTGCTGGTTACAAATCCAAATTGCACCCGGAACTTTCTTACTATTCTTTTTCGCTTTTCATAGCTAATGAAACGGGATATCGCTCTGCGCTCCTGCAATTCCACTGTGAGCGGTAGCGATGCTACATCTGTATGTCTAATAACCATCCTAAAATTTAGCTTTTAATATTGATTATTTAAAAAGTGTCAATCTGACCATAGAATAAAGAAAACTCAAACTATCAGTTGTGTGGCTTCCTTTGTTATCAGATTTAAATAGACAGCACTGTTAGTGGCACGGTCTGGCAGCTGCGAGGTGGCTCCAGACCCTTCCCATAAATTATCATACTGACTTTGCAGTAACAATACACTGCGCCGAGCATGTGAAGCACTTTATTAACTATCAATTGTTATTTATCATTCGTTTGGAGAGACTATAAAGATCCAATAGACTCTGACCCATTGGTCAAATATAGGGAATTTTTTATTTTTATTATATTTTTATATATACTGTATTTATGTATTTTATGGATTTTAGCTATGCATTATAATATGTCGGAATAGATAGTTTTATGCGTTACAATAAATATATATCGTTGTATCAAAACTCTCAGTGTGTAATCCAGGTGTTGGTGTGCCCTACTGCTTTATATTTTTTGTTACAAATTTTTAGAGGAGTGGGTGAATCCTCTTGTAGGAGCACCCATACCATTCTTGACTAGTAGGTGAGCACTCTCTAATTTATACTTTCACACTAGTGTTAAAGGTTTCCGGTATGGAGTTCCATCATAGGGGCTCAATACCGGAAAAAAATGCATCAGTTTGATCCCAATGCATTCTGAAAGGAAAGCAATCCGTTCAGTATGCATCAGGATGTCTTCAGTTCAGTCCCTTTTATGGTATTTGGCCAGAGAAAATACCGCAGCATGCTGCGTTATTTTCTCCGGCCAAAATTCCGGAACACTTGCCGGATCCAGCATTAATTTCCATTGAAATGTATTAATGTCGGATCCGGTACCAAGTGTTCCGGATGACACCAGAGAGACGCATCTGGTATTGCAATGCATTTGTTAGACGGATCTGCATCCGGATCCGGAAACAAATTATATCTGTTTGCATACGGATTTCTGGATCTGGCAGGAAGTTCCGGCAACGGAACTGCCTGCCGGATCCTTCTAACGCTAGTGTGAAGGTACCCTAAGTTATTCTTCCGCTAGAACAAATATATTATTAAGATAAGGTATTCAATTTATTGATCCACTTACTTCATATTTATAATCATGTTTATTTATTCAATAATTAGTACTAGTATATAATCTCATTCCATGATTTTTGTATTTATTTATCTTGTAAATTTTTAACCTCATTTTAATAAACTAAAAGGGGAAGGAGAAAAGAAAGAAAGGGAAAATGGAAGGAGGGTTGGGGGTCCGTCTTTTGTCACATTATTTAGGTAGTATCTTAGTCTGATATTCATAATGGCACAATCACCAATGAGCTTCCATGTATACGGCACAACATGGCCCTGTTGTGTGTACCTAAATGAAGCAAGCTAACAGTGAAGAGCTCCTTTGTCCTAAGATTCCTGACAGGACAAAGGTACCAGCAGAATCATAGGCACCTTTGACGAAGCTTATAAAGAGATTCAAGCTATTCTACAGGCCTCTTGGTCGATTTTGAAATCTGATCCTGACATCGGCGACCTTATACCAAATCACCCGATGGTAACATACCATCGCAGCTGGAACATACAGTATGTGATTGTTTGGTTCACAGTTTATACCAACACAGTTACACGGCTGAAACACAACTTGACAGGTACCTTCCAATGTGGCTCCTGTATTGCGTGCAAGAATATTATGAACGTCTCACTATTTGTGAGTTCTGTTACAAGCAATCGGTATGACATCAGGTCCTTCATAAATTGCAAAGCAGTAGGGGTCATCTATTTGATTTCATGCCAGTGTGGGAAGCAGTACATTGACAAAACTAAGCATGAATTGCATAGAAGAATTGGGGAACATCTCACTGATATCAGGAATAATAGAGAGACAATGGTGGCGCTCCACGTATGGAATCACCACAAGGCCAATACTGCAGTTATTAAGTTTCAAGGCATTGAGCAGAATAAGAAACCCACTTGGGGAGGTGACATTGATATGATGCTACTACGCAAGGAAGCCTTTTGGATTTTTACATCGCAAACAGGAAGTCCTAATGGGTTAAATGAGGCAATCTCATATGTTTTGCTTCATTTAGGTACACACACCAGGGCCATGTTGTGCCGTATACATGCAAGCTCATTGGTGATTGTGCCTTGTGTCATTCCTGACACATTACTATCCCGTTATCTGAGGGCATTATGTGGCCCTCAGGGAGGCACATTACTCTGATCTCGCTGTTATTAATGCAGCAGTGACACTGTCACACTATTGCAACTTTTGTGCGTTGAGTCAGGATTGTTATTTAAATCGTTTGTTGGCCTTTTATTTCATTAATTTTGCATGGGTTACCTGTTTGAGGGAGTATATGCATCGTCCAGCAGGCATAATAGGCCATATTATAATTTCTGCTTGTTGGCAGCTCCTGTATGGCTTACATCCTTCCTTTGAGTCATCTCACTGTAGGGCTGATATCTTATTTTATATTTACTCCTCAGTCACTGTGAGTTCTGGTGCGCCTCCTCAGGGGTGGGGCTAAAACTATAATTACCCGGCGTTCAGCCGTCAATGCACGGCCATCACAGTGCCGGGGTGTCCTGCACATTATCAGTGGTGGACAAATCTACATTTTTAGCCACCTACTGTAGTTCTGCTCCTCATGAAGCGTGGGGTCTCAGGCACGTGGAAACGCGTCAAGTAGGCAATTTCTTTACCACTGGTCAGCACATTAGGCATCCTTAGTGCTACCAGTGTTACCAGTGTGTCAAGCAGGGATTAAGGTCTGTTGCTCTTGGCAGCATATAGCTACCACAGGTCTGCACCTCATGAGGCTGTGATCCCAGGCAGCAGTATATTATTAAGGTCCCACTGAAACATGAGTGTGGACACTGGCGGACTAACTATATGAGATTCAAAGAGGCACGATCCCTTCCTTCAGTGGCTTAATTTACACTTAAGCGTTGTACTTAGTGCACTGCATGTACCATTGTGCACTGATCATTGTACATACGCTTTGTACAGATAAGGGCTACAAATAGAGTTGTCATAGCATCTATGATAGATTCTTTGTGAAGCAGAAAGCAACAGTCTGCAGGATACAATGAAAGTGAAAGCTGTTGAGGAAAAACTATTAAAAATGTTTAATAAAGACAGCCCAAAATGAGTGGAATGTAATGATAAAAAAGAAATGCCCCCAAGGGTGTCCATATAATCTTATGATTGGTTATGATAAGGAAAATATATTCATTTATCAAACTGATGTAAAGTACCCATAGAAATGAATCAGATTCAACCTTTAATTTTTGACTGCTCCTTTAGAAAATGAAAGGGGGGATCTGATTGGTTGTTATGGGCAACTAAGCCAGTTCTACTTTACATAAGTTTGTTAAATTACCCTACTAGTCTTTAGAATAGACAAGTAGGTAGTGTTTTTTTCATTTTCCATCCTTCTTTAGCTGGTGTGTGGCTGGTTACTATTTTTTTTATATTTTATTTTTCACAAATTTCACCAGCTTCCCACCAGATATTAGGTATGTGGCCATTGTTCAGTTAATCCGGTATTTTACTGAACATTTTCTTTCTCCACCTTGTTGAAAGGATTACATGGCGACACAGTGGTAACCATTCTGGAAAGAGGTCCTTGGTGTTTAAAAGCAGTCCCAATTCTACTTCCTGGAAAAGATCTGGAGACAGAAACAAAGAAGATTTTGAACTCTTATATCAACTTCTTTTCATTTTCCAGGCTACAACAATTAAGGGTGAACGCAAAAAAAACCTACAAAATGGTATTATATATGGTTGTTCTGAGTAATTTTCTTGCTGCTGAACTAATAATTTGTACTCAAAAGGAACCTGTGATCAATATCATTCAGCTCTAGCCATTAACAGCATAACAGTCTCATAATCCTAATGAATTATGTTGTACGGTGTTTGTACTTTTTAGAAAAAAAACAAAAAACTTTCAGGACCCTGCGATATTCAATTTTTGCATTTTTGTTTTTCACTCCCCGCATTCCTGGAGCCATAACTTTTTAACTTTTCTGTACACAGAGCCATATGAGTGCTTGTTATTTGCAGGACAAGTTCTATTTTTTAATGGCACCATTTAGGTACTATTGCATACAATGTAGTGGGGAGCTGGAAAAAAAATCCAAATGGGGTGGAATTGGAAAAAAATGCTATTCCAGCGGAAAATGTTATTTTTTTTCCTTACAAAGTCTCAAATTCGACTACCTTGTGTAAAAAAATAAAATTTTACATGAACTCGCCATGCCCCTCATGAAATACCTTGGGGTGTCTTCTTTCCAAAATGGGGTCACTTGTGGGGTATTTATACTGCCCTGGCATTTTAGGGGACCTGAAGCGTGAGAAGTAGTTTGGAATCCAAATGCGTAAAAAATGCCATGTGAAATCGTAAAGGTACTCATTGGAATTTGGGCCCCTTTGCGCACCTAGGCTGCAATAAAGTGTCACGCATGTGGTATCGCTGTAATCAGAAGAAGTAGGGCAATGTGTTTTGGGGTGTATTTTTACATATACCCATGCTGGGTGAGGTAAATATCTCTGTAAAAGACAAACGTTTCCCATTTTTTTAATACAAAGTTGTCATTTTACAGAGATATTTCTCTCACCCAGCATGGGTATATGTAAAAAGACACCCCAAAACACATTGCCCTACTTCTCCTTAGTACGGCGATACCACGTGTGACACTTTTTTGCAGCCTAGGTGCGCAAAGGGGCCCAAATTCCAATGAGTGCCTTTTAGGAGGGCATTTTTAGACATTTGGATTCCAGACTTCTTCTCACGCTTTAGGGCCCCTAAAATGCCAGGGCAGTATAAATACCCCACATGTGACTCCATTTTGGAAAGAAGACACCCCAAGGTATTCCGTGAAGGGCATGGCGAGTTCATAGAATTATTATTATTTTTTTGGGCACAAGTTAGCGGAAATTGTTTGTTTTTCTCACAAAGTCTCCCTTTCCGCTAACTTGAGACAAAAAGTTACATCTTTCATGGACTCAATATGCCCCTCAGCGAATACCTTGGGGTGTCTTCTTTCCAAAATGGGGTCATTTGTGGGGTGTTTGTACTGCCCTGGCATTTGAGGGTCTCCACAATCATTACATGTATGGCCAGCATTAGGAGTTTCTGCTATTCTCCTTATATTGAGCATACGGGTAATGAGATTTTTTTTTTCCCGTTCAGCCACTGGGCTGAAAGAAAAAATGAACGGCACAGATTTCTTCATTCGCATCGATCAATGTGGAAGAAAAAATCTTTGCCCAAAAATGTGCAAAAAAAAAAAAAAAAGGAGGGGAAAGGTGTCTGCCAGGACAAAGGAGCTCCGCCGAACATCCAAACCCACTCAGCCCGTATGCCCTGGCAAACCCAATTTCTCCATTCACATCAATTGATGTGGGTGGATGAATAAATCATTGCCGGAATTTTTTCTTTATTTTATATATTTTTTATATACAAAGTGTTTGCCAAAGCATATGAACACCGCACCTCAGCTCATAAGCCTCGGCAAACGTATATTTTTTACTGCAGAAGAGAAATCTCGTCTTGCAGCGCCGCATATACCGACTTTTGTGTAATCTGACAGCAGCGCAATGCTTCTGTCAGAATGCACATCAGTGCTGCAGCTGGTTGATCGGTTGGTCCACCTAGAAGGTAAAAAAACTAAACAAAACAAAAAAAAACTGGCTGCAACGCAATAAATTTATTAACATTAACTTGATATAATATTTGAAATAGAACATTAACTTTTCTAAACTTTTGGAACGTTAACTTTTTTGCTTACCTGTGATTTTTTTTGTTTTGTTTTAGTTTTTTACCTTTATAGGACAAACTTCTCCTTCCCCATGGGACAATGTGCAAAGCGCAAATCCATGGGACAATGTGCAAAGCGCAAATCGCTCAAAGATGTGGCGAAGTGCGTTATGCACTTTGTCCCAGGTAAAAGGAGACGTTTGCAGCAGCTGTGTGAGTGAATGGGCCCTAATAGCCCTGTGTGCCTGTCCTGGTGAGATGATCCCTATGCTAGGTGTACCTGTGTGTGTTACTTCCGGAAACACTCCCCTAAGCATAGGGCAGGGTGGTCAGGACAGTAATAGCGGGTGTCACGCCTTTTTCCACTCCTGCTACAGACACGACATCTTTTTCGGGGTGACGGTTGGGTTGAGGTACCAGCAACGACATTGGGGAAATGTCGCTCGTGTAGACGGCTAACTACACTGGTGGATGGGGCCACGGAACCTCCTGGGTACAGGAGGTTCTCGATGATCTCTTTCTGAAATTTGAGGAAGGATCGTGTTCTCCCAGCCTTACTGTAGAGAACAAAACTATTATACAGAGCCAATTGAATTAAATATACAGACACCTTCTTATACCAGCGTCTGGTTCTGCGGGAAACTAAATACGGAGACAACATCTGGTCATTGAAGTCCACCCCTCCCATGTGAAGGTTATAGTCGTGGACTGAGAGGGGCTTTTCAATGACACGGGTCGCTCGCTCAATTTGTATTGTCGTGTCTGCGTGAATGGAGGAGAGCATGTAAACGTCACGCTTGTCTCTCCATTTCACCGCGAGCAGTTCTTCGTTACACAGTGCGGCCCTCTGCCCCCTTGCAAGACGGGTGCTAACGAGCCGTTGGGGGAAGCCCGCGCGACTAGTTCGCGCGGTACCACAGGCACCAATCCGTTCTAGAAACAAATGCCTAAAGAGGGCCACACTTGTGTAGAAATTGTCCACATAAAGATGGTACCCCTTGCCGAATAAGGGTGACACCAAGTCCCAGACTATCTTCCCACTGCTCCCCAGGTAGTCAGGGCAACCGACTGGCTCCAGGGTCTGATCTTTTCCCTCATAGACACAAAATTTGTGGGTATAGCCTGTGGCCCTTTCACAGAGCTTATACAATTTGACCCCATACCGGGCGCGCTTGCTTGGGATGTATTGTTTGAAGCCAAGGCGCCCGGTAAAATGTATCAGGGACTCGTCTACGCAGATGTTTTGCTCAGGGGTATACAAATCTGCAAATTTCAGGTTGAAATGGTCTATGAGGGGCCGAATTTTGTGGAGCCGGTCAAAAGCAGGGTGGCCTCTGGGACGGGAGGTGCTGTTATCACTAAAGTGCAGGAAACGCAGGATGGTCTCAAATCGTGTCCTGGACATAGCAGCATAGAACATGGGCCTGTGATGAATTGGGTTCGTGGACCAATATGACCGCAATTCATGCTTTTTAGTTAGACCCATGTTGGGGAGAAGGCCCAAAAAAATTTTTATTTCGGAAACGTGGACTGGTTTCCACCGGAAAGGCTGGGCATAAAAGCTTCCCGGGTTAGCGGTTAAAAATTGTGTGGCATACCGATTTGTTTCTGCCACAACTAAGTCTAAGAGCTCCGCAGTAAAGAACAGCTCAAAAAATCCCAGGGCCGAACCGATCTGAGCTGTCTCAACCCGAACTCCAGACTGGGCGGTGAAAGGGGGAACTACAGGTGCGGCTGAAGTTGGGGACTGCCAATCAGGATTTGCCAGCACCTCAGGGATTCTAGGGGCTCTACGGGCACGTCTTTGCGGTGGCTGCGACGGGGTCACTACTGCACGTGCCACTGTACCAGCTTCAACTGCCCTTCTGGTGCTCGCTACTTCACCATGTTCTACGGCAGTGCTGGTACTTGGTCCAGGAAGGGCTGCGCTGCTGGTGTATGCCTCACCACGTAATCCGACAGCACCAGCCCCACTCTGCTGCTCTTGAAGCGGATCCTGCGCAACCTGCGGTCTAGCGACACGGGGCCGGGTACGCCTGGTGCTATCAGGGACCTCAGCCTCCTCGTCCGAACTTTGGGTCAGAGAGCCACTGCTTTCTACAGGTTCGTATTCTGACCTGCTAGATTCATCAGATGAGGGTTCCCATTCCTCATCCGACTGGGTCAGAAGCCTGTAGGCCTCTTCAGAAGAATACCCCCTGTTTGATATTTGGGCAACTAAATTTAGGGGTATTCCCTGAGACTACCCAAGAAAAAAAAGCAAGCCTGTCTTACAAATGGGAGGCTAGCGAAGTACCGGAGGCCGCTGCGGTTGATAAAAAATATCAAAACAGATTTTTTTTATCGCCGCAGCGCGTGTAAAGTGAATGTGCAGTGATCAAAAAATAATAATTTTTTGGCACTGCGGTGGGGCGGGCGTGGGTGAACGCACGTGTGGGCGACCGATCAGGCCTGATCGGGCAAACACTATGTTTTGGGTGGAGGGCGAACTAAAGTGACACTAATACAATTATAGATCTGACCGTGATCAGTTTTGATCACTTCCAGATACTATAAAAGTACAAATGCTGATATCAGCGAATAACGGACTGCGGTGCGGTGGGCTGGGCGCTAACTGATCCCTAAACTACCTAACCAAGGGGCCTAAACTATACCTAAAACCTAACGGTCAATACCAGTGAAAAAAAAAAGTGACAGTTTGCACTGATCACTTTTTTCCTTTCACTAGTGATTGACAGGGGCGATCAAAGGGTTAATTGGGGTTCAGGGGGGTGATCTGGGGCTAGTATGTAGTGTTGGTGTACTCACTGTGTAGCCTGCTCCTCTGCTGGATCCAACCGACGAAAAGGACCAGCAGAGGTGCAGGCCAGCCATATAACAGATCATATTTACAAATATGATCTGCTATGTGGCTTCTGATTGTTTTTTTTTTTAAATCAGCAACCTGCCAGCCGCGATCATTGGCTGGCAGGTTGCTGACGAAATACTCCTCGACGAAATGCCGGCCCGCGATGCGCATGCGCGGGCCGGCTGTGACCGAAATCTCGCGTCTCGCGAGATGACGCACGGATGCGTCCAGGAGGAATAAATCAACCACCTCCCGGACGCATCCGTGCGTACAGCGGTCGGGAGGTGGTTAAACTAACCTAAACCTAACAGTCAATACTGGTGAAAAAAAAGTGACAGTTTACACTGATCACTTTATTTCCCTTTCACTAGTGATTGACAGGGGTGATCAAGGGGTTAATTGGGGTGATGGGGGGGGGGTGATCTGGGGCTAAATGTGTTGTGCTTGGTGTACTCACAGTGATCTGTGCTCTCTGCTGGGACCAACCGACGAAAAGGACCAGCAGAGGAGAACAGCAGCCATTTAACACTTTATATTTATAAATATAATGTCTTATATGGCTTGTGATTCGTTTTTTTAAAAGTCACCTGGCAGGCTGGTGACGAACTCCTTCTGCGTCTTGCGAGATAACGCATCGATGCGTCTAGGAGGAATAACCTGGCCGC
Organism: Bufo gargarizans; assembly: GCF_014858855.1. NCBI lineage: Eukaryota > Metazoa > Chordata > Amphibia > Anura > Bufonidae > Bufo > Bufo gargarizans. The sequence continues at coordinate 241,746,474 of NC_058084.1, forward strand.
CCACAGGAAGCATCCCTGTGTTAGGCGGTCGGGAGGAGGTTAAAGTTACGTATTACCGTTAATAAATGTATACTCCTCTGAGCGTCGGGGAGGGGGATCTGTGGATGGCACTGTTTAGGAGGGATCTGTGGATTGCACTGTATGGGGGAGGGGATCGGTGGATGGCACTGTTATGGGTAGGGGGATCTGTGGATGGCACTGTTATTGGGAGGGGGATCTGTGGATGGCACTGTTTAGGGGGGGGATCTGTGGATGACACTGTCATGGGGTGGATCTGTGGATGACACATATAGCATAAGATGCTATATAGTGTTATCCATAGATCCCCCATAGCACTGCTATCCGCAAATCCCAGTCAGTTCCCTGGACTGGAGAAGATCTTCTTGAAGACAGGGAGGGCTGGGCATTCAGGGGTAGTCTTATACGGCGAGTATAGCCCAAACCCTATATTTTAAATGGAAAAGTTGGGGGTTGTCTTATACGCCCAGTCGTCTTATACGCCGGAAAATACGGTATGTCTTTTTTTCAACCGTATTAACTATGTAACTATTACTGGGAGGGGCTGGTGATGATCCAGCAGTCATGGTTCATATCGGAACCAATAACAAAGTTAAAGGTAGGTGGAGCGTCATTAAAAATGATTATACGGATTTAGGTCACAAGCTTAGGGCAAGGACCTCAAATGTAGTGTTTTCCAAAATACTCCCTGTACCACGAGCAGTGGCGGATTACAATAGGGACGTTCGGGTTGGCAGCACCGCTGGGGGGTGCAACGCTGACCCGAACGCCCACATACTGCGGCGGGGCACGGGAGCGCATAGCTCCCTGTCCCATCGCCGATCACCGGCATTCACCGCATAGGCTTCAGGCCTTGTAGGCCTGAGACCTATGCAGTAGTGAAATCCCGGCGCAGGCGTGCGTGATGACGTCATCGCGCGCCTGTGTCGGGATGCAGCACTGTGACGCGCCTTCCTCTGCGAGCAAGCGCCTGGCCCTGGACATAGGTGAGTATTTATCTTTTCATTTTTTGTTCATTTTTTATGTTTTTATTTCATTTGCCTACACAGGAGGACATATTTGGGAAGATAAATCGATTACATGGGGGGGGGGGGGGGGGGGGAATGTGGGGGCTGTATGGGGCCAAATTATTATGGGAGGGAATACTATGTGGGGGCAAATTACTAGATGGGGCAGTGTGGGGGCAAATTACTAGATGGGGCAGTGTGGGGGCAAATTACTAGATGGGGCAGTGTGGGGGCAAATTACTAGATGGGTCGGTGTGGGGGCAAATTGCTATGTGGGGGCAGTGTGGGGGCAAATTATTATGAGGGAATACTATGTGGGGGCAAATTGCTATGTGGGGGCAGTGTGGGGGCAAATTGCTATGTGGGGGCAGTGTGGGGGAAAATTATTATGAGGGAATACTATGTGGGGGCAAATTACTAGATGGGGCAGTGTGGGGGCAAATTGCTATGTGGGGGCAGTGTGGGGGCAAATTATTATGAGGGAATACTATGTGGGGGCAAATTACTAGATGGGGCAGTGTGGGGGCAAATTATTATGGGAGGAACTACTATGTGGGAGCAAATTTCTATATGGGGGCAGTGTGGGGGAAACTATTGTGTGGGGGAAATTGCCATGTGTGGACAGTGTGGGGTAATTTCTATGTGGGGGCAGTGTGGGGTAATTTCTATGTGGGGACAGTGTGGGGTAATTGCTATGTGGGGACAGTGTGGGGTAATTGCTATGTGGGGGCAAATTACTATGTGGGGGCAGTGTGGGGAAAACTATTGTGTGGGGCAAATTATTATGAGAGGGAATACTATGTGGGGACAAATTACTATGTGGGGGCAAATTATTATGAGAGGGAATAATATGTGTCGACAAATTACTATGTGGGGGCAAATTATTATGAGAGGGACTACTATGTGGGGGCAAATTACTAGATGGGCAGTGTGGGGGCAAATTGCTATGTGGGGGCAGTGTGGGGGCAAATTATTATGAGGGAATACTATGTGGGGGGAAATTATTATAAGAGGGACTACTATGTGGGGCAAATTATTATGAGAGGGACTACTATGTGGGAGCAAATTACTAGATGGGGCAGTGTGGGGGAAAATTATTATGAGAGGGACTACTATGTGGGGGCAAATTTCTATATGGGGGCAGTGTGGGGGAAACTATTGTGTGGGGGAAATTGCCATGTGGGGACAGTGTGGCGTAATTTCTATGTGGGGACAGTGTGGGGTAATTTCTATGTGGGGACAGTGTGGGGTAATTGCTATGGGAAAATTGCTATGTGGGGGCAAATTACTATGTGGGGGCAGTGTGGGGAAAACTATTGTGTGGGGGCAGTGTGGGGAAATTGCTATGTGGGAACAGTGTGGGGAAATTGCTATGTGGGGGCAAATTACTATGTGGGGGCAGTGTGGTGGAAATTACTATGTGGGGGCAGTGTGGTGGAAATTACTATGTGGGGGCAGTGTGGTGGAAATTACTATGTGGGGGCAGTGTGGTGGAAATTACTATGTGGGGGCAGTGTGAGGCAAATTACTGTGTGGGGGCAAACTACTATATGGGGGCAGTTTGGGGGAAATTACTGTGTGGGGGCAAATTACTATGGGGGATTACTATGTGGGGGCAGTGTGGTGGAAATTACTATATGGGGGTGTTGCTAATGGGGGGGCACTGTAGGGGCAATGCTATTATTTCTGGGGACACTATAAAGGGATTATTGCCTGGAGCACAATAGAGGGTGGTATTATTACTGGGGGCACTCTAGGGGACATTATAACTGCTGTAGACACTATAGGAACATTTGGGGTAATTTATCAAACTGGTGTAATGCAGAACTGGCTTAGTTGCCCATAGCAGCCAATCAGATTCCACCTTTCATATTTGACAGCTCTTTTGGAAATCCAGTTCTAATTTACACCAGTTTGATAAATTACCCCAATTATAGCTATCAGGGTCACTATTTTTTCAGCAGTATAGTTCCTGGGGCATTGGGGAGCACAACGGGCACAGTATTGGGGGTGGCAGGATGACACTGTGGGGACACCAGGATAGGAGGTTGATGGAAATCTTGAGAAATCTAACGTGTCTGTGTTACAAACTGTAGAGACGAGATGCGGCTAAAAGAATTTGCCATGGTAGTCTGGGTCAAAGGGAGGAGAAGAGGAAAGAGAAGGTCTACATGACTGAAGTCACTGGATGTAACAGGTATGTGGTGCTGTATTCTCCTTCATGTCTTTTTTATTACAATTATATGTATTTTAAATTTGACGACCACATTTTTCAGTTTAGGACCCAATTTGGGGTATTTTTGAAGATGTCATATGGCCTAAGAAGAGACTGTGGCGCCCAAGTTGGGTAGACAGCCCCGGGCCTATCATGCACTTAATCCGCCCCTGACCACGAGCCACATAAGAAAGGCAGCGGGAGATTAGGGAGGTAAACAAGTAGCTCAAGAACTGGTGTAGGAAGGAGGGGTTTGGGTTCATGGAGAACTGGGCCGACTCTGTCAGCTACAGGCTGTATCAAAGGGATGGGCTACACCTTAATGGGGAAGGGGCATCTGTTTTTGGGAGAAGATGGCTAGAAGGTTGGAGGAGTGTTTAAACTAGGGAAAGCAGGGAGGGTAATTACATTATAGGAGGATAGTGAAGACAGAGACCTGGGGCCAGGTAATGGAACTGGGGGAGGAATGGAAGGAGGGACTAGAACAGTTAATAAGGAAAGGTGTAGGGTAGAAAATATACATAAACCTCTTAATTGTATGTATAGTAATGGCAGAAGCCTGACTAATAAAACTGGACAGGAATTAGTGACGTGTGAGGAGAAATATGACATAGTGGGAATAAAAGAGATGGCTGGATGATAGCTTTGATTGGGCGGTTAACATACAGGGTTACAGTCTGTTTAGAAAGGATCACCAAAACAGGAGAGGGGGGAGGGGTCTGCCTTTGTGTAAACTCCTGTCTAAAGCCCACACTCAGGGAAGATATACGTGAGGGACATGAACATGTGGAGCCACTGTGGGTAGAAATAAATGGAGGCAAAAACAATACTAAAATACTAATAGGAGTTTATTATAAGCCACCTAATATACCTGTCACCGTACCTTCTGTGACAGAGGTTAGAAGATCGGAGAGACTGACTGCACGTGAGGTTAAGGCTCCATTCACACGTCCGCAATGTGTTTTGCGGATGCACGGAGACACGGATCCGCAAAACACGGAAAGCGGCAATGTGCGTTCCGCATTTTGCGGACCGCACATTGCCGACATAATAGCATATGCCTGTTCTTGTCCGCAATTGCGGACAAGAATAGGACATGTTCTATTTTTTTGCGGAAACGGAAGCACGGATGCGGAAGTGCGGATCCGCAAATGTGGATGCGGACCGCACATTCCGTCCCCATAGAGAATGAATGGGTCCGCACCCCTTCCGCAAAATTGCGGAAAGGATGCGGACCCATTTTGCGGACGTGTGAATGAAGCCTAACTGACAGTCTATTGATTCTCAGTGTTGTGATTTGGTAATGACCACACTTCTGGTCAGGTGCAGCCCATGGTCATTACTGCATTCCCTACTTAGTTTGGTCTCACACTGCATACCATGCGGTTGATATTATCTGCTTGGATTTGAAAGAGTTGGTGTATGGACCTTACCTGTGTTCCTGCTCATCCATTTTCTATAAGATAAGTTGTACTGCTTTTTGTATTTGGTTGTTCCCCTTTGCTTGTTGTTACTAGATCTCAGGGAGACGCTGGTTTGTTCACCTGGGATGGAACTAATTGTCTCATTCCCTGCCACTACCTAGGGCATTTCGGGGCTCCTAGAGTCTAGGTTCCGGCGTATGTATTTTCCCACCTTCAGGGTCTATATATACTGAAAGGAGTCAGGGCCAGGTTTAGGGGTTTCCTAGGAGGTGACCATTTCCCTCTCCCTAGCCTTGAGAGCTAGTTCTGTGTATCTCCCCTCCCCTGTATTTGTGACAATACTAGAGTCCATAGAAAATATACTTCTAAACGAAACAGACGAGGCGGAAAATGATAATGAGGTCGTCAACTACCCAGATGTAGACTGGGAAACTGAAACCTGTACACCTCAAAAAGGAAACAGGTTCTTGGCAATAACCAAAGACAACCAACTGGTTCAAGACCCGACTAGAGGGACAGACATACTGGATTTAGAATTAACCAATAGACCAGACAGAACAACAGATGTGCAGGTTGGGGGACACCAGGGAAATAGTGACCATAAAGCAACAACCTTCCATTTGTCATTCATGTGTTTTTTAAGGAAGGAACTAAAATACCAAACTTAAAAAAAGCAAATTTTGCCCAACTAAGAGAGGCCATAGGCCTAACTAACTGGGACAAAGTCCCTAAAAATAAAAATACAGCCACAAAATGGGATATTTTTAATAGCATCCTAAATTACGGTAAGAGCAGTGAGACTATGGAACTCTCTTCCTGAGGAGGTGGTGATGGTGAATTCACTAAAAGAGTTCAAGAGGGGCCTGGATGTATTTCTGGAGTGTAATAATATTACATGTTATAGTTACTAGAGAGGGGTTGTTGATCCAGGGAGTTATTCTGATTGCCTGATTCGAGTCGAGAAGGAATTTTTTTCCCCTAAAGTAGGGGAAATTGGCTTCTACCTAGTTTTTTTTGTTTTTGCCTTCCTCTGGATCAACTTGCAGGATAACAGGCTGAACTATATGGACAGATGTCTTTTTTTTCGGCCTTATAAACTATGTTACTTTGTTTTATGGGACAACACTGATGATATGACACTTTGATATAATGGAAAATAGTACAGCTTGTAGAACTGTGTAAATTTGGTGTGCCCTCAAAATACCTCAACACACAGCCATTAATGTCTAAACCGCTGGCAACAAAATTGAGTACACCCCTAAGTGAAAATGGCCAAATAGTGCCCAAAGTGTCTCTTGGGCATGGATTTCACTAGAGCTTCATACGTTGCCACTGGAATCATCTTTCAATCCTCCATGACGACATCACAGAGCTGGTGGATGTTAGAGACCTTGCGCTCCTCTACCTTCCATTTGAGGATTCCCCGATGCTCAATTGCGTTTAGGTTTGGAGACATGCTTGGCCACTCCGGTACTTTTACCCACAGTTTCTTTAGCAAGGCAGTGGTCGTTTTGGAGGCGTGTTTTGGGTCGTTATCATGTTGGAATACTGCCTTGCAGCTCAGTTTCCAAAGGGAGGGGATCATGCTCTGCTTCAGTATTTCACAGTACATGTTGGCATTCAAACATATTTGTCTTTGAACTCCTCACCTGGTTTCTGTCACACACGCTTGACACCATCTGAACCAAATGAGTTTGGTCTCATCAGACCACAGGACCTGGTCCATTAATCCATGTTCTTAGTCTGCTTGTTTTCAGCAAACTGTTTGCGGGCTTTCTTGTGCATCATCTTTAGAAGAGGCTTACTTCTGGGACAACACCCATGCAGAACTATTTGATGCAGTGTGTGGCGTATGGTCTGAGCACTGTCAGGCTGACTCCTCCACCCCTGTAACCTCTGCAGCAATGCACTCATATGTCTATTTTGAATAGACAACCTCTGGATATGACGCTGAGCACGTGCACAAAACTTATTTGGTCGACCATGGCGCGGCCTGTTCTGAGTGGAACCTGTCTTGTTAAACCGCTGTATGAAGCTCAGTTTCAGAGTGTTGGCAATCTTCTTATAGCCTAGGCCTTCTTTATGTAGAGCAACAATTCTTTTTTTTCATATCCTCAAAGAGTTCTTTGCCATGAGTAGTCATGTTGAACTTCCAGTGACCAGTATGAGAGAGCGTGAGAGCAATAACACCAAATTTAACACACCTGCTCCCCATTCACACCTTAGACCTTGTAACACTAATGAGCCAAGTGACACCAGGGAGGGAAAATGGCTAATTGGGAACAATTTGGCTATTTTCACATAGGAGTGTAATCACTTTTGCTGCCAGCGGTTTAGACATTAATGGCGGAACGGAATGGACAGCCTTTGACCAGCTCAGCTCCCCTAGCTTAAACACCCTTAATGACCAGACCACTTTTTACAATTCTGCACTACACTACTTTCACCGTTTATTGCTCGGTCATGCAACTTACCACCCAAATGAATTTTACCTCCTTTTCTTCTCACTAATAGAGCTTTCATTTGGTGGTATTTCATTGCTGCTGACATTTTTACTTTTTTTGTTATTAATCGAAATTTACCAAAATTTTTGCAAAAAAATGACATTTTTCACTTTCAGTTGTAATTAAAAAAAAATAAAAAATCATCTATATATACATTTTTCTCTAAATTTATTGTACTGCATGTCTTTAATAACAAAAAAAATGTTTAGGTAAAAAAAAAAAAAAATGGTTTGGGTAAAAGTTATAGCGTTTACAAACTATGGTACAAAAATTTGAATTTCCGCTTTTTGAAGCAGCTCTGACTTTCAGAGCACCTGTCATGTTTCCTGAGGTTCTACAATGTCCAGACAGTAGAAAACCCCCACAAATGACCCCATTTCGGAAAGGAGACACACTAGGGTATTCGCTGATGGGCATAGTGAGTCCATAGAACTTTTTATTTTTTGCCACAAGTTAGCGGAAAATTATGATTTTTTATTTATTTATTTTTCCTTACAAAGTCTCATATTCCACTAACTTGTGACAAAAAATAAAAACTTCCATGAACTCACTATGCCCATCACAAAATACCTTGGGGTGTCTTCTTTCCAAAATGGGGTCACTTGTGGGGTAGTTATACTGCCCTGGCATTTTAGGGGCCCTAATGTGTGAAAAGTAGTTGAAATCAAAATGTGTAAAAAATGCCCTGTGAAATCCTAAAGGTGCTCTTTGGAATGTGGGCTCTTTGAAAAGTTTCACACATGTGGTATCGCCGTACTCAGGAGAAGTTGGGCAATGTGTTTTGGGGTGTCTTTTTACATATACCAATGCTCGGTGAGAGAAATATCTCGGCAAAAGTCAACTTTTCCCATTTTTTTATACAAAGTTGTCATTATAGAGAGATATTTCTCTCACCCAGCATGGGTATATGTAAAATGACACCCCAAAAAACATTGCCCAACTTCTCCTGAGTACGGCGATACCACATGTGCGACACTTTTTTGCAGCCTAGGGGTGCAAAGGGGCCCAAATTCCTTTTAGGAGGGCATTTTTAGACATTTGGATTCCAGACTTCTTCTCACGCTTTAGGGCCCCTAGGGCCAGGGCAGTATAAATACCCCACATGGGACCCCATTTTAGAAAGAAGACACCCCAAGGTATTCCGTGAGGGGCATGGCAAGTTCATAGAAGTTTTTTTTTTGGGCACAAGTTAGTGGAAATTGATTTTTTTTTCTCACAAAGTCTCCCTTTCCGCTAACTTGTGACAAAAAATGTAATTTTATATGAACTCGCCATGCCCCTCACAAAATACCTTGGGGTGTCTTCTTTCCAAAATGGGGTCACATGTGGGGTATTTATACTACCCTGGCATTTTAGGGGCCCTAAAGCGTGAGAAGTCTGGAATATAAATGTCTAAAAAAATTTACGCATTTGGATTCCGTGAGGGGTATGGTGAGTTCATGTGAGATTTTATTTTTTTGTCGCAAGTTAGTGGAATAGGAGACTTTGTAAGAAAAAATGTTTTAAAATCAATTACCGCTAACTTGTGCCAAAAAAATGTCTGAATGGAGTCTTACAGGGGGGTGATCAATGACAAGGGGGTGATCACCCCCTGTAAGGCTCCATTCAGGGGTCCTTATGTGTTTTGCGGATCCACGGATCCATGAATCGGATCCGCAAAACACATACGGACGTCTGAATGGAGCCTTACAGGGGGGTGATCAATGACAGGGGGGTGATCACCCATATAGACTCCCTGATCACCGCCCTGTCATTTGTGTGCAGCCGTTTGACTAAAAAACAAACTTTTATTGATATGCTAATGAGCCTCTAGGAGCTATGGGGGCGTCTTTTCAGCACCTAGAGGCTCGGTCTACTCACACAAAATGCCGCCCAGCGCGTCCCTCCAGCCCGCTCATCTCCTCTGGAATGCGATCCTCCCTCTGAGCCAGCAGACGAATTCTCGGGCCTGCGCCGTGCGCGTCTGTATTCGGCGCAGGCGCAGTGACTGTCTGAATGCTCCCTGCGCCGGCATCTCCACTGCGCCTGCGCCATCTGTTCCTCGGAGCACTCTGACGTAATCGGCGCAGGCGCAGTGGAGATGTCTGTGCAGGGAGCGGTCAGACATTCACTGCGCCTGCGCCGAATACAGACGCGCACAGCGAGGCGCGAGAATTTTTCCACTGGCTCAGAGGGAGGATCGCATTCCAGAGGAGATGGGCGGGCTGGAGGGACGCGCTGGGTGGCATTTTGTGTGAGGTGATAGAAACCCTTCAATATAAATGCCTATTATTGTCCGCAAAGCGCGGACAAGAATAGGACATGTTATTTTTTTTAGCGGGGCCATGGAACAGAGCACCGGATGCGGACAGCACACGGAGTGCTGCGCGCATCTTTTGCGGCCCCATTGAAGTGAATGGGTCTGCATCCGAGCCGCCGATGCGGACCAAAACAACGCAGTGTGCATGAGGACAAAATATCTACAAAAATGTGAGGGGTGTACTCCCTTTTGTGAGATATTGTATGTCCGGGATCCCCTGCAGTTGTCTAGCACTCCATTATTCTTAATTTCAATGCCATGTTTGCCAACGCAGCGCTGCCCCTGTGTCACGGTCCCTCAGGTGACTGGTGTGAGGAAATCAGAGAGACTGGCTGAGCATGGAGGAATCTAACAGCCTCCTTGATTTCTCTTTATTCAGTGTTGATAGGGCTAATGACCACTTTTCTTTTCTCAGCTGTTGCTCAGTGGTCATCACTTCTACCCTTTATAGTCTGACCCCACCCTTCTGACTATGTGGTAGATAGCTTCATTTGGGTTTGGCTGAGCTGGCGTGAGGTTGTCTCTGGTGTTCCTATTCTTCCATCTCTACAGAAGTTAAGTGTCGCATTTGTTTATATTTGTCATTTTCCCTGTTGTTGTATCTGGGCCTGAGACAGAGACTTCCATTCGTCTATCTGGGGAGGAATGGGTTGTCTCTGGTCCTTAACTTATTCCAGGGCCTTATAGGGAAATCAGGGCTTAGGTATCCTGCATATGAATATTCCTACCTTCAGGGTTTATTCATATGGATAGGTAGTCAGGGCCCGGATAGGAGGTGACCTGTTTCTTTCCTAGTTTCCAGGCCCAGTTACTATTCCCCTTCCCTCCTGTGTTCAGTGTGGAGTTTCCACCCACTCTGATTGTGACATTATCTACCGCCTTAAAAAACACCATTTCATTCAGGTCAGTGCAGCTATGGATCCTATGTCTGTACTGGTTGGACATCTACAGGGACTGTCATTGGAGGTAGCTGACCTCCGTGCGACAGTCTAACGGATTTGGAGACCACATGCGGCTGATTCCGATGGTGGGTACCAGGCCTGCCCTGAACCTAAGGTCGCCCTCCCGGGTTTTCTGGGGGTAATGACAATTTCATTTGGTTCAGGGAATCGTGTAAGTTGTACGTCAAGCTGCATCCATACTCTTCTGGGGATTAGTGTCAGCGTGTGTGTACGATCATTTCTTTACTTAAGGATGATGCACAGTCTTGGGCTTTTTCTCTGCTGACCGGATCACCGCCTCTCCAGTCGGTAGATGACATTTTTAGAGCCTTGGGTCTTATTTATGATGACCCGGATCGGATCTCTCATGCTGAGACCAAGTTACGTAGTTTATGGCAGGGAGAGCACTCCACGGAAATCTACTGCTCTGAATTTAGGAGCTGGGCTACAGATACGGAGTGGAATGATCCTGCTCTCCGTAGCCAGTTCTGTCAGGGTCCATCTCAGAGGCTGCAGGACGCGTTGGCAATTCATGAAAAACCTGAGTCACTGGAAGCTGCTACGTCCCTTGCTGTATGTCTGGATAGACGCCTGAGGGGGAGATCTAAGGGTCCTCACCATCAGGACGCACTGTCATATAAGGTGGCGGCTTCCTTTGACACTTATGGTAAAGAGACACCTGTGGTTACACCTTGTGAGGAGCCTATGCAGTTGGGGAGAGCTACTCCTGGGACTGCTGGTAATAGCTCTGGTCATATAAAGGGAGTCTGTTTTTGTTGTGGAAAAAAGGGACATTACGTAAATATTTGTCCGTACATTCGGCGTCAAGATGTAAACAAAAGAAAAATGCTTAATCCCCAAATTACTATTAGTGGTGTGGGTGGGGAGCAAGAAAACTTACTTTTGTCATTTACTGGTAGTACCCGATTTCTCCTGTCTGCTGAGGTGGCGCTAGAGTCCAAAACTGTGGAAATTGAGGTATTTATCGACAGTGGGGCTGGGGTTAACCTGATTGATGGACAGTTTGTTTGTATTCATGGGTTGACTACTAGTGCACTAGAGAAAAGCATTTCTGTCTTTGCAATTGATTCTGCACCTCTTACCCCAAAATGCCTGTCGCAGGTGATAAATGACATCCATTTAAGAGTGGGTGATTTCCATCAGGAATCTGTTTCATGTTATGTGTTGGAGGGTCTTCCTGCTCCGATGGTTTTGGGTTTGCCATGGTTAAGCAAACCTAACCCTACCATCGACTGGCAAGCAAGACTCTCGATTGGAGTGATTTTTGCATGGACAACTGTCTCAATGCATCTTTCTCTGTGGTCACCACTAAAACTGTATCCTCGTTCGTTTCAGAATTCTCTGATGTGTTTTCTGAGAGTGGTTACCAGGAGTTACCCCCGCAACGGAAGTATGATTGTCCCGTCAATCTTATTCCTGGAGCTAAACTGCCCAAATCTCGGTTGTATAGTCTTTCGGAGCCCGAAAGAAAGGCTATGCAAGAGTATATCACCGAGAGCTTGGCGAATGGTCATTTTGAGAATCTGGTCATGCCTTTTGGGTTAACCAATTCTCCAGCGGTTTTTCAACACTATCAATTACATCTTTCATCATCTGGTGGGGAGATTTGTTGTATATCTGGATGACATACTAATTTATTCTCCAGACATGGAGACTCATCAGGATCATGTTAGACAGGTGTTACAGCTCCTAAGAGAAAATAAATTGTATGCAAAGATGGAAAAATGTGTTTTTGCTGTTCGGGAAGTGCAATTCCTGAGTTACCTGCTCTCATCCTAAGGTTTTCGTATGGATCCCGAGAAAGTTCGTGCGGTGTTGGACTGGGATCGACCTGAAAATTGAAAGCACTTATGCGTTCTTTGGGATTCACCAACTACCGTGAATTCATCTTGAACTATTCTACTGTGGTTAAACCTTTAACAGCATGACTAGGAAGGGGTTCGATTTCTCTGTTTGGTTTGAGCCGGCATTACAAGCCTTTTCTGCTGTGAAGGAATGTTTTGCTTCAGCCCCTATTCTGGTGCAACCGGATGTGTCTCAGCCATTCATTGTAGAGGTTGACTACCCGGATTAGTGTTGTCCAGGAGGTGACCTGTTTATTTGTAGTTTCCAGGCCCAGTTACTGTTCCCCTTCCCTCCTGTGTTCAGTCTGGAGTTTTCCCCTCACACTGATCATGACACCCTGCTCTCCTCATACATCGGGACTCAGGAGCTGGCCCCTCCTCCTTTCAGCTTCCATCAGCCTCCCCTGCTGCAGGGCGCTGTATAGCTCCGGCGCCCGTCCAAACTAACCAATAGCAAAGCTCCTTACTGTATGGAGCTTTGCTTTTGGTTATTTCAGGCACTTTGCTACCTGTGGCATTCACTGTGCGCCCTGTGCTGCTGAATGTAGGGGAAAAGTCTAAAGTGTATTGGTATGCCTTAGACTTTTTTCAGAGAGTAAAACATCCTGAACAGGCGTCTATGACTCTTGTACATGCATTATTGCGACCTCTGGTAATGAGCATCAGGACTCCAACAGTGTTCTTGTGGTGCTGTTTTTTTTAATAATCTATGCTGAGTGGCATAATTTATTTATTATGGGGACACTAATGTGTAGCGTTATCTATATTGGGAGCAGTGTGGGGCCATTAAAGATACTGGGGATACTTAGAGGGCCATATGGGTGGGGCATTAAGGGGGGTCTGTTATAGATATTGGGGCACAAAGGGGGGCATTATTTGTACTGAGGGCATTGTGAGGGCATAATATATGATAAGGGCACTGCACGGGTTGGGGTTTAAAAAAACAACAACAATGAAGTTCATCTGTTTTTAGTCTGTTTTTCTGTTGGGCTAAATGGGATGCCTTCTACGACTCTCCCCGACGCACCACTCGTTAGCTGTTGCATCCCCTCATCTTCCTCATCTACGAATATATCAGGCAGTGGTTTCAGTTTAGGTTATTGTTTTAGTTTTGAATTTTACAGGATATGCTTCAAACTTACAAATAATTTATCATAATTTTTCTGGCGTTAAGAAAAAAAAAAAACACACACACACTTTTTGTGACTTTTTAAACACCACCTGCGCAAGTGGCATTTCTCTGCCGCATTTGCATTATTCTCGAAAAGTGGAGTAGCATGGGTGAGGAGAGGATGGAGTCTTTTATGCTAGTCTTCTGGTGTAGAAAAACTGATTTCAGTTCAGGTGCACGGACTTCCAAAGGCTGCACCTAATTTATGACAAGGCGTATGTCTCATCATAAATTAGGCGCAACCTCTGGCAGAGCACAGGGTTATCACAGACCGTTGTAAAATGCTGGTCTGTGATAAATCAAGCCCAATGTATAGACAGTCCTACCATATATTTGTAGGGCACAAGGACAATGTTAATGTCGTAATGTTGATCCTCTGTATGTAATACTATGATTGTAGTGCTCTGGATGCCCTTATTCTGTCTGTAGAGCTGTTCCGTTTGGTTCCGTTACGTTTAGTTGGGTCCCCATCGCGGACAGAATAACGCTGCAGTGTTTTTCTGTCCGCTATGTGGTGCGGAGCAAGACGGATCTGTCCTGACTCACAATGTAAGTCATTGGGGACGGATCCATTTTCTCTGACAAAATAGAAAACGTATCCATCCCCCATTGACTTTCAGTGGAGTTCATGACAGATCTGTCTTAGCTATATTAAAGATAATACAACTGGATCCGTTCATAACGGATGCAGGCGGTTGTATTATCAGAATGGAAGCGTTTTTGCTGATCCATGACGGATCCAGAAAAACACTGGTGTGAAAGTAGCCTAAGCAACACTTATTTATTAACAGCTTATATAATAGAATAGGAATTCAGAAATTCAGCCCACACCTACCGGTTGACTTTTGTGTCTGGAGATGACAAGTATGATGGAACATTAGAATGTGCTGGGTGGATAGCTATCCAATGAACCCTGCCAGTGTATCCAGGGATGTTTGGAGTACTAAAAAGAAGCAAATGACAATTAGATTGCCAAGGACAATGAGATATCATTAATCTCAAAGTAGTAGAAAAAAAGTAGTAAATACATTAATCTAAAGATTATTTTGCTTCATATGCATCCATAATGTTCATTAAACAAGAAATATTGGCAGCAATAAAATGGGTGCGCACAATTACAGTAATGCAGGGATGCTTCAAGGATAAAATAAAAAAGCCAGATGATGAGCTACAGCTACAATAGAAAAGTAGACATTTGACACGCATGTGTGTCTATATATATATATATATATATATATATATATATATATATATATATATAAAATTTAATATAAAAGAGTCCTCATGAGACAACCCCTTTAATTATTTATTATAATATTGATAGTAGAATCAGATTCTGTCTAAAGGGCCCTTTACACAGGCAGAGAATCGGCCAGATAATCGCTAACAAGCATTCATAGGAACAATCGTTAGCGATTATCTGGTGGTGTAAGGTGCCACCGATTACATGATGAACGAACATCTTTCATGTACTCACCTATATCGTTGTTTGCCAGAAGCAGATCATGCAGTCTAAACATCCTCTACTGCAGGCAAACAATGAATATGTATGGGGACAAGTGATGGCATTAGTGGTCGCTGCACCCCATACCAGGGTTGCCAACGTCCGTAGATTTACAGACATTCCGCAAAAACTATTTTTTTCTTTGGTCTGTAGCCTCCACCATAAAAAAATCCTGTCTGTGAATTATGTTCAGTATTCATGGCGCATGCACCATAAATAATGTACTGTGGAGGAGATTGCTGCATGTAAATGTAGTGGTGTCCTCCAGTGACGGACAGGTGTTTCCCGGGAAGGAACGCTTCCTTCCCAACAATCACCTGCTACATTGTCCCGTGTAATTCGGTATTTCATATATTCCCTGTACAATTACCATATTTAGGCCTAATGCACACGAAAGTTGTTCTTTGCGTCCGCAAATTGTGCGTCCGCCCAAAAAAACTGATGCAGCATCCATTTTTTTGGGAGGATCAGTTTGTTTCCACAAATCCCTTGTAATAAATGCCTATCCTTGTCCGCAAATGTGAAAAAAGTAGGACATGCACTATTTTTTTTTCTGAAGGGAAACACGGACAACGGACATGGAACACAAACGGATGAACTATCAGCATTTTTTTACTGACCCATTGAAATAAATGGGTCCCCATCCTATCCGCAAAAAAAAAGGAACGGAGGCAGAGAAAAACAACTGTTGTGTGCATGAGGCCTTACAGTTACTTACATTTCTTTCAACTGAATTTGTTGGTGTTTAAGGCTACATTAACACTTCGTCTTGTCATATGCGTTGAGAAAGCTCCCAGCTCGAATATCAATTATATAGTATCCATTGGCCTCATTTACCCAACAGAGGCCAAAAGTGTGTCCTTTTAGCCTCAGATAGGCTGGTATGCATCGGTTTACCTTTTTTCCCCCAGCTGTATGGAATAATGCAGTAGACTGCTCTATTCCATACAGAGGCATCCTGCAACACTGGAGTCTGCAGTGGCACCCATCAGAGATACGTGATGAAAACTCCTCCCAGCATATACCTCCAATGTGCATTGTGAATTACTGATATATTTTTGTAGACCGTCATATTCCAAAATTGTAAATTCAATATCAGACAGAAAACTTAAGATATTACATACTGTGCCGTGTTTGTGTATTGTGGTTGTACAGTTCGCATTTTCGTGAACGGTATGAAGCTTGAATTGGGATTATCTATATCTTCTGAGTTTGTAGAACCAGTAAAGCCACTGTGTGGATAAAAGCAAAGAGTATTGAATGCATCCATTCTTAAATTAAAACCTTGCATCATTGTTATACATTGATATTAATTTGGTATGAAAGATTGTTTAAAAAACGTTGTGTGATTATTGGTGAATGATGTAAAAGGATGCAAAAAATTATAGCATTTTTTCCCATCACTCCATCCCAAAGATATTAAAGGGGGATTATAATTATATATATCTATAGTGGGGTTTTGCTCTGGTACATAGGGTAAGCGGGCGCAGTACAGAGGCAAAGTACAAGTTTTTAACTCAAAACGTCAGTGCTTATTCACACGAGGTAACTTTGCAGTCTTGGTGTTACTTCACACACAATGTAAAGTTCATATAACACAAGTCACCTTGCTGGAGGTTCTGCCTCCAGTAGTCCACAACAGGCTTTAGGAGGCCTGATTCCCCAGCATGCGGCTCTCAGCCCTCCAGCACGGCAGAAAGCCTCAGATCCCAAAAACAGAGACATCTCTGCTGAGCCCAGCTGTCTATTTATCCACCTCAGCTACCCTAGCTTAAACACCCTTAATGACCAGACCACTTTTTACAATTCTGCACTACACTACTTTCACAGTTTATTGCTCGTTCATACAACTTACCACCCAAATGAATTTTACCTACTTTTCTTCTCACTAATAGAGCTTTCATTTGGTGGTATTTTATTGCTGCTGACATTTTAACTTTTTTTGATATTAATCAAAATTGACCAAATGTTTGCAAAAAAATGAAATTTTTTCACTTTCTGTTGTAAAATATTTCAAATAAAACTACATTTTTATAAAAAAAAATTCGCTAAATTTATGGTTCTACATGTCTGTGATAAAAAAAATGCAATAAGTGTATATTTATTGGTTTGGGTAAAAGTTATAGCGTTTACAAACTATGGTGCAAAAAAATAAATTTACACACTTTGACTTTCTGAGCACCTGTCATGTTTCCTGAGGTTCTGCAATGCCCAGACAGTAGAAACACCCCACAAATGACCCCATTTCGGAAAGTAGACACCCTAAGGTATTCGCTGATGGGCATAGTGAGTTCATGGAAGTTTTTCTTTTTTGGCACAAGTTAGTGGAAAATGATTTTTTTTCTTTTCTTACAAAGTCTCATATTCCACTAACTTGTGACAAAAAATAAAATTTTACATGAACTCACCATACCCCTCATGGAATACCTTGGGGTATCTTCTTTTCAAAATGGGGTCACATGTGGGGTATTTATACTGCCCTTGCATTTTAGGCATTCGTCAGCAAGAGCTGCACCCCCTTCATTGTTTACCTGGTACAGTTCTGTACACTGTGTAGTGGCTTTGCCTGGTATTGCAACTCAATATGATTGACATAAAGGGAATCTGACAGCTCCAAAACACCCTCCAAACTAGAGTAAGCAGTGTGCGTGAGCTCAGGAGTCCTCTCAGTGCATTTTGCTGCTGGTTTGTCCAAACACAGCATCGGAATGCAAGTATGAAGGTAAAAATTACACAACCGACTCAGCATCTCATACTATACACTGCTTACTAGAGTTTGGGGGTGTTTCAGAGCTGACTTATTCCCTTTATATTGGACTGAGCTGCATTATCAAGCACCAAGCCTGGCCACCACAAAATGTCCAGAGCTAGTAAACAGTGAAGGGGACCTTTAAGTTGGCTGAATGGTGTGGGACCCTATTGATCTGATATTGATGGCTACCTGATCATTAGGAAAGGCCACTAATACTTTAGTCCTGGAGAATGTCCAAAACAAATTAAGTAGCATAGTGTATGTGTGGTGCTCAACACACTGCACTTATCCCAATGTAAATCATGCTCTGGAGCAAAGAAATCCACCGTATTGACCATAGCCAAAGTAGCACTGCAGACAGATATTCCTCCGACACTTATGTTAAAATCAATCCCTTATTGATTGTCAATTTTTTTAATTTGATTATTATTTATTTTTTACCGGCACTCAATAAGGGGTTGATTTTAATGAGTGCTGAAGGAATACCTTTGTCTGTAGTCCTGGAAAACACTTTTAATTTCAATTGTGTCCTCCAATATTCCGCTAGATACAATGCAAAATAATAACCAATCAGATAATAGCTCTGATTTTTCAGATGCCCTTTTAAAATTAAAAGCAACACCTGATTGGTTGCTAAGGTAAACTGATCGACTGTTCATTTGCACTTGTTTTGATAAGGGTATATTCACATCTGCATTGGAGGCCTTTACAAATTCCATTCTAAATGCCAGACCAGACAAAGTAGTACAGGATGCCGCATTTTTTGTCCAGTAACATGTTAGGTTTTCTAACAGAAATGAGATGGATCTCATTATCATGGGGCGCTGTTCATTTCAGTCACTTGATGGAATAGCTGCTACCATTATTTTTGTTATTCTGCTCCCATAATAGTGCAAAACAAAAGAAATAAAAATGCTCATGGGAACCCATCCTTATTTGAGCTTTACCAATCTGGAGATACATCACATGGATACAAATTGGTTCTAGTTTGATCTTGATTGCCTTTGGTCTTGATGGTCTATATAAAGAAAAATAATGCTTACCAATAGCCTGGGATGTGGTCCATACGAGGATAGGGAGATATACTGGATGAGAGAACATTAGATATGAAATTAGTAAAACAATGGGGCAGTAAATCAAACCTTGAAAGTATATTCATTAATAAGTACACACAACAGAGAATTTAGTATTTACAAGGGACTGGTTTCTGTATAGAGTTGCATCCCAATGTAGTAGACTAGGGTTCATATAGTATGAAGAATAAAATAATTCACTGCACCAACAGATAATAAAACCACCACCAAATACACATGTATTGATGTATTCTGAAAAAGCAGTAATTACATTTTAATGTGTGTCCAATAACAAGCACATTTAAATTTCTTCTGGCCTGTACCTAAATTAGGTATTTCAGCTAACCTAAGCAGCACTTACTTTTCTTGATCCTGGCTGGGATCATGTGACTGATGAAATGGCTGCAGGCTCTCCCTCACATGTCCCCATAATGCAGATGCAACTGAACAGGAAAAAAGCGGGCAGTTAGGCAATCACATGATCCCAGCCACAAATGCGGAATTGGCACAGTGATGGAAGGGTAAATACTGCTAAAACTGATTCCTCTCCACAGGTTAGCTGAAAAAGACATTTTAGGTACAGACCCAGAAAGCCCCTTTAATACTTACAAGTCAAGAGGTTTTTTATGCCCATGGAACATTCTTGTTTGAAATCGGTCCCACATTCCACCAGCTACCTGAAAAGGTTGTTAAAAACAGGAAGGACTGTATAAATGAAATGTAAAACTGAATTAAAATGACCACCTACATTCAGCATTCTAACAAATAACTCAGGATAGGTCATCAATATCACACACGGCACATCTGCCAACCAGCTGTTTGAAGAGAAGGCAGTGCTCACACGAGCTCATGCCATCACAATCACAGTGGTGAGCAGGTTTAATTACATCTCAGCCGTCCATTCACTTCTATGTAACGACTCTGTAGTATTCAATTGAATAGGAAGGAGCCGTCCCTTTGAAGTGAATGGGACGGCTTAGGTGTAATTAAACCTGCTCACTGCAGTGGTTACAATGGCGAACTGGTAAACAATGAAGAGAAGGCAGCGCTCGTACAAGCACGGCCTTCTCTTCAAACAGCTGATTGTCAGGATGCCCTGTATCAGACCGTAGCTGATCTGATATTGATCACCTGTCCTGAGGATAATTAGGGGTCTGAATCAAGCCCAATTGTTGTAAAATATTTTTTTTTTGCTATGCTTCTTCCTCTGGCTTCGTTCTCTGCACCACAGGTCTGGTGCTTCTGTCACTGCTTGGTTACAGATTAAAGAGGTGATGTGTTAGTGTACAGCACTTGACCAATGCAGCCAATCACTGTACTCCAAAGGTATACCACTGAGGACAGTAATTTGCTGCAGTGGTCACTTGCCGTATATACCTGCACGACACCGGTGCAGTATGTAAAAAAGTAGTGGCAAGAAGATGGAACCAGTGATATTTTTTTATTTTTTTACAAAAATCAGGAGCTTGTCCTACATTTTAAATTATCTCAAACTAACCCCTTGAGCCACATAATACAAATATAAGCTACATGCACACGACTGTGCCGTTTTTTGCGGTCCGCAAAAAATGGCAGCCGCCCCGTGTGCCTTCCGCAATTTGTGGAACGGAATGGGTGGCCCATTGTAAACATGCCTATTCTTGTCTGCAAAACAAGACAAGGATAGGACATGCTATATTTTTTTTTGCGGGGCCTCGGAACAGGGCAACAGATGCGGACAGAACATGGAGTGCTGTCAGCATCTTTTGTGGCCCCATTGAAGTGAATGGGTCCGCAACCGAGCCTCAAAAACTGCGGCTCGGATGCGGACCCGAAAAACGGTTGTGTGGATGAGGCCATACTGTTTGAGTAAAACGTCTGATATTTTCTTATGCAGAAGAAAAAAAAATCAGGATAGGACAGGAAAAGCAGCATTCTACTCACATTACTTTGTGGGGACAATCAGATATTATGGTTGTATCAACATATGGAAGTTACTGATTGAATAACTGCAAATACAGCTTGTAAATGATATACATACTTGCCAAACTTCAGGCTGAGATGCATATCTTTTCAAGGTAAAGTGGTGTGAGACGGGGTCAGGCATTTTCTCTATTGTTGTCTCAGGTGGTTTTATTTTTGCTGGTAGCTTAGTGTCCCATGAAACATCTTCATAAGCTCTGTGAAAAAAATGTAAACTGAAAAAGTCTAAATATATAACAACCTAAAAGGGGTGCAGTTGAGCTGACGGCTCTAATTGTGGAAGCCAAACAGTGTCTACTCTGACAATTCTAAGGCCTCTTTCACACGGGCGTCTTATTTTTGGCCCGGATAAGAGGCGGGTGCGTTGCGGGAAAATGCGCGATTTTTCCGCGCGAGTGCAAAACATTGTAATACGTTTTGCACTCGCGTGAGAAAAATCGTGCATGTTTGGTACCCAAACCCGAACTTCTTCACAGAAGTTCGGGCTTGGGATTGATGTTCTGAAGATTGTATTATTTTCCCTTATAACATGGTTATAAGGGAAAATAATAGCATTCTGAATACAGAATGCATAGTATAATAGTGCTGGAGGGGTTAAAAAAAAAAAAAAAAAAGTTAACTCACCTTCTCCTCTTGATCACGTAGTTCCCGGTCTCTTTACTTCTTGAATGAGCTGTGGGCTAAATGACCTGTGGTGACGTCAGATCACATGCTCCAATCACATGCTCCATCACCGTGGTGATGGAGCATGTGATCTGACGTCACCACAGGTCCTTTAGCCCACAGCTCATTCAAGAAGTAAAGAGACCGGGAACTACGCGATCAAGAGGAGAAGGTGAGTTGACTTATTTTTTTTAACCCCTCCAGCCCTATTATACTATGCATTCTGTATTCAGAATGCTATTATTTTCCCTTATAACCATGTTATAAGGGAAAATAATACAGTGAATAGACTGTCACCTAGCAACCATGCGTGAAAATTGCACCGCATCCGCACTTGCTTGCAGATGCTATGCGATTTTCACGCAACCCGTTCACTTCTATGGGGCCTGCGTCGCGTGAAAATCGCACAATATAGAGCATGCTGCGATTTTTCACTCAACGCACAAGTGATGCGTGAAAATCACCGCTCATGTGCACAGCCCCATAGAAATGAATGGGTCAGGATTCAGTGCGGGTGCAATACGTTCACCCCTTCAAGGCCAAGCTAGTTTTCACCTTCCTGCCCAGGCCATTTTTAGCAAATCTGACATGTCACTTTATGTGGTAATAACTTTAAAACGCTTTTACTTATCCAAGTCATTCTGAGACTGTTTTCTCGTCACATATTGTACTTCATGACAGTGGTAAAATGGAATAAAAAAAATTCTTTTTTATTTATAAAAAAAATACCAAATTTACCCAAAGTTTTGAAAAATTTGCAAATTTCAATTTCTCTACTTTTATAATAGATAGTAATACCTCCAAAAATAGTTATTACTTTACATTCTCCATATGTCTACTTCATGTTTGGATTATTTTGTAAATGCAATTTTATTTTTGGGGGACGTTAGAAGGCTTAGAAGTTTAGAAGCAAATCTTGAAGTTTTTCAGAAAATTTCCAAAACCCACTTTTTAAGGACCAGTTCAGGTCTGAAGTCACTTTGTGAGGCTTACATAATAGAAACCACCCAAAAATGACCTCATTTTAGAAACTACACCCCTCAATGTATTCAAAACTGATTTTACAAACGTTGTTAATCCTTTAGGTGTTCCACAAGAATTAAAGGAAAATGGAGATTACATTTCAGAATTTCACCTTTTTGGTAGATTTTCAATTTTAATCCATTTTTCCAGTAACAAAGCAATGGTTAGCTAAGCAAAAAACAGCTAAGCAAAACACAATATTTATTATCCTGATTCAACTCGCGCATCGCATCCGTGCGGAATACTCGCCCGTGTGAAAGGGCCCTTAGGCCTTAGTGACCAATACATTTTCATTTCCAAGAGCTTTCCAAGAGCTGTATCTTTTTCAGTTTTCCATCGATGTAGCTGTATTAGAGTGGGTTTTTTTTGTGGCACAAGTTGTAGCTTTAATAGCACTACTTTAGGGTAGACTTAATAATACATTTTTATTAAAGGGAATGTCTCACTTTAGCCAATGGCATTTATCCTGTAGACAAAGTTAATACAAGGCACTTACTAATATATTGTGATTGTCCATATTGCTTCCTCTGCCAGCTTGATTTATTTTTCCATCACATTATACACTGCTTATATCCAGGGGTTACGAACACCCTGCAATCCAGCAGCGGTGGCTGTGCTCGCACAATATAGGAAAAGGCACAGGCCTCTCTAGTGGCCAGAAGCACAAGAGTGTGCATGGGCTGGTGTTTTTTCCTATAGTGTGAACGCACTACTGGTTGCAGGGTGGTAGTAACCCCTGGATACGAGCAGTGTATAATCAAATGGAAAAGTTATTCAAACCAATAAATGAGGCAATATGGACAATGACAATACATTAGTAAGTGCCTTGTATTAACTTTGTGTACATAATAAATGCCATTTGCTGAAGAGAGATGCCTCCTTTAACTCTTTCTGGAGGGTGGATGTGAAAAAATAGCAATACTACCACTGGGTTTTTACTATATAAATCTTGCTGTGTTCAATTTTTTATGTTTTACTAATTTTGCACAATAAAAACCTTTTTTTTTAATAAAAAAAAAATATTTTTGCATTGCTGCATCCCAAGATCCATAACTCCCCCCCCCCCTCCTTTCTCCAAATCTATATACGAGGGCTTGAATTTTGAGATACCATTTTGGGTTACACACACACTTTTTGATCACTTTTTATTCTGTTTTTTTTGTGATAAATAAGCAAAAAACATAAATTCTGTGCGTGATAAATTTCATAATTGTATGGTGTGGGTCATTAAAGATGCACAGATACCAAATATGTGGAGAGGATTTTATTTTTGCAACTTATTTCCATTGAAAATAATATTTTTTAGGTGAAAAAGGTGAATTTTTTGAAGGCCCTATTCACATGATTGTATTTTTGGTCTGTGCCCAATTTGCAGATCGCACATTATTTGCAGATCGCACATGTATATATTCTATGGGTCAGCGAAAAAAAACATCCGTATCTCCATTCTATAGTCTGGCAAAAAAGATAGAACATGTCCTATTTTTGTCCGTTTTGCGGTCCAGAATAGGCATTGTTACAACTGATCTGCAAAAAAAAAAAAAAAAAAAGGGTGAAACATGGACGTCACATGGAACACCATCCATATCTTTTGTGGATTCGCGTTTTGCGGACTGCAAAATGCATGCGGTCGTGTGAACGCACCTAAACCTGGATTTTTTTTTATTTAATAAAACTTTATTTAACTTTTTTTTAATCATGTATGCAGTACAGTGTATAATACTTTCAAAGCTATACAGACAGGCTGTGCCAAAGAGGTGTAGCCTGATGGATAAACATTGCAGGCAGACCTGGTGGGCCTTCACTAGGCCCCTCGACGTCCATGCTGTGATATCAGTACCCTGCAATCTCATTCACAGGGTGCTGATGCCTGACAGAGGGAGCTTTCTCCCTCTAAACCACTTAGATGCTGTGGTCACTATTGGTCATCTAAAGGGTTAAACATCACAGATCATCGCTTCTGATGGTTCTGGCTGTTAGAGCAGGAGCCAGACTTTCATGTGCCTTAGACTAGGCTACTGTAAAAAGGAGGAGGCCTAGCCTAAGGCACATTAGTGACCACTGTAAAAAAGCTTATTGGTGGTCCTCAACGTGTAAAAGTGGCCCTAGAAAAAATCTAGAAGTAGCCTTAGTAGCCATTGTAGTCTGTGGTATAATGTGAGAAGTCACCTAAGGGAACTACAAATAAAGGTTAAAAAAAAAAAAAAGGGTAATTTTTTTTAAATATTAAAACAAAAAAATAAAATAAATCAAATCACCCCCTTTGCAAATACATATAGCACAAGTACAAAATCTGCAGGCTCTCTAGGACATCTGACCTACATCCTATGGCAGTGATGGCGAACCTTTTAGAGGCCGAGTGCCCAAACTGCAACCCAAAACCCACTTATTTATAGCAAAGTGCCAGCATAGTATATCCTCTATGTACTTTATCATTTAGCTATAATAGCCTGCCTACATTCAGTGCTCTGCCTGTGCTGTTCATAGTGCGTCTGCGCTGATGAATGGCAGGAAAAGTCTAAGGCATATTGGTAGACCATAGACTTATTCCAGGGTGTGGGTGCCCACAGAGAGGGCTCTGAGTGCCGCCTCTGGCACCCGTGCCATAGGTTCGCCATCACTGTCCTATGGCATTAAGAAAAAAGAGGAGTTTTACACACAAGTTGGGAGGGGGCAGATTGGTAACTTAAAGTGGCCCTGGAAAAAAATCCAGAAGTGGCCTCAGTGGCCTTTGCAGTATGTGATATAAGCAATATAATGATTGCATGTTGGAAGTACCCTAGGGGAACTAAAAATAAATGGTAAAAAAAAAGTGTTTAGAAATATTAAAACAAAAAAATTTAAAATTTAAACCACTCCTTTTCTCATTTTTGTCAAGGCTGTTGCAGCCTGTGATTGTGGGAGGGGCGTAGGCTTTATAAGCCCCCCTCCCACGGTCATCCGACGCTGGAGTCATCTCGTGCAACCCACTTTGTTTCGCCAGTCCTGTACGAACACAACATTGCTGGCTGCTTCCGCTACCTCCTGCCGGCCACGGAAACCGCCATCCCACCCCCAACCTCGATGCCACTGCTGGTCCACGGTCACCAGGGGAGGGTGGTCCGGCACTGGCCTCCGCTTCCGCCCGCCCTTCTTCACCCAGCGCCTCCCGTCTTCACCACCCAGTCACCCCAAGTCTGGCGCCCCTCCATATTTCCTCTCTCACCTCGCCTGGTGCGCTCCAGGGGCTGCCCGGCAGACTGCACGGTCGGCCACTCCACCGTCCGGCTTCCTTTCAATCCCGGTGGGGGGGGTCGGCTTCTCCTCATCCTTGCCCCTCATCCACTGTCACAGTAACAGTCATTCCACCCCACAAGAATACCCATGCACGTCAGGGGGCCAGCTAGGACAATCAACACAAAAGAAACAACTACCAAATGTGAAATAAAAGAAAAATCACTATAAACTCGCCACATGTTTGCTAATTTGCTAAAAAAAATAAAAATTAAAAAGAAACCCGCCACATGTTGATAAAGGAGCAATAAAAACAAAACAAAAAACGCCACATGTTTAAAAAAATTATTATTTTTTTCCTTATCATCGTATTAACGCCGTAATGTCCACCCTTTTACGTTACAGAGCTACCTTTCCGGTTCCTTCTGACAGAGCCATTGTACGCCAACCGTTTTATTACGGAATTTACCTGACCCATTTTTTGTCCATCAAAATCTTCATCTGCAGGTTGGTATTTCGTGCATTTCTCTCACTAGTCGCCGCACACCACACTCTGGGTACAGTAGCCTGGACACATCTGCTCGTCCACGTCTATGCCTGTCTCAATGTCACAGCATTTGTTTGTCATGCACGTCCGTTTTTACGTCCCCCGTGTCTCTCATGTCCCAGCCTGCTTTTCGTTATTCAGGCCACGTCTGTCTTCACGTCTCACGCCTGTTTCCGTTATTCAGGCCATGTTTGTTCTTACGTCTCACGCCTGTTTTCATTATTCAGGCCACGTCTATCTTCACGTTCCACGCCTGTTTTCGTTATTCAGGCCACGTCTGTCTTCACGTCTCACGCCTGTTTTCGTTATTCAGGCCACGTCCGTCATTTCCGTTTTCACACCTGTTTTCGTTATTCAGGCCACGTCTCTTTACGTCTCACGCCTGTTTCGTTATTCAGGCCACGTCTCTCTTTACGTCTCAAGCCTGTTTTCGTTATTCAGGTCGCGTCCGTCATTCACGTCTCACGCCTGTTTCCATTTGTTCAGCCCATGTCTGTCATTTACGTCTCCCGCTTGTTGGTATCATTCTGGCTACGTCTGCCGACGCTCCACACCGGTTCACATCATGCAGCCCTCATCTGTCTTCCATGTTTCAGTCCGTCCGTTATGTATCACGCCTGTTTTATGATTTGATCACAACCGTCAGTCACGTCTTCGCCTGTTTCATTATTCAGCCCACGTCCGTCATATACGTCTCACGCCTGTTTGCGTCATTCAGGCCACGTCTCGTCCTCTTTTTTTCACTGGCCACTGGCCCTCCGCTAAAACTGTTACATTTATCTCAGTCAAAGACCCGTTTTCGTCTACACCGCCACGAATCATCAGGATCTGAACCCTCGGTAAAAGCGTTGTCATGTTTCTTCAGGTCGCTCAAAGCATTTAGCCGGGGGCTGCAAACGCAACGCACCTCCGGCTGTCAGGGCCCTAACGTTCCAGAGGCTACGTCTCGGTTAAAAAAAAAAAAAAAAAAGTTTTAAACCTTGTCCTCTCTTTCAGCTTCCCATTATGTCACATCGTTCCGAATTAGACTATTCCGCATCCCTTCCGGATTCCCTGGCTTTTAGCCATGCCAGCGTGGGGTCACTCCGAAGCTGGACGATCCCCAAGATTATAGCCGAATTAACCAAAAGAGGGATTCAGTACCCAGCTTCTGCCAGGAAGGCGGAGCTCTATTGACTCCTCGTGTCCGATCCGTCCCACTCCGAAGACCAGGTGTCAATATCAACTATCCAGTTGTCATTGACCCAGCTGCACGCCACCATCAACACCCTAGCCACCTCAGTATCAGACATTCAGACCAGACTGTCGGCAGTAGAGTCCAGAGACCCGTCTCCCAGCATCCCCGTCCCTCTTCTCCGGGTCGCTTCCACGTCCCAATCCACATCTTCAGGTAGGGTTCCTGTTCTTGTCTGAGGTAGCCCCATCCCATTTCGTGACTGACACCCTCAAACGAGACATCTTGGAAGGGAAGGACGTCAATTTAGCCGCCAATACTCATTGCCACCCACGACACAGTTGAGAATAGGACCATAGCCTGCGAGAATGTGACGATAGTCCTCAGGTCCAGGGATGCCCGATTGAACAGGAAACTGTCCATTCCAGAATTCGTCCTGGCCTTTAGCCTGTTCAGGGACATAATCTGCTCTGCCTTCCCCAAAAGGCGCGGGGAGTTGGATTTGTACCTTTACAGAGTCACGGATCTGGGGCATAAGTATGGAGGGTACGCATTCTACGATTATCACTGCTCCTTCTCGGTCAAAGCCACGGCGGCCTTTGCCCAGTTCCAACGGGTCAACAATTGGGCATCCCTCGACATGGAACTGTTTTGCCGACATTTTGCCGGTTTTAAAGCCCCCGCTTGCGCGTCATGCCAGTCCATCCTGCATGCCTCAGACTGGTGTCCAAGCCTTCCATCATCCCTGCCCAGATCTGTGGCAGGCTCTTCGGGGTCCCAGCCTAGACACAACTCGGGCACCGACAAGCTGGGTCGACCCATAGTCTTCCTAGGAAAAAAACAAACAGTCAGGTTTGCAACAACTACAATTTTGCAACCTGCAACTACAACCAGTGCAGAGCACTCCACGTCTGCTCCACTTGTTTCAGGGCCCACCCCCTGTCAGTTTGCCCAAATAGATCGGGGAGGAACAAGTGACTAGGCGTAGTCAACGTGGACCTATTAGCCGCACTTCTCCGTGACCATCATAATCCCCACCAAGTTCGCTTCCTAATCGACGGTTTCAAGGAAGGATTCAACACTGGTCTCGTGGCCCTTCCTCAGTCATCTTGGGAAGGCCCCAACCTCAGGTCCGCCATTTCCGATGCCGCTTCGGTGGGTCCTCTGGTCCAGGCGGAACTGGAAAAGGGTTTCCTCATCGGCCCTATCAGCATCGTAACCAAAACATTTTCCAATAAAAAAAGATTCATTTACAACCTTTCAGCTCCTCATGGTTCTCACATTCCCAGCCTCAACTCCCTGGTTCCATCTTAGGAGTTCTCGATGAAGTACTCTTCTCTCGGTGAAGCCATCGCTCTCATCCTCCTGGCGGGCCAAGGGGCCTGGCTGTCCAAGGCTGACCTGGCGGACGTTTTCAAGCTGCTGCCCATCGACCCGCAACTCTGGAAATTTTACGGCATCAAATGGGACGACTTGTACTACTTCGCCAACCGCCTCACTTTCGGCTCCAAAAGTAGTCCGTGGTTGTTCGACCAGTTCGCCCAGGCTCTCCACTGGGTCCTGGTCAACCATTGCGGGTGCCCCATGGTCATCCACTACCTGGATGACTTTCTCTTGATAGAGCAACCAGACGTCTCACCCTGCAAACTTGACAGCCTACTCCAGGTTTTCGCCAACCTCAACATCCCTGTCGCTCCTACCAAGATTGAAGGACCCTCGACCACCCTCACTTTCCTCGGCGTGGTCTTAGATAAAAAAAAAAAACATTTGATACATATGCAAATTAACCTGAGATGAGTCCTGTCCCCGACTCATCTCAGGTTAATTTGCATATGTATCAAATCCGTTTTTTTACACAATAAAAGCACACAGAGCTATGGGGGCTGGATATTGCGGATGTGCTAGTGGCTATCTAGCAACCCATGTTCTCAGCTCTATACACAAAATCCAGGTTCCCTTTAATAAAGTATGAAAGTATTGTTAAAATATTCTAAAAGTATAAATAGTATTCTTATAGAAGTATGAAAGTATCCTTCTGCATGAGGAGTGAACGGTATGGTGAATGGTGTGCTGGAAAAAAAATCTAAATGGCTGAATCTATATTTGTTGGTTGCGTCACCTTCCAAGCAAAGACCCTAACACAAGTAGGCAGGGTCAGCAAAGCAGCAGTTATTCCCACATTGGGGGTTGGTGGGGCCCCTCTCTAACCCTTATATGCAGCTTTATAGTCAAACATGGGGCACTATTGTTTCATACACATGGGATAGATCATAAATGTCAGATTGCTGTTGGAGCCACTGCTGGGGGTGCCCATCAAGGTCCCAAGCCCTCCATTTCTTCTAATTGCAGGACTATCTTTCAAATGGGTTAAATGCATATATTAAATTCAAAATATTTTATTTACCCTCTTTCAGAAGCAACAATTTTTCATTGTTTGCCATTTAGTTTTTACCCCCTGCCATTCAAAAGCCAAAGCCAAAAACTTTCATTAAAAAAAATTCTAGTTAAAGCCCTGCATGTGATGTATTGGAAAGCTGGAGCAGCAATCTTCAAGCAGCGGTCCTATCACTATGGAATGCAAATGACATTTATCTAGAGAAACTAAGCTATTGATGTAAAAGCCAAATAGAAGAGCTTGTCACAGCATCCATAAATATCCAAAATTCAGCATTATTTCTTTATTTATGTGCCACAAGAAAAATCCAATGTTTCAACTCTTTGTGTGGGACACAAATCAATCTGCTCAGCTTCTCCTGCTCTATAAAATGTGGCTTATAAATATATAAGCATAAGAAAAACTTTATACATTTCAGATCACTGTAATCGTAATGAGCTACAGAAAAAAGTGAATGTGATTTTATTTCCAAACCGTGAATGATGTATAAACGAAACCCGATAAACAATGGCGGAATTGCTTTTTTTTTCAGTTCTAACCCATTTTTAAACATTTTTTCCAGCTCCCCACTATATTGTATGGAATATTAATTGGTACCATTAGCAAGTACAACTTGTCCCACGAATAACAAGCCCTCATATGTAAACAAAAAGGTTAAAAAGTTATAGCCCCGTGGAAAGCAGGGAATAAAAAACAAACAAATGGAAATGGCTGTCTCAGGAAGGGGTTAATAGGGGGAAAAGACTTGAGGGACAGGGACATAATATTACAAATTATTGGTGTGGCTTTCTGGAAGAATCTGTTCAGTTCTGGTCACTAGTTCATACAAAGTATGCCCTAGAGTTAAAAAAGCTACAGAGCAAAACAACTGATAAAGGGTATGAATGGTCCTGGGGTCCGTTTACAAGAGCCAATGAAGATGGCAAATCAGCCCAATAGTTGCCTGATTGTTAAAGGGGTTGTCCCACAAATAATATTCTACAGTTTTCAAACCAGCACTTGGATCGGAATACTTTTGTAACTGCATGTAAGGAAACATTTATTATGACTACTAAGTAGGGTCGAACTTTAGGATTAACTGTCTGACCTTACAAGCCATCACAACCATGCCTACTAATGGCATGGCTGTGATTGGCCAGTGTAGCATGTGACCCAGCCTCTATATAATCTGGAGTCATGTAGCGCTGCACGTCACTCTGCTGTGCTTAGTGTAGGGAGAGGATGCTGCTGGTGATTTCAGGGAGAGAATAGGAAAGAGTCTTTGCTCAAAATCTGAATCTAACTCAATTATCTACATAAATTGTGTTTTGTGGGTGCAGGGCACCATTTTTTTTCCTGCCCTGAGCCCATTGATCGAAAAAAAATTACTTTGCCATTTTATGCAAGCTCAGTGCACCAGCATTGAAAATCCCAAATCTTTTGGGCAATATACAACATCTGGATTAGTCAGTGTGCAATTTAAGCTAGAAGTACAGCCATCATTTTCTGGGGTTTTAAAAACACACTTTTTTGCCAAAACCCACTATTTTCCTGATCTGCAAGTGTTAAATTCAAGTTTAATATATACAGCTTTCATATTCTGTTACCAAAAAAAACTAAACTTTTTTGGCAATATACAACATCTGGATTAGTCAGTGTGCAATTTAAGCTAGAAATACACCCATCATTTTCTGGGGTTTTAAAAACACACATTTTTTTTTCTCCAAAAAACACTATTTTCGAGCCTTGCAGCATCAGCACGTGTGAAATTACAGGCTTATATACTGCTGTCAAATTCAGTTATTAAACACTCATTTGAGCAAAAAAAAAATTGTTGACAGCCTTTGATGCAGATGTCATTGTGAGATACACCCTTAATACATTTGGGTTAGATTCAGAGATTTGAAATACCGCCATTTGGTGCACCAATCTATAATTCAGGCCTACTGTGGGTGAGGCCGTGTGAGATACACCCTGTATGTACAGGGCTTATATTCTTTCATTAATAAAACACCCTTTTTGGGGCAAAATACACAATATTTCAGGCCTTGCAGCATAAGCACGTTTGAAATCCCTGGGTTATATACTGCTGCCATATTGAGTTATTAAACAAACACCCGTTTGGGCAAAAAAAAAGCTTATTTGGCAGCCTTTGCTGCATATGTCATTGTGAGATACACCTTGGGTTATATTCAGATATTTGAAATACTGCCATTTGGTGCACAAATCTTTAATTGAGGCCTAGTATGGGTCAGGCCATGTGAGATACACCCTGTATATACAAGGCTTATATTCTTCTATTAATAAAACACCCCTTTTTGGGCAAAATACACAATATTTCAGGCCTTGCAGCATCTTGTCGTTTGAAATTCCAGGGTTATATACTGCTGCCATATTCAGTTATTAAACAAACACCCCTTTGGGCAAAAAAAGTTTTTATTTAGGAAGCCTTTGCTGCATATGTCATTGTGAGATACAACCTTTATATATTTGGGTTATATTCAGATATTTGAAATACCGCCATTTAGTGCACAAATCTTTAATTGAGGCCTAGTCTGGTTCAGGCTGTGTGAGATACACCCTTTAAATACAACGGTTTGATTCAGGTATTTGAAATACAGCCATTTTGGGCAAACAAATTTAATTGAGGCCTAGTTTGGTTCAGGGCGTGTGAGATACACCCTGTACATACTGTCATTCTATTCTACTATTAATTAAACACCCATTTAGGGCAAGATCCTAAATTCAAGAAATATGAGGACAGAGTCAAATAAGGAACATGGCCCAGGTCGTGGTGCTGCTGGTGGAGCTCCTGCTGCAGGGAGAGGACGTGGTCGATGTGGAGTTTCAGATCTCCAGAATACTCAACTTGCATGTTCTTTGGGGTTCCCTTCAGTATCTGGTGCTTTGGAGGGGATATGGTCCTGAGGAAAGAATGTGGGTTCTGGCTACTGATGTCAACATGGCCAGTGCCGATAACGCCGTTCTCAGCGCTACTATCCCACTTCTATGCCTCCTTGAAAAAACGCTCCTGGCGATGATGGAAGAGGATGTGGCACAGGAGGTGGAGGGATCATTTCGTAGGGTTTCCGGCCAGTCATTCCCAAGTGGCACCGAGGGTGGGTTCCTGCACCCACAAACCCAAGGTACACAATTGTCCAGCCAGGGCACAGTTGTGGAGGATGACGAGGTGGAGGAAGAGGAACCATGTTCACAGCAGGGTGGCACCCAGACCAGCTCATGGCCATCACTGGTGCGTGGATGGGGGGATACAGAGCACACAGAAAATACACCTCCCACAGAGGACAGATTTTCGTTGCCTCTAGGCAGCCTGGCACACATGAGCAATTACATGCTGCAGTGTCTCCGCAACGACCGCCGAGTTGCCCACATTCTAACGTGTGCTGATTACTGGGTGGCCACGTTGCTGGATCCCCATTACAAGGAGAACGTATTGTCCTTAATTCCATCACTGGAGCGTGATCGTAAGATGCGCGAGTACAAGCGCACGCTGGTAGACGAGCTGCTGGTGGCATTCCCACCTGACAGCGGGGGCACAGTGGAAGCACAAGGCGAAGGCAGAATACGAGTAAGAGGTCGCCAACACAGCTGGGGCACCGCCAGCACATCAAAAGCCAGGGTTAGCATGGCCGAAATGTGGAAAAGCTTTGTCAGCATGCCAAGACAACCAGCACCACCAGCTGATATGGAACGTCTTAGCAGGAGGAATAATTTCACCAGCATGGTGGAGCAGTATGTGTGCACACGTGTACACGTAGTGATAACGGGTCTGCCCCCTTCAACTACTGGGTCTCCAAATTGGGCACATGGCCTGAGCTTGTCTATTCTGCACAAGGTACGGACATGTATACCGGCACTAACCAGCCATTGTTATACTGCAGCGCAATTGCTCATTCTTGTAATTTGGATATTTCGCACTCTTTTAGAGTGTACCCTAATTTAAAAAAATAAAGTTAAAACCAAAAACCTGTGTTTGCTACCTCGTCCTCCTCCACCTCCGCTTCCGCTACATCCACCGCCTCCTCAAACTCCTACTCCATATGGAACTCCACCTCATAAATCTAATTTTTTTATTTTATTTGTACGTATTTTATATTATATAATTTCACTACTTAATTTCAGTTACATTTTCGTGTGAAATGCACCAATCTTTGGGTGTATAGTACCACTGCGATACCTAGTAGGCCTGTTAACCAAAAAATAAAAATTGTCAGTTACATTTTCAGTTGAAATTCAACAATTTTTGGGTGTGAAGTACCACTGCTATACCTAGTAGACAGGTTAAACAAACAAAAAAATTTGTCTGTTACATTTTATGGTGAAATTGACTAATTTTTGGGTGTGATGTACCACTGCTATACCTAGTAGGCCGGCTAAAAAAAAAAAAAAAACATTTATCAGTTACATTTTAGGGTCAAATTCACACATTTTTGGTTGTAATATACCATATTTTTCGCCCTATAAGACGGTTCGGCCCATAAGACGCACCTAGGTTTTTGGGGAGGAAAATAAGAAAAAAAAATTTTTAACCAAAAGGTGTGCTTTTGGTGGGTTTGGAACTAATGGTGGTCTGTGGATGACGGACACTGTTATGGGGGGGATCTGTGGCTGACGGACACTGTTATGGGGGGATCTATGGACGACGGACACTTATAGGGGGATCTGTGGATGACGGACACTTATGGGGGGATCTGTGGATGACGAACACTACTTAGGGGGGGGATCTGTGAATGACGGACACTTATGGGGGGGATCTGTGGATGACGGACACTTATGGGGGGGATCTGTGGATGACGGACACTTATGGGGGGATCTGTGGATGACGGACAGTTATGGGGGGGGATCTGTGGATGACGGACACTGTTACAGGGGGGGGGATCTGTGGATGGCACTGTTATATATGTGCCATTCACAGACCCCCCAACCCTATAACAGTGCTGTCCACAGACCCCCCCAGCCCATAACAGTGCCATCCACAGACCCCCCCAGCCCATAACAGTGCCATTCACAGACCCCACCCCTTAACTGTGCCATCCACAGATTCCGTGTGTGTCCCCCGCCGCCGCCCCCGCGTATTATTCAATTAAAAGTTATTAAACATGCCCCCCTCACTCCTAATAGTACTGTATATCCTAATTGCTTCTGTATAATGCCGGCAGGCGGG
Source organism: Bufo gargarizans (assembly GCF_014858855.1). NCBI lineage: Eukaryota > Metazoa > Chordata > Amphibia > Anura > Bufonidae > Bufo > Bufo gargarizans. The sequence continues at coordinate 241,781,388 of NC_058084.1, forward strand.
CCCGGCGGCCAGCGCGTCACTCACTGACATCACTTGCCTGCGCCGCCTACTTCATTCATAAAGTAGGCGGCACAGGCACGTGACATCAGGGAGTTACGCTGCCGCCCGCCTGGCCTGCCTGCCGGCATTATGCAGAAGCAATTAGGATATACGGTACTATTAGGAGTGAGGGGGGCATGTTTAATAACTTTTAATTGAATAATACATTTTATATTTGTGTAGCACTGGAGCGGTGGGGCTATAGTACAGTGACTGCACCGCCCCGCCGCAATTGCCGGCCCCAAGCTCCTCCTCCCAGTCCCTCCTCCACTCGCACATCGCAGCCAGCGATGTTAAACATGCCAGAATTCGCCCCATAAGATGCAGGGGCATTTTACTCCCATTTTTGGGGAGGAAAAAGTGCGTCTTATGGGGCGAAAAATACGGTACCCCTCCTCTACCTAGTAGACAGCTTAATAAATTTCAATAATTTTTATTTTACATTTTCGGGTGACAATAAACAATTGTTTTCTGTCATAGACCCCTGCTCTACCATGTAGACAGGTTAATACATTTCTGTATTTTTTCTGTTACATTCTTGGGTTGACATTATGCAATTTTAGACGTGAATAAACCCCTGCTCTGCATAGGTGACAGGGAATAAAATTTCTGAAATGCTTCTTTAATTGATGCGCGCCATCTCCTTTGATTCAATGCTTAAACTTAAACAAGATGTACCACATTTGCACTTCAATAATTTGTCCCACATTTCTGCTATACTCTTTTGGCCAACATTTGCGCCTCAATAGCTTTTCCAACATTTCTGCTCGATCCCAATTTTTTTAAAATAAATTCATCTCCCTTAAATTTGGTCTCTTTTTCTCACGCTTCCTCTCCGGCCTGGAACTCTGATTCCCCGCCACCTGTGATCACCATGGTAGGCGCATAAAAGAACATTGAAAGTTGATAGAGCAGATATCAAATTGGATCGTGAACATCACAGGGACATGTGACATGGCCGTTTTGCCAGTAAATCCGGGGTGCATACTTACTGCCCAAGTATGCACCCCGGATTTACTGCCGAAACGGCGTTGGGTCAGGAGTTGGCTGAGAGATCTTTGCTCCATTCAGGGTATGTTTAATTGTGTTCCTTTTGTGTTCCTTCCTTCTTAACCTCAGTCTCTACAATTGCCTCTTTTGCATTGTGTTTGGGGCGTTGCTGCCATGAGGCTCTAAGGTATGCTCTTTCAGCTAGTATTCTTTTTCCCTGTATTTTCATGCTCTGATCTCCCGGCCTCTCCTTGGGTCCTGCTCCTCATTTGTGTGTCCTGCCTTGTGCTGCCTGTTTTATAATACATGTATGTACTGTTCATTTATATTTACAATAAAGCTTTTTGGATTTTCATATGCACGAAAGTCAGCTTCATTTTTAGGTGAGTAAGTATGCACACGCCTACACAAACTAACTGACAGGGGTCAGCCCCTGCAACTTCTTGGTCTCTAAATTGGGCACATGGCCTGAGCTTGGCCTTTACCCCTTGGAGGTGCTGACCTGCCCTGCAGCCAATGTATTGTGTGAACGTGTGTTTAGCACGACTGGAGGGTTATATTTCCTAATGTTTTGGGGTGTACCCTAATTTAAAAAAAGCCACTTCCACTTCCACACCTATACCGCCACATCCACCGCCTTCTCAACCTCCTACTCCATACTGGTCCTCCTAGATCAAGATTATTTTTTATTTTTACTTTATTTTTTCTGTTATTTTAAGTCATTTACCTATCCACATTTATTTGCAGAGCACTTGCCATGCTCTTAACCACATTTTGACAACATTTGCAGCCCTCTAGCCCTTTCCATGACATTTTTACAGCCATTTTAGTGCTCAAAAGTTCAGGTCCCCATTGACTTCAATGGGGTTCGGGTTCGGGGTCAAGTTCGAACCGAACCCAAACATCCAGGTGTCCGCTCAACTCTACTACTAAGTTATTAAAGGAAATCTATCTGTATAGCGCCACCTGTTTGCTCTTTTTCTAATTTGTTTGTCATACTCGCACATGCTTAATTCTATTCTTCAACTGCCACTAGCTTAAGCATACAGGACATACTCTCCAAAAAAAAAAAGGCACACCCTCTGAGCTGCCAGCTTGACACACATCTAGCAGAACAATTGGAGCAATAAATGGGGAGATCTCTGGATCCCTGCGAGGTACAGTGCTGGTTCTAGCTTTGTTAGAAAGGGGATAACCCCTTTAAAGGAGTTGAAAGCTGCATTTACATGCAACAATCACCTCCACTGTATAGGGCAATCTCTGACAGCAGATTGCTGTTTACACAGACCGATCTGCTGACCATACACAGTGATTTTGGTGTCTGCATCAACAATGCTTTCACATAATTAATGAGTATTAGCTTGTTCCATCAGCTGTATCTTTGTACAGGGCAATTATCGGGAAAGCTTCTCTCTGATAACTGCCCTGAGTTTGCCAATGCTTGTAAATGGGCATTTAGCTATAAGGAAAGATTTTTAAAAAAATTAATTAATTTAGTTATGAGAAGAGATGTCTAAGGAGGGGGGCACACAATTATCTTACATAAATATTTAATTGGTTTATAGAAAAATGATGGTCAAAGTGGTTTCACATAAAATCCCCTCAAAAGGGAGAATTAGTGGTGTCTACAGAAAACAGGGCTCAGTTTCCACAGGCGAAAAGGCTTCTTCACCATAAGAGCTGTGAATTTGTGGAATAATCTACCACAGGACATGGTCACAGAAAAAACAGTTGATGGTGTCAAAAAAGGTGTAGATAATTTCTAAGAAAAAATGATGCTTACCGGTAATTTCCTTTTCATGAATGCTCCACGATGGCATTACCATGAGAGATGACCTCCTCCAACCAGATAGGGACAGGTAGAATAAATTGGATCTCCCCCCTTCGGCTCTTCCTCAGTGTCTTTCTGGACTAACAGCCTAGAGCAGTGATGGAGAACCTTTTACAGACCGAGTGCCCGAACTACAACCCTACAACCCACTTATCGCAAAGTGCCAAAACGGCAATTTAACCTGAATTCTACAGTCCACTATAGTATATCTTCCATGTACTTTATCATTTAGCTATAATAGCCTGCTTACATTCAATGCGCTGCCTGTGCTGTTCATAGATCACCCTACACTGATGAATGCCAGGAAATGTCTAAGGGTACTTTCACACTAGCGTTTTTCTTTTCCGGGGCTCAGTTCCGTCCTAGGGGCTCAAATCCGGAAAAGAACTGATCAGTTTTATCCTAATGCATTCTGAATGGAGAGTAATCCGTTCAGGATGCATCAGGATGTCTTCATTTCAGTCTTTTTGACTGAGCAGGCTTTTCAGAAAACCGTAGCATGCAGTATTTTTACCTCCGGCCAAAAATCCTGAACACTTTGACTGAACGCCGGATCAGGCCTTTTTCCCATTGACTTGCATTAACGCCGGCGCTGTGTGTTCAGTCAAACCGAATCCGGCTTTTGCATGTTAAACCATAAATGGCCGTTTTTTCCAATGCATTTTTACATTGTGATCAAAATCCTGATCAGGATTCAAATGTAATCCGTTTTCACACGTTTTTCCGGATCCGGCGGGCAGTTCCGGTGTCGGAATTGAACGTCGGATTTAAACAACGCTAGTGTGAAAGTAGCCTAAGGCATACTGGTACACCATAGACTTTTTCTAGGGTGCGGGTGCCCACAGACAGGGCTCTAAGTGCCGCCTCTGGCACCCGTGCCATAGGTTCGCCACCACTGGCCTAGAGAGTCTTGAATTTGTGGTTGCCTTTAAACCCTTATTTGCTCCTTGAAACTGTATTAACTAATAGTCTGATTTTCTAAAGGAGCTAGTGGCTTGTGGAATTTTCTTTTGCCTTCAGAATTTCATCAGATAAATTCATAGTAGACCTGCTTGTATTGACTCCTTGGTTTCATCTGACAAGAACAAATATCTTTTAAACTCTGACCCAGACGAATCATCAGAATCTATTAATTCTACATCAGAGTCTGAGCCCAAGTCAGAAGATTAGATATCTGAGCTGACGATTTTGGTTTATTTTCTTTTAAGAGGCAACATCACAGCTTCTATCTCTTGTTTAATAACATTTTTCAGTTCCTCTTTTAAAGTGGGGACTATTGGGGACATTTATTAAGACTGGTTATTTAGACCCTGGTCTTAGTCCTTATGCACTGCTGAAGGATACGCCAAAGTGATTTGGAGGTGCCAAACTCTACATAACTTTGGTGCTACCTCCAGCAGGCCATGCAAAATACTAAAATCTACAGTTCCTTTGCCATTTTCACGCCAGAAACTAGCGTTGGATATGATAAATGAAACAGGCCTGCCGGCTTGCCCGCTTTTCTTGTTACTCGGGAAAAGTGGTGTGAGTGGCAAACGGTCTCAGATTTTGCCGCAAGAAAACATTGCAACAAAATCTGCAACATTAATATGCCAAAAAGTGGTGCAAGTGTCATAATAAATGTCCTCCTATGTCTGTCCTTGCTACTCTTGCATACACACATAAGAGACACATAACACAGGAGTAAGCCAAACAAAAACACCAAAGGGCTAACATTCCCCCAGAAAGCGCAGGCACTTAAAGTGTCAGGCCCACAGAGGTCTGCATGGAATCAGTCCCCAGTTCAGACATCCTGACAGCCCCTTGTGTAGCCAAGCGTGACCTATAAGTTCTGTCCACATCACTTGCGTAGTGCCATACCAGAAAATGCCCTACCGGCAATTCACAGCCAGCTACATGAGGACCCTACCAACATTATCTGCCAGCGACAAACCTATTGGATAGTGGAGGGCGCACAAATGATTGGAGGGACACCCTGAGTGTCCAGTCTTCACACGGATTCTCCCACCTGGCACGTACAAGGCAAGGGAAAAGAGGAGGCAGTTGAGTGATGCATGAAGCGATACCAGCTAACCACAGGTGCCCAACTAGGGGCTGGGCTCCTGTTTATGTCCTCCATGTGAATATAAGCATTCAAGGCAAAACTACTGACCCTGTACTGCCTGTCTCCACAGAAACAGCCCCAAAGCACTGCTGTGAGAATGACCTATCCCCACCTGGAAGGGACAGGAAGACATCGAGGAGGAGTCATCTCTCATGGTAATGCTGTCGTAGAGGATGAAATGGAAAAAGTAACATTAATCGTTATGTAAATTGGTAGAATTCGTGCTTCCCACACCCAGTTCCTTAATTCACATCCCCTCCTATCCTTTGGTTGAACTTCATGGACACACATTTTTGTTTGACCTCACTTACTATGTAACTGTGTATAAATAAGGAGTTAAATATTAGGAAATGTTAAATATTTTAACATTTGCAAATCAATTATCTCATAATTCAAAACGACACTATTTAGCCAAATTTGTTTTTGTATTGGTTGCTGATGAAATAGAAATTTTTTCCACAGAATTACATTATCAGGATAACTATTTTGTTAATCACCTGTGAAATTGGTTTTTGAAAGTTCTTCATCACTGAGTTTTACTGGACTAATATCACATAAAATGTATTTATACAATTGATGCATGGTTCCCCAAACCGATATCTGAGGTGACCTTGAAGACATCTATAAAGCAAAATTTGCCTCATAGGCAAACTTTCAACATGAAACTGACAGTTACAATGCATTACAATACAGTATATATTGTAATGCATTGTAGAAGCGATCTGACCCTCAAAAGTTGAAGTCCCCTAGTGGGACAAAAATAAAATGGGGGGAAAAAAACTTTTATACTATAATAAAAAATAAATAAAGGTTTCTATTAAAAAAAAAAGCCCTTTCCCCTTCAAGCTATTTAGACATATTTAGCATTGCCACATCCATAATGACCTACACAGTAACACAGTACATAAGGCTGAAAAAAGACATTTGTCCATCCAGTTCGGCCTGTCATCCTGCAAGTTGATCCAGTGGAAGGCAAAAAAAAACTGTGAGGTAGAAGCCAATTTTCCTCACTTTAGGGGAATAAAAATTCCTTCCAGACTCCAATCAGGCAATCAGAATAACTCCCTGGATCAACGATCTCTCTCTAGTAGCTATATCCTGTAATATTATTACACTCCAGAAATACATCCAGGCCCCTCTTGAATTCCTTTATTGTACTCACCATCACCACCTCCTCAGGCAGAGAGTTCCATAGTCTCACTGCTCTTACCGTAAAGAATCCTCTTCTATGTTTGTGTACAAACCTTCTTTCCTCCAGACGCAGAGGATGTCCCCTCGTCACAGTCACAGTCCTGGGAATGAATAGATGATGGGATAGATCTCTGTACTGTCCCCTGATATATTTATACATATTAATTAGATCTCCTCTCAGTCGTCTTTTTTCTAAAGTGAATAACCCTATAATAACCCTTTCAGGGTACTGTAGTTGCCCCATTCCAGTTATTACTTTAGTTGCCCTCCTCTGGACCCTCTCCAGCTCTGCTATGTCTGCCTTGTTTACAGGAGCCCAGAACTGTACACAGTACTCCATGTGTGGTCTGACTAGCGATTTGTAAAGTGGTAGAACTATGTTCTCATCACGGGCATCTATGCCATTTTGATGCAACCCATTATCTTATTGGCCTTGGCAGCAGCTGCCTGACACAGTTTTTTTGCAGCTTAGTTTGCTGTTTATTAAAATTCCTACATCCTTTTCCATGTCAGTGTTTTACCATTTAATAAGTACGGGTGACTTGCATTATTCCTTCCCATGTGCATAACTTTACATTTGTCAGTGTTAAACCTCATCTGCCACTTATCTGCCCAAGGCTCCAATCTATCCAGATCGCTCTGTAGTAGTATACTGTCCTCTTCAGTGTTAATTACTTTACACAGTTTAGTGTCTATGCTCTAACATAGCATCTCTCAGAAAACCTTTAAACAGTTTACCCACAACAGATGTTAAACTTACCGGCCTATAGTTTCCAGGCTCTGTTTTTGGACCCTTTTTGAATATTGGCACCACATTTGCCATGCGCCAATCCTGTGGGACATTCCCTGTCAATATAGAATCTGCAAATATCAGAAATAGGGGTCTGGCTATGACATTACTTAATTCCCTTAGGATACGGGGGTGTATGCCATCCGGTCCTGGCGATTTGTCTATTTTAATCTTTTTAAGTTGCTGTTGTACTTCTTCCTGGGTCAGACAGGACACTTTTAATGGGGAATTTTTTTTTGCATTCTGCATGTCATCTGACAGTTTATTTTCCTCAGTGAATACATTGGGGAAAAAAGTATTTAACAGCTTTGCTTTCTCCTCGTCGCTCTCTGCGACTTCCCCCTCATTACTCTTTAACGGGCCGCCACCTTCAGATTTATACTTTTTAACATTTATATAATTGAAGAACATTTTATGGTTAGTTTTACTCTCTTTGGCAATTGATCTCTCGGTCTCTAGTTTGGCCGCTTTTATTTGTTTTTTACATGTTCTATTTTTTTCCTTATAGTTTTCAGTGCTTCCATGCTACCTTCCTGTTTTAGTGTTTTATATGCTTTCTTTTTGTCATTTATTGCTTTCTTTACAGTTCTGTTTATCCACATTGGTTTCTTTTTGTTCCTTAACCTTTTATTCCCATACGGTATGTACCTCTCACAATGAGATTTTAGGATGCTTTTAAAGATATCCCATTTTGTGGCTGTATTTTTATTTGTGAGGATTTTATCCCATTTAGTTAGGCCTATGGCCTCTCTTAGTTGGCTAAATTTAGCTTTTTTGAAGTTTGGTATTTTTGTTCCTCCCTGTAGAAACGCCCTCTTGAAAAAACTTGTATACTATAATAAAAAATAAATAAAGGTTTCTAGTAAAAAAAGCCCTTTCCCCTTCAAGCTAGTTAGACATATTTAGCATTGCCACATCCATAATGACCTGCTCTATAAAAATATCACATGATCTACCTCATCAAGTGAATGCCATAAAAAGAATATATAAAAACGATGCCAGAACAGCCATTTTCTGATCACCTTGCCTCCCAAAAACATATCAAGCGATCAAAATGTTGTATGGACCCCAGAATTGTGCCAATGTAAATGTCAACCCTTTAAAAAAACTAGACCATTGCCAAGAAAAAAGTCTCTCAGAAAATTGCAACATATTTTTTCAAAAATGATTTCATTGTATAAAAGTAGTAAAACACTATCAAACTATATAAAGTTGTAATCTCTGTAATCATATTAACCAGCAGAATTTTTTTTTACATTGAATCTTTCCTGCATGGTGTATGCCCTAAAAACAATAAACAACCACTAATAACTAAATTATAACTCATATTAGAACTCCCAAAACAAATTACCATGTATATAAAAAAATATAAAAAATGCTGGGGAAAAAGGGAGGTAAAATGTAACTTTTAATAATACTCAATTATTATTAATTAAAAAATACATGAATTGCACCAGCCACTATATTACGCATAGCACACACTCACTAGATGGATCCCTGAATGGCATTGTATTGAATCCTAGGGTCCATCGATAAATGTATATATGGTCATATGAGAATTGGAACGTTCTTACCAATTCAGCAGTACTTTAGACGGAACCAATCGGACAACCATTCTTTCTTGAGCTGTCTTGTATATGTTCCGATGACTTTGGAGTTCTCATGTATAGAATTATCAGCAGGAACGACTGTCCCTAGGAGTCCCTAGATGTGGAAAGGGGAACTAGGGCAGCCCTACCTAGCTATACAGAACAACTCGCCCAGAAAGGGACGACCCCATCTGGATACCTGTTCCTACTCCGGGCGGAATCCCTAATGCACCCTATGAGATAGTTCCCAACGAGGCATGTTTCATTTGGCAATTCATCAGGGGAACAAAAATACAGGGGACAACATAATGTGACACATCAGATTTGCGAAATTAGGCTTTATCAGGAAGGTGAAAACTGGCTGTGTCTTGAAAGGTTTAACACCTTAACCCCTTAAGGACTCGGCCCTATTTCACCTTACGGACTTGGCCATTTTTTGCAACGCTGACCAGTGTCACTTTTAAGTGCTGATAACTTTAAAACGCTTTGACTTATCCAGGCCATTCTGAGATTGTTTTTTCATCACATATTGTACTTCACGACACTGGAAAAATGAAGTTAATTTTTTTTTATTTATTTATAACAAAATACAAAATTTACCAAAAATTTGTAAAAAATTGCAAATTTCCAAGTTTCAATTTCTCCACTTATATAATACATAGTAATACCTCCAAAAATAGTTATTAATTTACATTCCCCATATATCTACTTCATGTTTGGATCATTTTGGGAATTATATTTTATGTTTTGGGGATGTTACAAGGCTTAGGCTTAGAAGTTTAGAAGCAAATCTTGAAATTTTTCTGAAATTTTCAAAAACCCAATTTTTAGGGACCAGTTCAGGTCTGAAGTTACTTTGTGAGGCTTACATAATAGAAACTGTGGCAAAACCAACCTCGCCACTGGGTTTTGGAGGGGCCTGGTTGCCAGCCTCTTGCCCCAGGATTATGGCCCATACTAACTTTGAAGGAGAAGTCAGACCGGCCGCACAGCTTAAATCTGTGGAACTGTTTTGGACAGAAAAGCCATGAGTACAGCCAGGCCCAAGAGACTTTTACAACTAATTTGCGCTATTTTGGGATGTTAAATGTCTATGTGTATTGTAAAGGGTGGGACATTGTATACGTTGAGTAGTGAGGTCTGTTCCATTGTCTCTCTGTGTGTATTGGCGATTGCCCTCTGTCCTGAGAGATAATTGAATTACAACTCGGTTGTCTCCAGGACAGAGGACATTGTGTATTCTCCTGCCTGTGATGATTATGTTAACCATGGTGTACCATGATTATATCACAGGCAGAGGGGAGGATTCTATGTGGGTTGTAGCCTTTGTGTTATTGGTAATTGTATTTTGTTGATTGTGTCTCAGACAATGCCAGTGTGTTAGTTACGTGCGTCTCAGACAATGCCAGTGTGTTAGTTAATTGCGTCAAAGACAATGCTCATTGTATTTTGTTGATTGGGTTACAGACAGAGGGAAGGGGGTTTTGTGTACAATTGATGGGAAGGTGTCAATACTGTAAATGCATGTGATTGGCTAAAATATAAACTGTCACAGTCTTCTACAAGGGCCCCAGGGGGAGTGTCCCTTGCTAGGAGACCTGCATAAAAGGCTGAAAAATAACCCATTAAAGAGTTGCTGTTTTACATTCAACATAGAGCCACGTCTCATGTGTGTGGGGATTGCTATACGTGTATACTCCCCTGGCTATTACTTCTAGCTCTTGTAAGAGCTGTTCCTGTGGTGGTTTTTGTGTAGAGAGGAGTGCTTGGAGTCCTCGGGAAGCACTGGGAGCATCTATCAACGGAGGTACCCTGTCGGGGTGCTAGGAGATCCTTTACAGAAACCACCCAAAAATAACCCCATTCTATAAACTACCCCCCTCAAGGTATTCAAAACTGACTTTACAAACTTTGTTAACCCTTTAGGTGTTCCACAAGAATTAATGGAAAATAGATACAATTTCAAAATTTCACTTTTTTGGCAGATTTAATAGTATTTTTCCAGTTACAAAACAAGGGTTAACCGCCAAACCAAACTCAATATTTATGGCCCTGATTCTGTAGTTTATAGAAACACCCCATATGTGGTCGTAATCTACTGTACGGGCACACGGCAGGGCGCAGAAGCAAAGGAATGCCATAAGGTTTTTGGAAGGCAGATTTTGCTGGACTGTTTTTTTTTTTTACACCATGTCGCATTTGAAGCCCCCCTGATGCACCCCTAGAGTTGAAACTCCATAAAAGTGACACCATCTAAGAAACTACACCCCTCAAGGTATTCAAATCTGATTTTACAAATGTTGTTAACCCTTTAGGTGTACCACAACAATTAATGGAAAATAGAGATACAATTTCAAAATTTCACTTCTTTGGCAGATTTTCCATTTTAATAATTTTTTTCCAGTCACAAAGCAAGGATTAACAGCCAAACCAAACTCAATATTTATGGCCCCGATTCTGTAGTTTACAGAAACACGCGATATGTGGTCGTAAACTGCTGTACGGGCACACGGCAGGGCGCAGAAGCAAAGGAATGCCATAAGGTTTTTGGAAGGCAGATTTTGCTGGACTGTTTTTTTTTTTTTACACCATGTCCCATTTGAAGCCCCCCTGATGCACCCCTAGAGTAGAAACTCCAAAAAAGTGGCCCCATTTTAGAAACTACAGGATAGGGTGGCAGTATTGTTGGTACTAGTTTAGGGTACATATGATTTTTGGTTGCTCTATATTACACTTTTTGTGAGGCAAGATAACAAGAAATAGTTGTTTTGGCACCGTTTTTATAGACCAGGTTGTCACGGATGCGGCGATACCTAATATGTATACTTTTTTTATTTATGTAAGTTTTACACACAAAAAAATCATGTTTTAGTGTTTCCATAGTCTGAGAGCCATAATTTTTTCCGTTTTTGGGCGATTACCTTGGGTAGGGTATGATTTTTGCGGGATGAGATGGCGGTTTTATTGGCACTATTTTGGGGTGCATGTGACTTTTTGATCACTTGCTATTACACTCTTTGTGATGTAAGGTGACAAAAAATGGTTTATTTAGCACAGTTTTTATTTTAAATTTTTTACGGAGTGGAGGGGTTAGGTCATGTGATATTTTTATAGAGCCGGTCGATACGGATGCAGCGATATCTAACATGTATACTTTTTTATTTTATTTATGTATGTTTTACACAATTGATTTCATTTTTGAAGCAAAAAAAATAATGTTTTAGTGTTTGGCACGGTTTTTATTTTATTTACGGTTTTCACCTGACAGGGTATATCATGCAATATTTTTATAGAGCAGGTTGTTACGGACGTGGCAACACCCAGTTTGTCTATTTTTTATATTTATTTTGGTTTTACACAATGAAAGCTTGCTGCTTTTCCAAGACTGCTTTACCAAGAGCTGATCTACAAGAGCATTGGAGATATTCAGGAGACTAACAGTCTAACTCAGAGTTTTTCCACTGTAGCAGAACTTCAGTGGTGTTTCTGGTGAATACTCAGACACTGTGTTTCAAAAGAGGTAAGGAATTTGCTAGACATGGTATCTCTATTGTCTGATTGCAAATGAGCATAGGCAAGTAAGGTGTTAATTTGCTGTGGGGGAGGAGCCTTTGTGGGAGTGTGTGTATATATATCCACACAGTATTAGCTTGCTAATTATAGCTTGCTGCTTTTCCAAGACTGCTTTACCAAGAGCTGATCTACAAGAGCATTGGAGATATTCAGAAGATACTCAGGAGGTAATCTGGAGGTGGATACCATCTAAACAAGTAAGATTTGTTTGTTTAAAATCTTTCCCCTTTTTACAATGGCAGACCTGGTTCTGTGCAGTAATTGTTGTGCTTTTATTTCAGGTGCCACGCTTCAGAGATTTGGATACTGTCTGATCTGTAGACAGCTCTCCATAATGCAGCAGGAAATTACCTTTTTGAAATATGAGATTTTTAAATTAACCACTAAACAAACTCAGGCTGAGAACATTGCAATGCCACTGCCACAGAGGCCCCCTAGAAATGGAAGATGGGTTACTGTAGGTTCTGGTAGACTGAGAGTTGTGGATAGAAGGCATGTCCCACAGTCTGTGGCTCTCCATAATTCATTTGCAGCACTTTCAGAGTGCAAGAGCAACATGGAGGATGGCTCAAGCACAGTGGGTGAGAAACAATCATCTCCCATGCCTAAAGTATGTAAGACTGCAGCCAAAGACAAAAGGGAGAATGTGAGGATTGATAGTAAACAGCTGTTGGTGGGCGATTCCATCATAAGAGGTGTGAAGTTTGAGGAGAATGGTGTTGTCTCCCTGGTGCTACCGCTAGCAGGGATAGACGACGGATCCTTAATATTGTTAGGCAAGCAAAGCAGGAAAGGGAAGTGGATGTTATTCTCCATCTTGGGACAAACGATCTGTCTTGAAATGAGGTTTCAAAGGTGAAAGAAGCTTTTCACACACTTGGAAAGGATATATGGGAGGTTGCATCAACTGTTTCATTCTCTGCAGTTTTGCCTGTGCAAAATCTTCAGCATGACAGGAAGATGCGCATTAAGGAATTCAATGTATGGCTTGGTGAATGATGTCTGAACCAAGGGTTTGGCTTTGTGTCTCATGTTAGCTCTTATTGGAATGGAAAAGAACTGTACAAGAAAGATGGTTTGCATCTTTCTCTCAAGGGAACGAATGTCCTCGGTGAACAGTTCCAAGTATTTGCTAAGAAGCATTTAAACTAGGAAAGGGGGCAAAAGAGTGATAATCCAGCAGTCCGACTGCCCCCCGGAACAATGCCAGAAGAGGCCAGTAGCACAAAGGTTAAGAAATTACAAGCTCAGAGTCTTGTCTACAAATGCTCACAGTCTAGGGAATAAAATCAATGAACTTGAGGCTATAATGGCATCTGAGAATATAGATGTAGTGGCTGTTACTGAGACGTGGTTCAAGGGGAGTAATGACTGGGATATATCAATACCAGGGTTCTCTCTATACAGGAAAGACAGAGAAGGCAAGACGGGGGGAGGGGTGGCCCTGTATGTGAAAGATAGCATAAAATCTAATTTGATACAATCTATAATAAAAAGTGGACCTCCTTGCGCTCCTGGCGTCTGAATGTGCAAAAATCAGCCAGTCCTGGCTGATTCCGCTACTATGTGTCTAAAAGGAGCTGTTGTCCTCCTTAAAATTGTGGTATAAGTAACTGATATGTCACCCGTAGGTGACGTAAGACACAAACGCTGGAGTAGCAAAAAACTGACCGCTGTCTCCCTCTACTTATTGATTAAGTGAGTGTTGGAAAGGACGCAATAAAAAAACTATAAATAAGGACCATGAATAGGCTGTGAGTAGCGGTCGTGATCTGTGCTATAAAGATATATTAGTACTGCAGGTGCGCACGGTGTAAACACAAGTCTTAGTCTATACGATGCTAAAAAATTACCTGATAGGTTCCTGCTTTACTAAATTCAATGGTGCATCCTTTTTCTTTCCTTTTTTCTTTTACCGGTTCTTTATTTTGTAGGTATCTTTTGAATAGGAGCGTTCTCCTGGCTCACCTGCAAGCACGGACGCTGCCCCGGCCGGGAGCACGCGTGGTGCGAGGGAGCTTGTTGTTACGGTCGTCCTGGAAACCACTTCGGTGACGTCACCTCTGTGATTACTGTAGCCTCCGTGGGACAAAAAACCTCCTACGCATTTCGGGGCCTATCGGGCTCCTTCGTCAGGGATGGTTAATGCATTGTCCATGGAGGTTTAAGTAGTTGGTCCGGTTTCCATGGCAACATATATCAACATATATCAGGCAAAAATGTAAGTAAGAGAACGTCCCGTTTTCAGATCTTGTTTAGAATAGTATAGGTGTAGTCTTCGTCGTACATACGGGATCAGGATTATATTTCTGAACATTTCCTGACATTTTCCAAGGGGTGTAATGAAACCTGTTCATTTAGGTGTTATGAAAGAATTGGTAGTTGTTTAATTCTCCAGGTCTGTTATGGGTATGTTCATTATTAGTGGAAAGCATAGAGTTCTATTTCTTGATTTAACCCATTGGGTACTAGACTGTTACATTTAAAAATCCATTTGCTTTCCATCCTTGACATAAGTTTGATATAGTCCCCTCCCCTGCTATCCTGTTTTATTTTTTCAATGCCTACAAAGATAGATCCCTGGAATTTGCCCTGGTGGAATTCAGCATAATGGCGTGATAGTGGATGATGGTCTGCTTTTTTGTGAATATCATTAATATGTTCCCTAATTCTGGTTTTCAGTTCTCTTTTAGTGCGTCCTGTCACGGATGATCCGCGAGAATATTGAACTGTCCTCCCAATATTATCAATACTACTCTGCCTTATTGATCAGTAGGTCTATTAAACAGTAATTATTTCCCTAGGCCCCAGAACCTACAATTTGATTATTCAGAGCGTCTCCTTCTGTTGTACTCAGAGAACAACGTAGTCCTTTTGTTCAAGTCAATCAATAGATGCCCAGCAGATAACGCAATTACAGCTGGCTTCCTCAGGTTGACAAAAGAACTTCCCTGTCTGCAGAGATATCACAGCTAATTCCAGGGAGACATTTGGTGTCGCTGCCATAAGGGGTCTGTAAGCTAGTTTGCTGCAGACAGGCCGGCACCAAGGTTTCCCAGACTGCAACATGAATCTGAGATATGATTTTTACCTTTTTAAGAGAGCCCATGAATCTTACGGACGTAAAAATTACATCATCGTGTCACTCAGAATTCACTGGACGTTTACATAGGACAAACATAACTCTAAGATGTACCCAGGTAAAGTTATGGTGTTACCCCATCATAGAACCAGTTATAATAGTAATATTTGGTATCCCTGAACTCCATATTTTGTGGGGAATGTGAATATGTGCTTGTTACTTGTGTACAGCGGAGACATCCCACGATATGGCACATGCCATATTTCAGAACTGACATTCACCTCAGGAATACAGCCTGCCCAGCAGACGGACTCTCAATTCCCCGCCTTGATTCTGGGACCCTTTATAACAAAGACCTAGAATCTGCTAAAGGAGTTCTCCACTTTAACAACACCTGAAAAGGGCCTCAGCCAGAGAACCTGTGGGCTGAAGGCATAATACACTGGACAAAGGCTTCTTGGACTTTATCCCTGCAACGGACTATTTCACCAACGGACATCTTTTCTGCGGAAACTAAGTATTTTCTTTCTTTTCTCCCTTTTGTTTATTGGACTATACTTTCCTTGATTATTGTGTTATAATTACTGTGCATCGTGATAATTTGTATTGTATATAGATATATAATAAATGACCTCCAAGTCATTTCTCTAGCCATATGCCTGTTTTCAAACACTGCAAAAACTTACCCTAGCCTCTCCGAAGGGAAAGCTACTCGGTTGTGTTATCTAGATAGTGGGTTCCTTGCTCCCATAAATTGCAAGGTGGTGGCAGTTAAACTACCCTGTGTGTAGTTCCGGTCGCAGTTCGTCGCACGCTTACTTGCGGTCAGTCGGAGGTCCACTCCCTGCGCTTTCAGCCCATCGACTGTATGGACTCAAGTTAGACTGTCGGTGTGCTGAAAGTGGCTGGGAGGCCTGTTTGCGGATTGACCACTAGGGGCGTTGTGACGGTTTTGTGACGTATTGTGCCCGCGGCGGTCGCAGTTCGTCACACGTCCGACATAAATTTTTTCACAGGGGCACCTAATGTAATAAATAACCCCTTTGGTGCTACAAGAAATATAATCCTTAATTGTGAATTTGCCCTGTGGGGTATCAAATCCCAGTGTAGGTTTAATGAAGGGTCTGGATGTTTTACAATTTTTACATAATCTACATGGATAAAAACCTTTTTTGATGTTTGTTTTGTTCACCACCACATTTCTTTTGATAGATGGGGCTACAAGATTTGCTAAATTGGCGGTTCTTTTAAAAATAAATGTGGGGTTTGGAGAAATCCTGTCCCCAATTATCTTATCATACTTTAGGATGTCCCAATGTTTATAAATAATTTTATAAACCCTGCACTGTATGTGGTGATGATGGGAACTTTGATATTATTGGTAACATCATTGATACATTGTTTCTTTTGCATTGTTTTGTCTTTCAGTAGTATATTCCTGTCAATGTCACTCACTGATTTAGTGATAGGGGTCAGTGATTCTTGCTTATATCCCTTTTCTATAAGTTTTTTATTTAATATGTCTATTTCATTTTGATAATCCGTGTTGATGGTGCAATTCCTATGGGCTCTTATATACTGGCTGTAGGGAATATTATTGAGCCATATAGGTAAATGGCAACTTTCCAAGGGAATAAAACTGTTGGTGTGTCATGGAACCATGAACCAGACGTACAACAAGAGATAAGTGGAAATAAGAAGGCTTTATTGAAAATCAAGCTGTAAGGCAAAAGTCCAAACGGATGGCTAAACCGAAGCAGGGTCTTGCGAAGCCAGAGGTCAGGAACCAGAAGGGTAGTCAGACGAAGCCAGGATCAGGAACCAGCAGGGTAGTCAGACGAAGCCTGGATCAGGAACCAGCAGGGTAGTCAGACGAAGCCTGGATCAGGAACCAGCAGGGTAGTCAGACGAAGCCAGGATCAGGAACCAGAAGCAGCAGCAGTCTTAGAAGCATGTGAACACAGGAGGACCAAGCAAGGAACTGAAGCCACAGACCTCCTATATATATGAGCTAGGCATCCAGCTCCTCCCAGTGGGAAGGAGAAGCCGCAGGGTGGGAGGCTACAAGAAACCCAGAAACCAAGATGGCCGCCAGCACATGTCAAACGAAGGAGAACAGCAAGAAGGTAAGACCATGACATGGTGTCTGTCGGTTTATGATACGTTTTGGTGTGTAGTTTCCCATTTTCAATAAATATAGTAAGATCAAGGAAATTAATTTGTTTTTTTATCAAAGGTTGGTGTAAGGTGTAGGTAAAATTCATTTTTATTTAAATTATTTAAAAAATTATTGAGGGATGGTATGTCCCCTCTCCATATAAAAACAACGTCGTCGATGAACCTTTTCCAAAGGACCAGACCTGCACCGAGCTCGCCGTTGGGAAATATGGTGGGCTCCTCCCATCGACCCATGTACAGGTTTGTGAAGCTCGGTGCGAATCGGGTCCCCATCGCGGTCCCCCACGTCTGAAGATAAAAATCAGATCCATATTTAAAATAATTATGTTCCAAGATAAAAATGATGCAGTCTCCAATAAAATTGATCTGTTCATCTGACATGGTTTGATCCTTTCTTAAAAAATACTCTGCAGCTTCACGGCCTTTTTTCTTATCAATGACCGTATATAGGGCGGTCACATCTAATGTACCTAACATAAAATCTGACTCCCATGAGATCCCTTCTAGGATTTGCAAGATATGTTTTGTATCCTTCAGATATGCCGGTAATAATAAAACTTTTTCTTGTAATAAGACATCCACATATTTAGATAAATTCGAGGTGAGACGTCTATACCTGAAATTATTAGTCTACCCGGGGGACTGGTTTGATTTTTATGGATTTTTGGCAAATAGTAAAATATAGGGATCTTAGGACTTTGGTTATTGATAAAAAGCATCTCCTCCTTTGAGAGGGCTCCCATGTTTTTACCTTTTTGAATTAATTGGTTCAGTTTAGCGAGAACAATTTAGAGTCAGTTTGGGTTACCTTGCAGCTTGATAATCATAAGGTAACTCGTGTAAGTGTGATATATAGACCACCTAGCCAAGCTAAAATGGCATTGAAGGGGGAAGTTATCATTATGGGAGACTTTAATCTTCCAGATGTAAACTGGAAAACCAAAATAGCTAGCACTGCCAGAAGTACACATATTCTAAATTCCCTACTGGGATTATCTCTACAGCAAGTAGTGGAGGAGCCAACCCGGAAGGAGGCCATTTTAGATTTAGTATTCACAAATGAGAATTTGGTATCTGATATTACTGTAGAGGAAAGCTTGGGATCTAGTGATCACCAGTCAGTGTGGTTTACTATAAGTACAGTGACTGAGTCACACCACACAAAAACAAAAGTTTTAGATTTTAGAAAAACAGACTTTTCTAAAACTAGATTAGTGGTATACGAGTCCCTATCAGACGAACAGTTTCATTGGAGTCCAGGAGAAATGGGACTACTTAAAAGTGGCACTATTGAAGGCAACAGAAAATTGCATTAGGCTTGTCAGTAAAAGCAAAAAATGGAAGAGACCCCTGTTGTACTCAGCAGAAGTGGCCAAAATCATTAAAAACAAAAAGATAGCATTTAGGAATTATAAAAAAAAACAAAAAACGAGGACGACAGACAAATTTATAAGATTAGGCAGAGAGAGGCCAAACAAGTTATAAGAGCTTCTAAAACACAGGCAGAAGAGAAATTAGCTCAGTCAGGGAAAAAGGCGATAAGGCATTCTTCAGATACATAAGTGAAAAAAGGAAACTAAAACAAGGAATTACCAAATTTAAAAACAAAAGAAGGAAGGTATATGGAAGAAGATAAAGAAATAGCTGACTGCCTCAATGAATACTTCTGTTCAGTTTTTACAGAGGGAAATGAAGGAGAAGGACCTCAGTTAGGAAAGAAGACAAATGAATCTTTTGATGCATGTGTCTTTACAGAGGAAGAGGTTCTAAGTCAACTGTCTAAAATTAATACAAAGAAGTCACAGGGGCCTGATGGTATACACCCAAAGCTATTAAAAGAGCTTAGCGGTGAACTAGCAAAACCATTAACAGATTTATTTAACCAATCACTGGCAACAGGAGTCGTCCCAGAAGATTGGAAATTAGCAAATGTTGTGCCCATTCACAAGAAAGGTAGTAGGAAGGAATCGGACAACTATAGGCCAGTAAGCCTGACATCAATAGTGGGGAAATTAATGGAAACCATACTTAAGGAGAGGATTGTGGAACATCTAAAATCCCAAGGATTGAAAGATGAAAAACAGCATGGGTTTACTTCAGGGAGATCATGTCAAACTAATCTTATTGATTTTTTTAATTGGGTGACTAAAATAATAGATGGAGGAGGTGCAGTAGACATCGCTTATCTAGACTTTAGTAAGGCTTTTGATACTGTTCCACATAGAAGGCTTATCAATAAAGTGCAGTCTTTGGGCTTGGACTCCCATATTGTTGATTGGATTAGGCAGTGGCTGAGGGACAGGCAACAGAGGGTTGTAGTCAATAGAGTATATTCAGACCAAGGTCTTGTTACCAGTGGGGTACCTCAGGGATCTGTTCTGGGACCTATATTGTTTAATATCTTTATCAGCAAAATTGCAGAAGGCTTCAATGGTAAGGTGTGTCTTGATGACACAGAGATTTGTAACAGGGTTGATGTTCCTGGAGGGATACACCAAATGGAAAAGGACTTAGGAAAACTAGAGGAATGGTGAAAAATCTGGCAACTAAAATTTAATGTTGATAAGTGCAAGATAATGCACCTGGGACGTAAAAACCCAAGAGCAGAATATAAAATCAGTGATGCAGTCCTAACCTCAGTATCTGAGGAAAGGGATTTAGGGATCATTATTTCAGAAGACTAAAAGGTAGGCAGACAATGTCACAGTGCAGCAGGAAATGCTAGCAGAATGCTTGGGTGTATAGGGAGAGGAATTACCAGTAGAAAGAGGGAGGTGCTCATGCCGCTCTACAGAGCACTAGTGAGACCTCATTTGGAGTATTGTGCTCAGTACTGGAGACCATATCTCCAGAAGGATATTGATACTTTGGAGAGAGTTCAGAGAAGAGCTACTAAACTGGTACATGGATTGCAGGATAAACCTTAACAGGAAAGATTAAAGGACCTTAACATGTATAGTTTGGAAGAAAGACGAGACAGAGGGGATATGATAGAAGCTTTTAAATACATAAAGGGAATCAACAAGGTAAAAGAGGAGAGAATATTTAAAAGAAGAAAAACTGCTACAAGAGGACATAGTTTTAAATTAGAGGGGCAAAGGTTTAAAAGTAATATCAGGAAGTATTACTTTACTGAGAGAGTAGTGGATACATGGAATAGCCTTCCTGCAGAAGTGGTAGCTGCAAATACAGTGGAGGAGTTTAAGCATGCATAGGATAGGCATAAGGCCACCCTTCATATAAGATAGGGCCAGGGGCTATCCATAGTATTTAGTATATTGGGCAGACTAGATGGGCCAAATGGTTCTTATCTGCCGACATATTTTATGTTTCTAGGTTTCTATGAAAGCATTTTTGAAAGAAAAATAATCATGTTTTTAGTTCTCCATTTTCTGAAAGCCATATCTTATTTATTTTTTGGGTGATTGTCTTTGGTAGAGTCTCATTTTTTGCGGGATGAGAAGGCAGTTTGATTGGTAATATTTTGTGATACATACTACTTTTTGATCATTTGGTATTACACTTTTTGTGATGTAAGGTGACAAAAAAATGGATATTTTTTTTACGGTGTTCACCAGACTTAGCTCATGTGATATTTTTATAGAGTAGGTTGTTATGGACGTAGCGATACCTAATATGTCTGTTTTTTAAAATATATTTTGATTTTAAACAACAAAAAAATTATGTTTTAGTGTCTCCATTTTCTGAGAGCCATATCTTTATAATTTTTTAGGTGATTGTCTTAGTTAGGGTCTTATTTTTTGCAGGATGAGATGACGGTTTTATTAGTATTATTTTTGGGTACATATGACTTTTTGATCACTTGGTATCACTGCAGGGGCCTGGCAATCACTGATAGCTGGGCCCCTGCTGTATCCGCCGGCATCACTGTAAAAGCAGATAGCAGTGAATTAACCCCTTCTATGCTGTGTTTAGCGCTCACCGAGGCATAGAAGGGGTTTGTGGTCAGTGAGAGATCCCATCTGTTCCCCAACTCGGTGGTGACAGGGACCCAATGGGTGAGAAGACAGCCCGATGCCTCAGGACCTGCCTTCTACAGAAGCCAAGGAGTTCCAGCCCACTGACAGGCCTTACAATACAGATTTATTGCAATGCACTGTAGAGGGGATCAGACACCCAAAAGTTGAAGTCCCAGAGTGGGACAGAAATAAAGTAAAAGAAATAAAAATAAAGTGTTAAGTAAAAAAAAAAAAAATGCCCCTTTCCCCTGATTTTATAATAAAAAACAAAAAAAGAAAAAAAACACACATATTAGGTATTGCTGCATCCGTAATGACTGGCTCTATAAATATATCACATGATCCACCCTGTCCAATAAACACCATAAAATATAAACTGTGTCCAAAAAGCTATTTTTATTACCTTACATCACAAAATTTGCAACAGAAAGTGATCAAAAATACGTATTCCCCAAAATGGAACCAATGAAGTCATCAGCTCATCTCCCCAAAAAATTAGCTCCTACATAAGACAATCGCCCAAAAAAGAATATGGAGACACTAAAACATATTTTTTTTTTTTTTTTTGCTATTATTGTGTTAAAGTGAAATAAATAGGAAAAAGTATACATATTAGGTATTGCCACATCCATAACGACATGCTCTATAAAAACCTCTCATGACCTAACTGGGCCAAAACAATACATTTTTGGGTCACCTTGTCCCATAAAGTGTAATAATGAATTATCAAAAAGTCATATGTACCCAAAAATGGTACCAATAAAAACGTAAAGTCTTCCTGCAAAACATGAACCCTTGCAGAAAAATTAAAAAAATATGGCGTTCAGAAAATGGAGACACAAAAACATAATTGTTTTTCAAAAACGCTTTATGTAAAACTGAAACAAACAAAGAAAGTAGACATATTTGATATCATCGCGTCCGTAACAACCTGCTGTATAAATATAGGACATTATCTAACCTGCCAGATGAATGTTGCAAAAAACAAAAGATAAAAATAGTGCCAAAACAGCCATTTTTTGGTAACCTTGCCTCACAATAAAATGTAATATATAGTAATTAAAAAAACATATGTACCCCAAAATAGTACCAATGAAACTGTCACCTTATCCCGTAGTTTCCAAAATGGGGTCACTTTTTGGGAGTTTCTACTGTAGGGGTGCATCAAATGGGACATGGTGTCTAAAAACCAGTCCAGCAAAATCTGCCTTCCAAAAACCATACGGCACCCTGCTACACTAGATTGACAGGGCCAAGCAGCATTCACCTCCTCCTGCCGGCCCTGTGCGCTGGGGAAATCTCGTGCCGTTCAGTATTCGGCGCATGCGCAGTAAGGAAGCCGACAGCCAGGAAGAGCGCCCTTCACTCACTGCGCCGAATACTGAACAGGACAGAGCAGGCGCGAGATTTTCACAGCAGACAGGGCTGTCAGGATGAGAACAACGCTGCCTGGCCCTGTCAATCTAGTGTACCAGGGCGTGGCCAGAGGTGGAAGAACGGAGCCTCTAGGAGCAGGGGTAACGCCCCCCCTGCTCCTAGAGGCTAATTAGCATATTATAAAAGTTATATTTCTGGAGTAACGGGGGCAGAGATAAAAGTAGGAATAGACTAGTTAGGTTCAGCTGACATTAGCACATCGCTAATGTCAGATAGTTTAATAGGGTTTATTCTGCTGACAGAAACCCTTTAAACATTTTAAGAATTGCTGCTAAACTTCTAAGCCTTATAACATCTTAAAAAATAAAATGACATTTACAAAATGATGCCAACATAAAGTAGACATATGGGGAATGTTAAGTAATAAGTATTTTATGAGGTATCACTTTCTGTTTTAAAAGCAGAGAAATAGAAATTTTGAAAATTTAGAATTTCTCAATTTTTTTCATAAATAAAAAGGTAAAAAATGTTGACTCTAATTTATGACTGTCATGAAGTACAATGTGTCATGAGAAAACAATCTCAGAATGGCTTGGATAAGTAAAAGTGTTCCAAAGTTATTACCACATAAAGTGACACGTCAGATTTGCAAAAAATGGCCTGGGCAGGAAGGCGCAAACTGACCCGGGGTAGACGGGCTTAAAATAATAATTCTTATCCCATTTGGTGAATGGCTACCTAATGGATGGCACTGTGCTTGGTAAGCTGTGAGGAGGCTGGGGTACTCACTGGATTCCTGAGGGCTCTTTAAACAGCTGATCAGCGGGGGTCCCACTGATCACATACTGATGACCGATGATGAGTATAGGTCATCAATAAAAAACACTCAGAAAATCACTTTAATAGTATACCGCCTGATGGCTAAAGTTGCAGGAAGTATTATCAAATGAATGAGTTACCATAAAATGCATGGCTTTGCATAGCTATTCATAAGGGTTGCCCCTTTCCAGCACTCTTTATAATATAAGGGAGTCCCAGGTAAGAACAGCATAGGGCACTTAGAAATGGGTTGTCTACATGCTATGCGAGTTCCTAATATAACATAATATGTAAAGAAAAAAAAAAAGCTAATGTGTCCAAAAATATTAGGTTACCTTTGTGTTGACGAGGTGTACATATATTTTTTCACCATGTCATCTCTTGACCACGAAACAGCACTTTTCTGCTGCTCAAAACAGACAGGAACAAAAACAAAAAATCAAGGTAAAGACAGTTGCAAAACAGCTCATCACCCCATACTACTAATAATCATTTTCTTCTCTTTGCTCAATGAAAAGATGAGACTTTAGCAGTAAGCACACTGCATACATGTAAGGCCTCTAGCACACGACCGTTGTGGGTTTTGTGGTCTGCAAATTGCGGATCCGCAAAACACGGATGGTGTCTGTGTGCGTTCTGCAATTTGCAGAACGGCGTGGACAGCCATTAATATAACTGACTATTCTTGTCCACAAAATGGAGAATAGGACAGGTTATATTTTTTTTGCGGACCACGGAACGGAGCAACGGATGCGGGAAGCACACGGAGTGCTGTCCGCATCTTTTGCTGCCCCACTGAAGCGAATGGGTCCGCATCCGAGCCGCAAAGATTGCGGCTCGGATGCAGACCAAAATAACGTTCGTGTGCATGAGGCCTAAGCGGTGCAAGAGTGTACAGATATCAAAACACTATAGACACCCTGAACTTTGGGGGCCTGTTTTCTCAGTAAAATCAATAAATAATTACACCACACATTAGTTTTAAAGGGCATCAGTCAGCATGTTTGTACCTATGAAACTGGCTGACCTGTTACATGTGCTCTTGGCAGCTGAAGGCATCTGTGTTGGTCCCATGTTCATGTGCCCACATTGCTGAGAAAAATATTTTTTTACATATGCAAATGAACCTCTAGGAGCAAAGGGAGCATAGCCATTACACCTAGAAGCTCAGCTCTCACTGTGACTGCTGCGTCCTCTGCACTAGGATTGACTTTAGGAGTAGTCAGCACCATGCATGATCACATTACATTGCCTGATCAAAGTTCAGAGGGTGCAGCAGTTGCAGACATTGCTGGGCCTCTAGGAGTAATGATAGCTCCCCCGTTGCTCCTAGAGGCTCATTTGCATACATTAAAACATTATGAATAGAGATGAGTGAATTTCTTAGAAATTTTATTCGGCTGATACGCTGAATTTCACAAAAAAATTCACTTTGTGACGAATTACTTCGTAATGAAGCGCATTTTTTGTAAGTAGCAGGTGCAATGACTGCAATAGCGCCACCCCTGTCATTGTACCCCTCAGATGCCGCATTCATACATGGTCACAGCATCTGAGTGTAATTTCACACTGTTTTTAACAATAAAAAATACAATTACATCAAACTTACCACCTCCATTTGTTCGCAATGGGCCGGCCGCCGCCATCTTGCTTGAAGATTTCCGCCGAAATCCCATACGGCGCGCGATTACTTCATCACACCAGTTGGCATGATGATGTGTGATGATGTAATCTCGCGTGGCATGGGATTTCGACAGAGATCTTCCAGCAAGATGGAGGCTGGCAGCCTGTCGGCGGCAAGTTAGGTTTATTTTTTTGACATTTTCAGTTTAAATCGATTCGCTGACACGAAGCACGAGGAAATTCGGCTTCTAGCCAAATAGAATTTATCCTGAAATTAGGATTTAATTCCACTTCATGGGATTCGATTCGCTCATCTCTGATTATGAACATGGAACCAATACAGATGCCTTCAGCTACCAAGCGCACATGCAACCAGTCAGCCAGTTTCATAGGTAGAAATCTACTGACACATGCCCTTTGAGGCAGAATATTTTAAAATAAACTTGTGTAAAATGTTAGTTACCCTTTAATGATTATGTAGATGTACAGAATTCTGGTTTCCCACTCTTCTTTCCTTAGTTCACATCTCCTCCCATCCCTTAATTGAACTTGAGTCACAGCTATAGCATCCAACCAGGAGACAATGCAGCTGTCACTCAGAGCAGAAGCACCTCAATAGAGAAAGCACTTCACAGTGAAGAGCTCCCTCTGGTGCACTTAAAGGGATTGTCTGAGATAATAAAAAATCTCTGACAATCTGTTTACCAGCCTAAAAAAAAAATATCATCTTATACTGCAACACTGGTCCAGTCCTACTGTTGTTGCTTGTTAACAAACTGAAGTGGGGATGCGCAGGTATATTGCATGTGACCGCCACAGTGTTTGACTATCTCCGGCACTCCCAATCATTATCCTCAACAGTGTAAAGCTTAGGACAGTGATAAACTGCATCAGTGACATTCTGAAAACATGAATGTCACTGTGCACATCACAGCTTCAGTGACGAGGTGATGTATAACATGTAACTGCCACAGCCAATCACAGTGGTGAACCCGGGCAGAAGCAAGTACAGGCAGAAGCGCATAATGCTGCTCGCCTGCTCCTGCCTGTGCCCCCCAGAGATTTACTAACTCCTACCATAGCATATGGGTACCCTGTAACCATATGCTATGCCAGGATTAGCTGAGCGGAGTGGGCTCCTGCTTCTCTAAGCTAAGATCCAGCATGTCAGCGCTTAGCTTAGTGAAGCGGGCAGAAGCAGGAGCCCACTCCAATCAGCTAATCCTGGCCTAGTACATGGGTACAGGGTACTGATGTGCTATGGCAGAAAGTAGTAAACCTCTGGGGGGCACGGGCAGGAGCAGCAATATGCGCTCCTGCCCCTACTCGCTGCTCTGCGGCTTCATTTATAAAATGTCATGTTCTTACTCTGTACACCGCTGAGAAGTCAGCGGTGTACAGAGAAGTGAATTTTAAGCGCACAGGGAATAGGTTGCTAAAAGTGTAATAAAAATACAAAAAGCATTAATAAAGTATATTAGAAAGTGTTACTATGGCATTAGGGACATCTTATTAAAATTTTATTCAAAAGTTTAGTTACTCTTTAACTGAGTATTCTCGACATTGTTTAAGCAGTCCTTAGAATGCTGTTAAAAAATAAATAAAATCTTCCTGATCCCCCCCCCGGTGCTCCCACTCCAATGATTCCCGGGTCTACGGCGATCTCTACTCCAGGGTCTCTCATAATACACATGAAATAAGGGCTCAGCCAATTACAGATTGAGGCGAGTTACAGCTGCGTCCAATGATTGGCTGAGAGGTTATTTCCTATTTCATGTGTGTTAAATGGGACCAGAAAGCAAAGCAACGGGGACCCAGGAATTGTATGAATGGGAGTGGCAGGGGATTGGGGCGGTTAGTGTGCCTGTTTAAAATAAATATTGGCCTGAGAAACCCTTTAAAGAGACCATATCATTCTGGTTACAAGTCCCTTACTTTTTGGGTAAGAAAAAACTGTTAGATCGGTGGGGCTCTGACCACTGGGACCCCAACGATCACTAGAACATGGGACCCATGTCCCCTGCTTGAAAGAAATGCTGGTCAGACATGCACACCACTGCTCCATTCATCTCTATGGGACAGCTGGAGATAGCTGAGTACAGTGTTTGACTATCTCCGGCACTCCCATAGACTTTGAATTGAGCGGTGGTGCACAGGATTAACGGGTCCTGCGTTCTTCTGTTTGTTGGGGGCCCAAAAGACAGACCCTCACCAATTTAACAGTTATCCCTTATCCATTGGATAGAGGATAGCTTGTTGTAACGGAATACACCTTTAAAAATAACCAAAGTTACTTTACCAAAGTAACAATAGGTGCTGCAACTTCCACCAATCGCTGGAACAAAGAAACAAACGCTTTGCAGAGCACTCTGCACTGTGTCCCTTTGGCTCGGATTAGCTCTTTTGGGAGATTTGGGATAAGCAGTGTATGGGTAGAGACCTTTTATTAGCCCATACAGAATTCTGATTGTTTCTTCCAGGAGAGAGCCGTTCCAGTTAAAAAATATCTGAACCAAAATCTTCTGCCCCTTTTTTTTCCAGTGATCAGGGTTGTTGTCAGGTACCCTTTAAATATTTATTGTCACATCCTACTTATAAGTATTCAGTCATAATATTCAAAGAGGTTTTGAGGAACTCCTATATTGATGACCTACGCTCAGGATAGGTCATCAATATGTGGTTGGTGGGGGTACAGCACAATCATCAGCTGTTTGAAGAGGCTGTGATGCTCCAGTGAGCGTTAAGCCCTCCTCACAGCTTATCAAGACAACACTGTACATTGTATAGCAGCTGTGCTGGTATTGAAGCTCAGACCCATTCACTAGAATAGAGCTGAGCTTCACCTAGGCCATGTGACCGATGAATGTGGCATCCCTGGCCTAGCTAGAGGCTGCGGCGCTCACTGATCGGCGGGGGTGCCGGGAGTCAGTCCTGAGGACAGGTCATCAGTACATGAATCCTAGAAAACCTCTTTAATCATAAGACCATACAGATGGTTCTACCTGGAGCTGGAATGTCTGTGTTAATGATGTGCCAGGTCCACGGGTCACTTGAGGATTTGCCTTCACTTTACTAGTCCAACCTGAAGAGAAAAGCCACAATATTTGCCAAACTTTTTTTTTTTATGGATGGTGTACAGCAGTTCAAGGTAGCCATGAATGGCCAGCATTGCTTATTGGTAATAGCAGAGATTAAATACAAGACAAAATAATTAATTAAATATTCATGAAATGTACCTGGATACAGGCAGCATCTTCATCGTGACCAAGCCTATATAAATGTTAGGCCTATTTCACACGACCTGTGGATCATGTGATTGGACCATGTGATCTGACGTCACCACAGGTCCTTTAGCCAGCAGCTCATAATTAAAGAAGTAAGAAGAGACCGGCAGCCACGCGATCAAGAGGAGAAGGCGAGTTAATTATTTTTTAACCCTCAATTGACCACCTACTAAGCATTCTGTATTAAAGAATGCTATTATTTTCCCTTATAACCATGTTATGAAGGGAAAATAATAACATCTACACAACACAATCGCAGTCAAAACTGACGCAATTGGGTACCTACCCGCGCGGGTTTGCCGCAACCCATCCGGACCTTATCCGGACATGCTCGTGTGAACTCAGCCTTACACTGACATAATGCTGTCAGTGAGGGACATGCAACATAATAAGGCCCCATGCACACGGCCGTTGTTCACCGCGGCACAGTACAGTAATACACTGGTATAGATCATACCAGTGTATTACTGTATTGCGGCGGCAGCAGGGAGCGCACGGCGTCATAGCAACCAGTGACGCCGTGCGCTCCTGCTCTCAGGAGGGATCCAGGCCGCGGTTCCACGGCCCGCACACGGCTGTGAAACACGGCCGTGTGCATGGGGCCTAAGTCATTATAAAGCTGTTCAATCCTGTCAGAAGAACAGAGTTCAGAACGGGAGCTCACATTGGCACACGCAGCGGGTTTCTCGCACTGAACTTGCTTGTCTGTGTCTGCCCTAAAGGGGTTTTCCTACCAATAATCATGATTTCCTGTGGGCAGACCAGAAAATTATACTTTTCATTGGTTCCACAGTCTCCCCTTTGTTTCACAGCTGTGACGTCACTGCAGCTACCAAGAAATGTCTGAGTATTCTGCCCATTCGAAAACCAAATCATAGATTATTTAGATTTTTTTTTACAGTTCCAGAGAAATTGGGGGAATTTTATCAAAACTGATACAAAGTAAAATGGCAACTTTACTATTCCTTTGCGCCAGTTTGATAAAGCTTTTTTTACATGGCCATATCGGATTTGTCCGCAAGTAGCTGACCCTTGAAAAAAAAAAAAATAAGAATAGCTTAGAAAATGGACCTACGGTGAGAGTCTCGGATATGTGGCAAAAACAGATGCCTGCATGGCCCCAGTGACTTGTATGGGGGTTAGTGCGCTATTCATTTAAAAGCTGAAAAATCTGGTCCTGTGCATGAAAACTTAGGCCTCTTTCACACGGGCGTTGTGGGTGACGTGCAGGAAAAGATGCGGATGCGTTGCGGTAAAATGCGCAATTTTTTTCCCCGCGAGTGCAAAGCGTTTTAATGCGTTTTGCACCTGCGTGAGAAAAATCGGCATGTTTGGTACCTAGACCCGAACCTGCACTTCTTCACAGAAGTTCGGGTTTGGGATCGGTGTTGTGTAAATTTTATTATTTTCCGAACAGGAGCACATAGAAGGAGGGGAACACCATATGGGTTTTGGAAGGCAGATTTTGCAGGACTGGTTTTGTTTATACCATGTCCCATTTGAAGCCCCCTGTTGCACCCCTAGAATAGAAATTTCGAAAAAGTGACTCCATCTAAGAAAGTACACCCCTCAAGGTATTCAAAACTGGGCTTACAAACTTTGTTAACCCTTTAGGTGTTCCAGAAGAGTTAATGGCAGATGGAGAAACAATTTAGAAATTTCTATTTTTTGGAAAATTTTCCAATATAATCAATTTTTTACAGGAGTAAAACAAGGGTTAACTGCCAAACAAAACTCAAAATGGTTTGCCCTGATTCTGTAGTTTGCAGAAACACCCCATATGTGGTCGTAAACTACTATTTGGCTAAATGGCAGGACATAGAAGAAGGGGAACGCCATATGGTTTTTGGAAGGCAGATTTTGCAGGACTGGTTTTGTTTATACCATGTCCCATTTGAAGCCCCCTGTTGCACCCCTAGAATAGAAATTTCAAAAAAGTGACTCCATCTAAGAAAGTACACCCCTCAAGGTATTCAAAACTGGGTTTACAAACTTTGTTAACCCTTTAGGTGTTCCACAAGACTTAATGGCAGATGGAGAAACAATTTTAAAATTTCTATTTTTTGGAAAATTTTCCATTTTAACCCTTTCTTTTATTACTGGAAAAAATGGGTAAACAGCCAAACAAAACTCAAAATGGGTTGCCCTGATTCTGTAGTTTGCAGAAACACCCCATATGTGGTCGTAAACTACTATTTGGCTAAACGGCAGGACATAGAAGGAGGGGAACGTCATATGGTTTTTGGAAGGCAGATTTTGCTGGACTGGTTTATTTACACCATGTACCCTTTCAAGCCCCCTGATGCACCCCTAGAGTAGAAACTCCATAAAAGTGACCCCATCTAGGAAACTATGGGATAAGGTGGTTGTTGTTTTGGGACTATTTTAGGGGTAAATATGATTTTTGGTTGCTCTATATTACTCTTTTTTGAGGCAATGTAACAAAAAAATGAAATTCTAAAAATGTTTCTACATTCGCTATTTAGTTTTGTGGAACACCTAAAGGGTTAACATAGTTTGTAAAGTAACTTTTGAATACCTTGAGGGGTGTAGTTTCTTACATGGGGTCACTTTTTTGGAGTTTCTAGTCTAGGCTACATCAGGGGGGCTTCTGGTGACATGGTGTCAAAAAAAAAACTGTCCATCAAAATCTGCCTTCCAGAAACCGTATGGAGTTCCCTTCGTTCTATGCCCTGCCGTGCGGCTATATAGCCATTTACGACCACATATGGGCTGTAGGTTGTCTGGGCATGCTGGGAGTTATAGTTTTACAACATCTGGAGGGCCGCAGTTTGAGGATGCCTGCTCTAAAACTAATATTTTTTTGGGGAAAAAAAATTGTTTCTGTGTCAAAGTCTAAGAGCCATAGTGTTTTATGTTCTCTAGTGGACTGTTGGGGATTATAACAATTTAGTACTCCATGGAAGTGTGATACTCCCTGAAGCAATCGATAACGCAGAGGCCCGGATGATCAGGGCACGTGTCACATTGAGTAGTGGTGTCCTTCCGTATCCCCCTCTTGTGACACACTCTGCATCTTTTTTGGGTTCGTCCCTTCTTTCCAGTATGGGGGACCACACCTGGAAAGTGTTGGCCAGGGACGATCCGGGCGCCTCCAGTTCCCGAGGTACTCCGGCCTGCTCTTTCCCGGTCTGAAAAGATTGAGGACTGCCTCATAGAACTGGAGGAATGTCCCTGTGCTGCCAGCGCTTCGGGATAGTACTAAAGAGTTGTACATGGCAACCTGCACCAAGTAGACCGCAACTTTTTTGTACCATGCCCGGGTTTTACGCATGGCGTTATATGGCTTGAGGACTTGATCAGAGAGATCAACTCCTCCCATATACCGATTGTAGTCGACGATACAATCGGGCTTGAGGACCGTTGCCGTGGTACCTCGCACAGAGACTGGGGTGGTGCTGTTACCGTGGATTGTGGACAGCATAAGGACATCCCTCTTGTCCTTATACCTGACCAGCAACAGGTTTCCACTGGTAAGTGCACGGGTCTCACCCGTGGGGATAGGTACCTGGAGGGGGTGGGCAGGGAGGCCGCGTTGATTTTTCCGCACGGTCCCACAAGCAAACGTGGATCTGGCGGCAAGGGACCTGAGGGTCTGGGGTCTGATAGATGGATCAAAGAAAGTTTTGTGTAAAAGTTCTTTTTTTTTTTTTCCTAACTAACTTTTCCCTTCTTTCCCTTCCTAATGGTGCCTCTCCCTCACTGACCCTAACCTACCTGGGTGGCGATGGGCGCAGGAGGGTGATGGATGCCGATTAGGGGGACGCAGGAGCTGGTGCTGAACGGTGCTGCACGGTCAGGGTGCTGGACAGGAAGAGGAGGGGAGAGAGGAGCGCAGGAAGTTTGAATCTCGCGCCTCTCTCCCCTGCACCAATCAGGACCCTGGACAGCAGTGTTCAGCACCAGGGCCAGCTCCGCCTCGCACTGCGATTGGTGGTGTGTAATCACACCACCGATCGCAGTGTTTTTCCGGTTCATCGGGTCACAGGACACCCGAATGGACCAGAAACGCAGAAAACCGCAGGTCTGAATTGACCTGCGGTTTTCTGCGATCGTTGATACGGGGGCATCCCGTTCCGATTAACCCCCGCGGTACGTCATGGGTCCCTAAGGGGTTAATACAGAATGCAAAGTAAATTAGGGATGGAGGGGGTTAAAATTTAAAAATAAAAATCCACTTGTTCGCGAAGCCCGGCTTGTCTTTATTCTTCTTTGAAGACCTGGGAGGAAAAGGACCTTTGGTGACGTCACTGCGCTCATTACAT
The DNA here is from genome assembly GCF_014858855.1 of Bufo gargarizans. Lineage (NCBI taxonomy): Eukaryota > Metazoa > Chordata > Amphibia > Anura > Bufonidae > Bufo > Bufo gargarizans. Next base: position 241,814,124 of record NC_058084.1, read on the forward strand.
GGTCCATCACCATGGTAATAGGCCGTGTGATGGCTCCGAGCTCATCACATGGTCCATCACCATGGTGATGGATCATGCGATGGACCATGTGATGAGTGCAGTGATGTCACCAAAGGTCCTTTTCTCCCAGGTCCTCAAAGAAGAAGAAAGAAGAGAAGCCGGGCTGTGCGAACAAGTGGATGAGGTGAGTTTTATTATTTTTAACCCCTCCATCCCTAATTTGCTTAGCATTCTGTATTAAGAATGCTATTATTTTCCCTTATAATAATGTAATAAGGGAAAATAATAAAGATCGGGTCCCCATCCCGATCGTCACCTAGCAACCATGCATAAAATACCCACCGCATCCGCACTTGCTTGCGATTTTCATGCAGCCCCATTCACTTTTATGGAGCCTGCTTTGCGTGAAAAACGCACAATATAGAGCTTGCTGCAATTTTCATGCAACGCACAAGTGATGTGTGAAAATCACCGCTCATGTGCACAGCCCCATAGAAATGAATAGGTCCGGATTCAGTGCGGGCGCAATGCGTTCACCTCACGCATTGCACCCGCGCGGAAAACTCGCCCGTGTGAAAGGGGCCTTAGGGTAAATGCACACATTCAGGACTTATGTGCAGACAATCTGCACTGAAATCCGCAGGTGTTTGCAGGGAAATCTGTGTAGTCAATCCGCATCATTGGTGCTGATTTGCATGCAGATTTGGTGCTGATTTTTACTGTCCCCATTGATGTAAACCAGTGGTGCCCAACCATTTTTCGTCTGAGGGCCGCACTAGACTTGATATACATTTTGCGGGCCGGAACCAAGTAGCTTTGCCAGAAAGAAATGCAAACGCTGTGAGGGGGCACGTGTGAGCATTACTACTGTGAAGAGGGCACATATCTGGGCATAACTACTGTGAGGGGGCACATATCTGGGCATAACTACTGTGAGGGGGCATGTGTGATCATTACGTCTGTGAAGAGGGCACATATCTTGGCATTATTACTGTGAGGGGGCACATATCTGGGCATTATTACTGTGAGGGGGCACATATCTGGGCATAACTACTGTGGGGGGCATGTGTGAGCATTATGTCTGTGAAGAGGGCAAATCTTGGCATTATTACTGTGAGGGGGCATGTGATGTATATGTGTGTAATGTATGTAGTGCAGTATGTGATGATCACACACTGCACTACATACATTACACACATTTATATATCACATACTGTGCTGTCACCTTCTTCTGCAGGTCTACCTTGATGTCTGGTCTTTAGGCTTCAGTCAGATCCTCCACCGCCATGCTTGCGCCATGTGCCCGACACCACCAGGAGCTGGCCCCTCCTCCTTTCATCTTCCGCCGGCTTCTCCTACAGCAGGGCGCTCTATCGCTCGCCCAATCTTACCAATCAGGGGTGTAGCTAGAAATGACTGGGCCCCATAGCAAAAAAAATTATGCCCCCCCCCTCCCGGATCTCCCACCCCTAGATACCTATCGGACCTCCCACCCCTTCCAGAGTTCCCACCCAAACACCCCTCCAGGACCTCACACCCCAACATCCCCACAGCCCTCCCTAGATCCCCCTTCAGTGTCGTCCACGGATATCCCCCCTTCAGTGTCGTTCACAGATATCCCCTCCTTCAGTGTCGTCCACAGATATCCTCCCCTTCAGTGTCATCCACAGATATCCCCCCCTTCAGTGTCATCCACAGATATCCCCCCCTTCAGTGTCGTCCACAGATATCCCCCCCTTCAGTGTCGTCCACAGATATCCCCCCCTTCAGTGTCGTCCACAGATATCCCCCCCTTCAGTGTCGTCCACAGATATCCCCCCCTTCAGTGTCGTCCACAGATATCCCCCCTTCAGTGTCGTCCACAGATATCCCCCCCTTCAGTGTCATCCACAGATATCCCCCCCTTCAGTGTCGTCCACAGATATCCCCCCCATCAGTGCCGTCCACAGATATCCCCCCCATCAGTGCCGTCCACAGATATCCCCCCCCATCAGTGCCGTCCACAGATATCCCCCCCCATCAGTGCCGTCCACAGATATCCCCCCCATCAGTGCCGTCCACAGATATCCCCCCCCCATCAGTGCCGTCCACAGATATCCCCCCCCCATCAGTGCCGTCCACAGATATCCCCCCCCATCAGTGCCGTCCACAGATATCCCCCCCCATCAGTGCCGTCCACAGATATCCCCCCCCATCAGTGCCGTCCACAGATATCCCCCCCCATCAGTGCCGTCCACAGATATCCCCCCCATCAGTGCCGTCCACAGATATCCCCCCCCATCAGTGCCGTCCACAGATATCCCCCCCCATCAGTGCCGTCCACAGATATCCCCCCCATCAGTGCCGTCCACAGATATCCCCCCCATCAGTGCCGTCCACAGATATCCCCCCCCATCAGTGCCGTCCACAGATATCCCCCCCCATCAGTGCCGTCCACAGATATCCCCCCCCATCAGTGCCGTCCACAGATATCCCCCCCCATCAGTGCCGTCCACAGATATCCCCCCCATCAGTGCCGTCCACAGATATCCCCCCCTTCAGTGCCGTCCACAGATATCCCCCCCTTTCAGTGCCATCCACAGATACCCCACCCAGAGCCACTTCCTAGCTAATTTATTCACTGCACTTGCCTCTGAAATTGAAGAGAAGCGCCGTAATCTCGCACAGGCAGAGGCCAGGAAGACGGTGCATGCGCACTTCGATGCCTCTGCCAGTGCGAGATTACGGCGCTTCTGTTCAATTTCACAGGCAAGTGCAGTGAATAAATTTGCTAGAAAGTGGCTCTGGGTGGGGAGATTGCAGGCACAGGCAGCATCGCTTTGCTGCCTGTGTTGTTCACAGCGAGCCCTGCGCTGATAAAGTCCGGTCACTGCGCGGGCCGCATGACACGGCTACGCGGGCCGCATTTGGCCCGCGGGCCGTAGGTTGGGCATTACTGATGTAAACAAAGACAATCCAGACAGGAAAAATAAAATAAATTGACATGCTGCGGTCAAAATCCGCACAGAAAAAAAATCTGCATTGTGTGCATGAGAATTTCAAATTCTCATAGAATACAATTTCTGCACGGAAATCTGAGCAGAAAATCTGCATTTAGCCTAAATCTCATTCACTGAAATGGCTGTCAATATTTGGATACTTTCTTTAATAAATTTAGAATTTTATCTTTAAAAAACTTTTTATTGCATTTTTATAAAAAAAGAAAAGGGTATTTAGGATTTTTTGGACAGGGGGTTATGCAGTGGTGACAACCTTACCTCCAAGTGCCGCTCGGAGTGCTGCATCTGGCCTGGACACAGAATTCCACTGTGTGCCAGCTTTATGGATGAGATGGTGGAGGTCACTTTCTTCCTGTGCCCAGGGTATAGGCTTCTGGAGGGGCCCAGGAGGTACTTTTCCGGCAGGTGGCGCAGTCTTACATCTCATGTTGTGAGAGCTGCAGCTTTGCTCCCAGGGGTCAGCTTCCTGAGGCTTCACATAACTAATATCAGCCAAACAGGGAATGGTTTTACCTGTGACTGGGCTCACATCGGCATCTGCCCCCGGACTCATAAACCCTGAGCAGGGGTCCACAAGAGGCACGTCATCCCGCAGAGGGTGCAGACAGTACCCAGGCATCTCAGGGGAAGATGCTGTGGAGTCCACGTAGTACTGGAAATTGGCCCTGCTGTCAGGTCTGCTCTTGCTGAGCATTGCGTATGGTTGATGAAAGTCAGATCTGCGTCGGTGTTCTGCATCTCTGCTGACCTCGTGAGCTGTGGTGGTGACAACCATCCCTGCAGAACCCAGCGATTCTTCTCTCCGCCGAACGCTAAAGAATACGTCTGAAATTGCGCTCCATAGTCACAAGTGGACAAAGCGTCCTTGGTTGCTAGGAGACGGCGAAGTAGCTAACCACGCCCCTTACCTCTATAGTTACGAGGGGAGGAGTGAGCAGATAGATTCTGGCGGGAAAATCCCGGAAATGAGGTCGCGTCATGCTACGCTGCTTCTTCTCGAGCTTATTTTCGTATCATGCTTTGGAAAGAGCGGATGATGTGGCTGGTGCTGGACCCAGCGTGTTTGCGGGTTCAGTCCGCATCAAACGCTCGTTCACACACACGTGCTTTTGGTGCGTCGTGCTCTAGAAGCCAGAGCTGCAGTCACAGAATAACTGGTATTCGGTCGTTAGGTTTCACAGGTTTACACCAGCAGTCACACGTCAGCAGTATGACGCTGTACAGATATGGCCCTCAACCGTAGACTACATTGTAAATGGTTGTTCCCCCAAGGTATCCTAAACCTAGGGGTGCAGAGCCCTGTAGGGAGTGTAGAAGTGACCGCACAGAGGGGTACCGGCCTGTGGAGCAATGTACAGGGTTGGTGGTAGCAGAAGCTTCCTCCATTAACTACTTCATTACCAGAGTGATTTCCCCCCTTCCTAACATGGCCAATTTTTCAGATGTAGACGTTTCTTTTGTGCCATTAGATGATGGGTGTAACATTAAAAAAACTAGTTAAAGAAAAAACGAAATTTAAAACCATCACTGTACCCTGAAAATGGACGCTATTTGTGTAATTTATCTACTGGCTGCTCCCGCCTTAAAGGGAGTCTTTCACCTAAAATCACACACTAACATCAGGCTCTCCATTAGGCCCCTTTCACACGGGCACAGTTTTCTGCGCGGGTGCATTGCGTGAGGTGAACGCATTGCACCCGCACTGAATCCCGACCAATTAATTTCTATGGGGCTGTGCACATGAGCGGTGATTTTCACTCATCACTTGTGCGTTGCGTGAAAATCGCAGCAAGCTCTATTTTGTTCGTTTTTCAAGCAACGCTGGCCCCATAGAAGTGAATGGGGCTGCGTGAAAATCGCAAGCAAGTGCTCCAAAGGCATTCCGTTAAGCATTCTGTCATAGAATTGCGTTATGGTCCATGGTAACGGAATCCATAACGCAATTCTGCTTTTACCACCAAACGAAGTGTGAACGAATTTCAAATTATGAAATTTGCGTATCTCTACTACTATTACCATAACTTTAATTTTTATATTTTTTTTATTTCTCTTTTTGTTAATTTTTTATAAAATAGTTCTTTTATTAACCCCTTCCCACATTATCACGTACATGTACGTGGTGGAATGTGGTGCCTTACTGAATTCCCACTTGCATGTACGTGATGTGATCGGGCGGGTGCAGCTCCTGTTACTGATAGCCGGGCCCCTGCTGCATCCGCCGGCATCTCTGTATGCGGTGATGCCGGTGGATTAACCCTTTCACATGCGGGCACGTGCAGGGTTTGCAGAGGGAGGGGCTCCCTCCGATTCCATCGCCCCCCGCACTACACTGACAGGGGGCAGATGGTTGCTATGGCAGCCCGATGCCTTGCACAGGTATCAGAGCTTGCCAGCTACGGAAGCCCAGGAGATCCAGCCTCCTAGGACACTGTCTGCGTCTTAGTGTTTAAAAAAAAAAAAATACGTTTTAAGTAAAAAAACATCCTTTTCCCAAAATAAAGTAAAATATATATTTTTTAAATAGGGAAAATATAGACATATTGGGTATTGCCGCGTCTGTATCGACCGGTTCTATAAAAATATCACATGATCTAAACCCTCAGGTGAACACCGTAAAAAAAAAAAAAAAAATGCTAAAAAAAAACATTTTTTGTCATCTTACATCACTAAAAGTGCAACACCAAGCATATGCCCCCCAGAATAGTACCAATCTAACTGTCACCTCCTGCAAAAAATTAGCCCCTACCTAAGAAAATCGCCCAAAATATATATATAAAAAAAACTATGGCTCTCAGACTATGGAGACACTAAGGCCTCTTTCACACTTGCGTTGTCCGGATCCGGCGTGTACTCCACTTGCCGGAATTGCACGCCGGATCCGGAAAAACGCAGGTGTACTGAAAGCATTTGAAGACGGATCCGTCTTCAAAATGCTTTCAGTGTTACTATGGCAGCCAGGATGCTATTAAAGTCCTGGTTGCCATTGTAGGAGCGGGGAGCGATATACTTACAGTCCGCGCGGCTCCCGGGGCGCTCCAGAGTGACGTGATCCATGCGCTTGGGGCGCCCTGACGTCACTCTGGAGCGCCCCGGGAGCCGCACGGACGGTAAGTATGCTGCTCCCCCGCTCCACGCTACACTTTACCATGGCTGTCAGGACTTTAGCGTCCCGGCAGCCATGGTAACCATTGAGAAAAAGCTAAACGTCGGATCCGGCAATGCGCCGAAACAACGTTTAGCTTAAGGCCGGATCCGGATCAATGCCTTTCAATGGGCATTAATTCCGGATCCGGCCTTGCAGCAAGTCTTCAGGATTTTTGGCCGGAGCAAAAAGCGCAGCATGCTGCGGTATTTTCTCCGGCCAAAAAACTTTCCTTTCCGGAACTGAAGACATCCTGATGCATCCTGAACGGATTTCACTCCATTCAGAATGCATTAGGATAAAACTGATCAGGATTCTTCCGGCATAGAGCCCCGACGACGGAACTCTATGCCGGAAGAAAAGAACGCAGATGTGAAAGAGCCCTAAAACATGATATTTTTTTTTGTTTCAAAAATGCTTTTATTGTGTTAAATGTAAAAAAAAAAAAAATGTAAACATATTAGGTATGGCTGCGCCCATAACAACTTGCTCTATAAAAATACTACATGACCTAACCCCTCAGGTGAACACTGTAAAAAAGATAAAATAAAAACGGTGTCAAAAAGCCATTTTTTTGTCACCTTACATTACAAAAAGTGTAATAGCAAGTGATCAAAAAGTCATGTACCCCAAAATAGTACCAATCAAACTGTCATCTCATCCCACAAAACATTATACCCTACCTAAGACAATTGCCCCCCAAAAAAACAAAAACTAAACTAGGGCTCTCAGAATATGGAGACACTGAAACATGATTTTTATATTTTATTCAAAAATGCTGTTATTGTGTAAAACAAATAAATAAAAGTATACACATTAGGTATTACCGCATCCAGTAGAACCTGCTGTATAAAAATATCACATGAACTAACCCCTCAGATGAACACCGTAAGCGATCAAAAATTCATATGCACCCTAAAATAGTACCAATTAAACTGTCATCTCATACTGAAAATAATGATCCCCTACATAAGACATAAGACAAAAACACTATGGCTCTCAGAATATGGAGACAATAAAAAAATATTTTTTTTCAAAAATGCTTTATTATATAAAACTGAAACAAACAACCCAAAAAGTAGTGATATTTGGTATTATCGTGACCGTAAAAACCTGCTCTATAAAAATACCACATGACCTAACCTGTCAGATAAACATTGTAAATAACAAAAATAAAAAATTATGCCAAAACAGCTATTTTTTGTTACCTTGCCCCACAAAAAGTGTAATATAGAGCAATCAAAAATCATATGTACCCTAAAATAGTACCAACAAAACTGCCACCTTATCCCGTAGTTTCCAAATGGGGTCTTTTTTTGGAGTTTATACTCTAGGGGTGCATCAGGGGGTCTTCAAATGTGACATGGCAGCTGAAAACTGAAATCTGCCTTCCAAAAACCATATGGCGTTCCTTTCCTTCTGCGCCCTGCCGTGTGCCCGTACAGCAGTTTACGACTACATATGGGGTGTTTCTGTAAACTACAGAATCAGGGCAATAAATATTGAGTTTTGTTTGGCTGTTAACCCTTGTTTTTTTAGTGTAAAAAATTGATTACATTGGAAAATCTGCCAAAAAAGTGAAATTTGGAAATTTCTTCTCCATTTTCTATTCATTCTTGTGGAACACCTAAATGGTTAACAAAGTTTGTAAAATCTGTTTTGAATACCTTTAAGGCCTCATGCACACGGCCGTTGTTTGGATCCGCATCCGAGCCACCGTTTGGGCGGCTCGGATGCGGACCAATTCACTTCAATGGGGCCGCAAAAGATGCGGACAGCACTCCGCATCCGTTGCTCTGTTCCGCGGCCCCGCCAAAAAAATATAACATGTCCTATTCTTGTCCGCAAAACGCAGGCAGTTATATCAATGGCTGCCCGTTCCGCAAATTGCGGACCGCAAAAAAAATCACGGTAGTGTGCACGTAGCCTAAGGGTGTAGTTTCTAATATGGGGTCATTTTTTGGTGGTTTCTATTATGTAAGCCCCCACAAAGTGACTTCAGACCTGAACTAGTCCTTAAAAAGTGGGTTTGGGAAATTTTCAGAAAAAATTTAATATAGGCTTCTAAATTCTAAGCCTTCTAACTTCCCCAAAATATAAAATGGCATCCACAAAATTATCCAAATATGAAGTAGACATATGGGGAATGTAAAGTAGTAACTATTTTTGGAGGTATTACTATCTATTATAAAAGTAGAGAAATAGAAATTTGGAAATTTTTCCAAATTTCTGGTAAATTTGTCATTTTTATAATAAATAAAAATGAATTTTTTTCTACTCAATTTCACCACGAATGAAGTACATACGTGATGAGAAAGCATTCTTAGAATGGCCTGGATAAGAATAAGCATTTTAAAGTTATGACCACATAAAGCGACACATGTCAGATGGCCTGGGCAGAAAGGTGAAAAATGGCTTGGTCCTGACACACACAAACATTAAAGGAAATAAATTAAATATACCCGTGCAAAGCCGAGTCCTTCAGCAAGTCTTATATGATTGAGGTTTTCCTGAGCTGTCTTGTTTCTCGCAATGGATGGCAGTTACCTATTCTGTACGCTGACCTTGGCAGGGGGAGGCAATGAGTTCTTCCCATTGTCTTCCAGTGGCTTAGGAAGGGCCACTTTCACACCTTATACACCGATTTACGACAGCACCCTGAAAAATTTCAGGGTTACTGTCCTATGTCGGTAGCTACCCTTGAGAGTGTCTGCTTGCATCTCTACGTCCTGGCCTTATATTCCAGGACACAAACATGAGAAGTAGTATTTATTTGGAGCAAAGTCTCCTTTTCACGTTGAGATAAGAATCTATTGGATAATTAATTTTTTGGTAAATGTAATCTTGTTAAATTTCTCCACAGAATTCTTGCCTCCAGAAGCTAATTTTCTTCACTGCATTTTGAGTTCATGTTGGGGATCTCAACAATTTCTGGGATCGTTTGTTAAACCTTTCAAGTCACCTGGCAGTGGTGATGTCCTAATCCAAAGGGAAAGATTGGCTTTGTATCACCGAGGGATTCAGTCTACACAGTTTCCAAATTGCATAGGGGCACTGGATGGCAATCATCTGTGTTAAGAAGCTGCCTCACTTAGGGTCCAGATACTTTAATTTTTAACAATATTTTTCTGAGGTGCTGTTAGCTTTGGTTGACAGTAATTACAGATGTGCCTATGGAAGCACATCAGACACCCATATCTTCTGTGCTTTTAGAATGGGTAAACGGCTTTGCGCTAACTAGCTTGCCTTTACCGAGCCCAGACGACTGCCAGTATCTACTGCTCCACTGGCTTCATTTGCAATTATGTCAAACAAGGGCTTTGCATTATCTCCAGATGTAATGCGTGCCTTTCCACAATGCAATTTGGATGACCAGAAGCACATATTTAATTATTATCTGTCTTATGCACATTGGTATGTGGAATGTGCTTTCGGAATATTTTTTAATAAGTGGAGGATGTTCTTGTCGTCCTTGCAGATAAATCTGAAAAATGCCACCCTGGTGATGCAGGCATCTATAACCTTAGACAGGATTCACAATGCTTCCTCAGATCCTGACGTGGCCCAAGATCTGATATCATCATCTATCGTATTGGACCAGACTCTGCATGGAAGACCTGGAATGGCTGGACTTGTTGTTCGGAAGCTCGATGCAGATTACTTCAGCAGCCCTGAGAGGGCATTAGCGTTGCAGATGGACAGGATATGGGGCAATCATTGATTTTATCTGGGCTTTGGTCTCTAAATTTACCTCACAATAATTATTTAGTTAGTTGGTTCCCTTGTTATTTTAATGTTAGCTTAGGGACCCACAAGAGAATGAGGTCCCATGATGTGGGCTTGCGGGCTGAGGTATTTTGTTTAAATTAAATTTTTAACTTTATTTACATTTTTTTAATAAATATAATATTTTATATTTTTTGAATGGCCTTAAATGCCTTCTAATTCCTGATTACAAGAAACTACTTGAGTTTTTATTATAAAGGGATATTCAGGGTACTTTAAGTTATCCTCAATCCATAGGATATGGAATAACGATATACTGTATAGTTGGGGTTTGTACCGGTTTGACCCAAACCAATCATGAGAATGGTCTCCCTGCACCACCTGCAGCACACTGAAGAGAATGGAGTGGCTGGTCAGGCATGCATACAGATGTTCTATTCTTTTCTATAAGAAACCAGTGTCGGGCAGCTGCTGCCAAGGCCAATAAGATGATGGGTTGCATCAAAAGGGGCATAGATGCCCGTGATGAGAACATAGTGCTATCACTCTACAAATCATTAGTCAGACCACACATGGAGTACTGTGTAGAGTTCTGGGCTCCTATGAACAAGGCAGACATAGCGGAGCTGGAGAGAGTTCAGAGGAGGGCAACTAAAGTAATAGCTGGAATGAATGGAGTACAGTACCCTGAAAGATTTAAAAAATTGGGGTTATTCACTTTAGAAAAAAGACGACTGAGGGAAGATCTAATAACTATGTATACATATATCAGGGGTTAGTACAGAGATCTCTCCCATCATCTATTTAACCCCAGGACTGTAACTGTGACGAGGGGACATCCTCTGCGTCTGCAGGAAAGAAGGATTTTTTTACGATAAGAGCAGTGAGACTATGGAACTCTCTGCCTGAGGAGGTGGTGATGGTGAGTTCGCTAAAATAGTTCAAGAGGGGCCTGGATGTATTTATGGAGTGTAATAATATTGCAGGTTATACAGTGAGGAACAGAAGTATTTGAACACCCTGCGATTTTGCAAGTTCTTCAACTTAGAAATCATAGAGGGGTCTGAAATTCACATTGTAGGTACATTTCCACTCTGTGAGACAGAACTTAAAAAAATAAATAAATCAGGAAATCACATTGTCATATTGGGCAAGCGGCATGACATAGCTACTTAGGCATGCCGCGCGTCCGCTTGGGTGCCGCTTCCCTGCCCAGTCCCCTAACCTCGGCGTCCAAACGGCCCGAGACATATTGAGTATGGAGCGCTGGAGGGGCAGACAGCAGTGAACGCATCAAGGCGCTCAGGAGCCTGCTCATCGGCGACCTGGGCAGCGCCACACAGCAACCGCAAGACCGCGAGGACCGAGTGAGCTGGGGAATTACAGCACATGGGCTCCACCGCAGAAGGCAAGAGGTTAATGGGGAAGCGGGACCACACAAGCCAGCGTACCCGGAGCTCCTAGGTGGGAGCTGTACTAGTGCATCCACATACCAGGCAATGATGACTGCATAACAGGTCTATATTGTCCGCTGATCGACTCTGCTTACTCCTGGCCGGCTGGCTTAAAACCGGTGAGAGTGCGCACGCCTAAGGGTGATATTAACATGTTACTAACGCGCATAACTCACTAACTCCTTGCTACAGGGGACTAAACAGGCGGGAGCATGGGAGCGTCTGACGTGTGACGCTAGGCTCCGCCCCCCTGCACGCTGGCCGCCCGGATCGCCTGCTCTCTGAGTCTGCTGTGCGAGCTGTAATGCCACTTGAGACGCCAATGCCCAGGTATTGACCCCTGCCCGCCGCTGTTTGGAGCTGTCTGATGGAGACGCCGCTGTTCGTGAGTCACTGAAGCTGGTGGTGGTGAGAATTGGAGGAGCGGAGACGATCCGTAACAGAGGTGGCAGTGAGCTAAAGGAGCTGGAGTACTTGAGACAGTGGAGGTGAATTAGGGGTGAAAGACTGAGACCCCAGTGTTTGTATAAGCAAATAGACTTAATAGGTTCATTCCAGACCTCATCCATAAAGACCAGGTCGGATTCATCCCTGGCAGGGAGGCCCCGGATAATATTAGGAAAATAATGAACATTATACACTCATCTAACAAACAAAAGACCCTGCTTGCCCTCCTGGCGCTGGACATTGAAAAGGCCTTTGACACGGTTACCTGGCCCTACCTTTATAAGGTTCTCACAATAATGGGCATTAAGGGTCCCTTTCTTATGGCTATCCAAGCCCTCTACTCCAATCCAAAAGCCAATCTCAAGCTCCCGACCACTCAAGCCCGTCCAATCCATATTGGGAGGGGGACACGTCAAGGGTGCCCACTCTCACCAGCATTGTTTGCCCTGGCCATTGAGCCCTTAGCGGCCCATATCAGAGCTCATAGTGACATCACAGGACTCACAATAGGGGACACTGAACATAAACTGAGCCTTTTTGCTGACGACTTATTATTATCAATTACTAACCCTATTATTTCTTTCCCCTCCCTATTAAAACTCCTTGATTCCTTCTCCAGGGCTTCGGGTCTAAAAATTAATCAGGCCAAATCTGAATTGTTGCTATGCAACACACCAGAAATAACGAAAACTCTGCTCCTGCAAAAATTCCCCTTTCAGTACAGACATCAGCACATCTCCTACCCGGGGGTCTCAATCCCGAGTATCATAGAGAACACGTACAAACTAAATTACCTGCCAATGTATCGTAAAATACGCCAGGATCTGGTAGCTTGGCAAAAACTCCCAGTATCGTGGGTGGGAAGGATCAATATCACTAGGATGGTTATACTTCCAAGATTGTTATATCTATTTAGAGCCCTTCCTGTACCAGTTTCTTTACAGGAGGTCCCTTCAGGGAGATATGCTTAGGGTTATATGGGCGCAGAAACGTCCCCGCATTTCCAAAACAATTATGTGTAGGCATAAGTCGGTTGGGGATTATCAGCAGATTGAATACAATGGGAACATGATACAGATATATCCTGATTTTTCTAGGGATACCCAAAACAAGCGTCGGGAGTACTACGATATAAGAAAAGACTGCGAGAGGTTAACATCAAATATTCCATGATGTACCCCGCAAAATGAAGAGTGGTCTACCGGGATACTGTTATGTTCTTCGATAAAGAGATGCCCTTGAGTAGTTGGATTCCGTGGAGAAATAAAAATAGGATGTTGAAGCGGGTTTGCGGGATGGTGGCTGGGCGGTGGGGATGGAGGTGGGGGGTGTGTGCCCATTGGCGGGTGGGCGTAATGTAAGAGGTTGACAGGATGTTTATCATCAGTGAACCAGTTTGGGGGAATGGGGGGTTGGGGGTGGGCATGGTAGGGGGTGGGATGGGTTGCATTTGGGCACAGTCATGGTGGTCGCTAAGTGGCGGCGGACGACTCTACTATAGCTCAAAAACGTAATGAATGATAAAGTCTTAACATGGAATGTACGCGGGCTTGGGGATAGAACAAAACGGGTTATAGTTTTTGATTTGATCTCTCGACACCTTCGCGCAATAGTCGCATTATTGGAAACACATGCAGCACCTGAGATCCCCGTTTACCTAACCAAAAAATGGGCGGGGCATCAGTTCCACTCCAGCTTCTAATCATACTCCCACGGGATCAGCGTATATGTCCACAAAAACGTTGACTATGTTCCTTTGGAACATCGGATTGATGCCGACGGGAGATATATCTTTCTCTATGGTCGATGGAACGGACGTAATTGTATATTGACCTTCGTGTATATCCCTCCCCCATTTGCTTGAATCACTTGGTCACGTCCTGAATCACTTGGTCACTGTGTGCTAGACCCCGAACTGGACAGAATATCTAATGCTGGAAAATACAATCAGGGAAAACAATTATTATTCCGAGGGTTCTGTGAGGAAACAGGGCTAATGGACATCTGGCGGGTTCTGTATGGTATTAAACAGGTGTTTTCATGCTTTAGTAAGACATACAGCGCCATGTCCAGAATTGACATTGCCCTGGCCAATAGCGAGATGATTGCTCTAATATTAATAATGAAATATGAGATCCATGGAATTTCAGACCATTCACCTATATTTTTAGCCATGAAGATAGGGGGACAACCTGCCATTGTTAGACCCTTTAGATTGAACCCACATTGGTTAACCATTATAAAAGATCAAGAGAAGATAAATAAGGAGTTATCCCAATTTTGGCGAGAAAATATTGGTACAACACATATCCACTTCGTGTGGGACGCGATGAAGGCATACCTCCGCGGGCTATATTACGGTATAATTAAATCTAAAGAACAGAGTTTTTTTTAAAGAGGAAAAAAGATTGGAAGAAAATGTAAGATATTTAGAAGGCATGATCAGAACAAATAATGACGCAAACATGCGGGTTAAGCTCAAAATAGCTAACTACCACTACATAAACTATATGATGAAAAAGGCACAGAATAAACTGTTCTTTCAAGGATATGATCAGTTTTGTGAGGCAGGAACCCCAGGTAAATTGCCGGTTTCTATAGTATCTAATCAAAAGGTCTGTCCAAAGATCAGACAAATTCAAACTTGTGATGGTCGTAAACTAGATAAAGCAGTGGAAATTGAGGGAGAATTTGTAAAATACTTTAACAACCTATATCGTTCTGAGCCAAATGACACAGAGATCCACATAGAAGATTTTTTGGACCAAATTAAGATCCCAGCACTGTCTGAATCGGACTCGACGCTCCTTAGCTCCCCTATTCTTTTAGGGGAGTTACAGGAGGTCATATTGGGAATTCAGGGTTCTTCGGTCCCCGGGTCGGATGGGCTTCTGTTTGGCATATACAAGAGCCACGCGGAGATCCTACTACCTGGGTTACTGGAGGTACTGAATGAATCTTGCATCATTGGGAAATTGCCCCCGTCCTTAAAGGGGTTGTCCCATTTCATTAATTGCTGTTAATCAGTTTCCCCAAGTGTCCTTGAATAATCTTCTAAATAACTTCCATTTCCTAACTTGCACGGTTCTCCTGAAAAATGCCTTCATCTGCGCCTCTGTTGTCTACGGATACGGCCAGCTACTTGCGGGGCTTGTATGTGCCGCGCCTGCGCACAATGTCCTACCTTCTCCCCAGCCGGCCGCTCGAGAACGCGCACACATGGCTGTTTTACAAGCTGGGGAGGCGTGTCCTGCATGCTGGAGATAGTGCCGGGGAGAGAGACTGTCTGCCTGCTACGCTGCTGTCCTGCAGATTCTAGAGGAGGGAGGAGGGCCCTGGAAGATCACGGTGGCAGAGGTTAGTGATTGATATGCTCCCCTGGGCCCTATTAGTCACGGGCCGACTCCTTCTGGGCGCCGGAGCACACGGCGTCCTCGGTTGCTATGACGCCGTGCGCTCCCTCATGCTGCCGGAATACAGTGATACATCTTATAGATCATAGCAGTGTATTACTGTTTTCCGGCAGCATGAGGGAGCGCACGGCGTCATAGCAACCGAGGACGCCGTGTGCTCCGGCGCCCAGAAGGAGTCCAGGCAGCAATCCACAGATGCCCCCCCCCCACCCCATAAGTGCCCTCCACAGATGCCCCCCCACCCCATAAGTGCCATCCACAGATGCCCCCACCCCATAAATGCACTCCACAGATGCCCCCCCACCCCATAAGTGCCCTCCACAGATGCCCCCCCCACCCCATAAGTGCACTCCACAGATGCCCCCCCACCCCATAAGTGCCCTCCACAGATGCCCCCCCACCCCATAAGTGCCCTCCACAGATGCCCCCCAACCCCATAAGTGCCCTCCACAGATGCCCCCCCACCCCATAAGTGTCCTCCACAGATGCCCCCACCCCATAAGTGCCCTCCACAGATGCCCCCCCCCCATATAAGCTGGGTAATAGGTCAGTGATAATATCAGACACCGGGAAAGCTGGGTAATAAGTCTATAAGACTTATTACCCAGCTTTCCCCGTATCAGATATTATCACTGACTTATTACCCAGCTTTCCCCGTATCAGATATTATCACTGACTTATTACCCAGCTTTCCCCGTATCAGATATTATCACTGACTTATTACCCAGCTTTCCCGGTATCAGATATTATCACTGACTTATTACCCAGCTTTCCCCGTATCAGATATTATCACTGACTTATTACCCAGCTTTCCCGGTATCAGATATTATCACTGACTTATTACCCAGCTTTCCCGGTGTACAATATTATCACTGACTTATTACCCAGCTTTCCCGCTGTACAATAATATTACAGACTTATTACCCAGCTTTCCCGGTATCAGATATTATCACTGACTTATTACCCAGCTTTCCCGGTGTACAATATTATCACTGACTTATTACCCAGCTTTCCCGGTGTACAATAATATTACAGACTTATTACCCAGCTTTCCCGGTATCAGATATTATCACTGACTTATTACCCAGCTTTCCCGGTATCAGATATTATCACTGACTTATTACCCAGCTTTACCGGGAAAGCTGGGTAATAAGTCAGTGATAATATCTGATACCGGGAAAGCTGGGTAATAAGTCAGTGATAATATCTGATACCGGGAAAGCTGGGTAATAAGTCAGTGATAATATTGTTCACCGGGAAAGCTGGGTAATAAGTCAGTGATAATATCTGATACCGGGAAAGCTGGGTAATAAGTCAGTGATAATATCTGATACCGGGAAAGCTGGGTAATAAGTCAGTGATAATATTGTTCACCGGGAAAGCTGGGTAATAAGTCAGTGATAATATTGTACTCCGGGAAAGCTGGGTAATAAGTCAGTGATAATATCTGATACCGGGAAAGCTGGGTACTAAGTCAGTGATAATATCAGACATCGGGAAAGCTGGGTAATAAGTCAGTGAATATATCTATCTATATCTAGCACAGATCATATGGCTACTAGCTAACATGCATTTGGGCTGTAGTGATTTATTGTTTTTGCTGCACAGAATGGGTTTGTAACACAGGTTTTATGTGTAAGTGTATTAGAATGCAGGACAGCCACAAGTTACTCCATTAGTTCACTAGCATTGGTCAGTGGTCACTGAGTGATTCCCCAGCAGGGGGATGGGCTTTACATACTCTGCAGGCTCCATGTGGATGACTCATCCACATGAACGAGCATGGACTGAGCTCTGAGGGTGAGTCATGAGGGGGCGTGGCCTTCACTCAACTGCCTGAGAACCAGGAAGTTATCAGGACATCTACTGCTGGTAAGATTGAAACAGCAAAGTGGGACAACCCCTTTAATGGAGGCAATTATTGCACTTATTTTAAAGAAAGGGAAGGACGGAAATAAAGTAGAGGCCTATCGTCCTATATCATTACTCAACTCAGATTATAAGATAGTTGCCAAAGTCCTCGCACACAGATTAAAAAAGGTAATAACGGGGTTAGTGCACATAGACCAGACGGGATTTATCCCCGGGAGACAAATTCAGACAAATATACGGCGGACCTTTTTGAATGTGCAGATTGGAGGGGGAGAGGACCGCTCCATCCCGTCCCTGGATGCCGCCAAGGCCTTCGACAGGGTGGAGTGGTCCTTTCTCTGGCAGACTATGCATAAAATGAATTTGGGGGTAAATTTCATTGAATGGGTCAGAATGGCCCAGTGGCCAGAATTAATATAAATTTAGTGATTTCTCCCTCTATATGCTTGCAGCGGGGTACTCGGTCGGGTTGCCCACTCTCTCCATTACTCTTTGCAATCTTCATGGAACCCCTGGCTTGTAAGATTAGAGCGGATGAGGGAATTGTGGGATTTGGAGGAAGGGGAGTGGGGGACAAAATCAGTCTATATGCGGACGACGTATTGCTCTATTTAAATGATGGCTGGAGAAATGTCCCACGTGTCATGCAAATTATAGACAAGTTTAGCCGGGTGGCTGGGTATGAGATAAACTGGTCCAAATCTGTCCTCTTTCCTCTGAATTGCGCACCCCCACAAAATGTGCTAAAGGTAAAAGTAATATCCCCACTAGACCACTTGGAATATTTAGGGATAAAGATTAGCAGCTCAGTAAGGGACTAAGCTATACATCATTCCTCTGCTAAACAAAGTAAAAGAGAGGGTTAGGGTTTGGCAGAAACTCCCCCTCTCCCAGATCAATAGAATTGCATTGATTAAAATGAATCTGTTGCCCTGGATACTGTATGTGATCGGCCCCTGCCCCATATGGATCGAGGATAGTTTTTTTTTAACTGGATTGATAGACTGATCAACAATCTGATATGGGGCAGGAAAAGGGTCTGCATCAAGCTACGATATCTGTGCTTGGCCAAAATTGAGGGTGTTATTGGTCTCCCATATTTTCAAGGTTACTATCTAGCCTCTCAACTGCAATGGTGCATTAATGTGGGAGATGGCATGTTGATATCCTACCTCATTAAACAACAGATGCGCCCCATACTGAATATTTTTAGTACATTAGAGACTGGACTTCTAGGTCGCAGTGAATATACCTGCCCTATAAGTTCAATGCTACAGAAAGTATGGAACAAGACCAAGTCTATTCTGCAGGTCACGTATGCCCAGGAGTTTACCCCGCTATGGGATAACCCCTTTCTAAACGAATTTCTAGCTCTAAATGACAACAACTATTGGACCCAGAGAGGGATCACAATGCTGTCACACATTTGTAGTTTTGGTAAATTAAAACCTATAGGGAAAATATTTTACAAGACACCAATTAAGGCATTAAGTCACTATAGATATACGCTCAACTTAAACACGCACTTGCATATATGTGAAAAATTCTCAAACACCTGTTACGCAGGCACTGTTAGGCTTTTGCTACACTTTCTATGGGAAAAAAAGTTAGGGTCTAACAAATTTACACTAGATTTAGAAAAGAATTAAGCACTGTCCTTAAATTTAAGAGTGTTGGTAAATGGGAAGCGGATTTAGGGGTAGGTAACCCACTACAGTGGCGGGAGGCATATCAAAATATTAAGAAGGCCTCTCTCTCGCGCCAGCACCGACTGACACAATTTAAAATAGTTCACCGGCTATACCTCACCCCGGGTCTCCTCTCCAAAATGTACGGAAAAAAAGAAAAATAATTTTGTTGTCTGAAATGCCTCTGTCCCGCAAAGCATCAAAAAGTGAACAGAGCCGCTGGTTGAAGGGATTCTTGGTGGCCAAGGTATTAATTCTTAGGAATTCGGTGATGGATAGGGCCCCTACCTTATTAGAGTGGGAAAGATTAATTCACAGAGTAAAGGAATTTGAGTATATTAAATGGAAAGGGGAGAAACATTGGACATAGGTGGAGGAGTACAGCTGGAGTTGAACTGATAACCAGTGCAGTTTCTAGGTAAAATTTCTCTCAGGGCGAGTGTCAAAAAAACTGGAGGTACTGAATAACTAAGGGGTATCAGGGATGGGTACATTATTATTCAGGGCATGGGCAGGATAATATAACTCAGCTCAGGACGAGGCCTATCAGACATTATAGTTATAATGACACCCACAGCAGCCTCCATTCTAAATAATGTCCATAGTGATCCTTATTAAACTTAATGTCCCCCACAGTGACAGTGGCCCCCATTTGTATGTCTCCCACAGTGGCCCCCGTCCCCACTGTAATTAATGCCCCCCCCCCCCACAGACCATCCACAGTGTCACTGTCCCCATTGTAAAAAATGTTTTGTTTAATTTAACCACATTGCACCCGAGTCGACTCACTGTCCTGGATTTTCACAGCAGGCTTCTTTTCAGCAATCGGCACTGCTCAGGGGCTCAGGGCAGGCGGTAACATGCAGGCAGTGCGGCGCTCATTCATTCACTGTACATCACGCGCCTGCGCCGCCTAGTGGGAGGAGCAGGCGCGTGACGTCAGTAAGTGCACATGTACCGGAGCTGAGTGACTGGACTCGGTATGTACAGACAGAGGACTCGGCACTCGGGCGCAGGTCGCAGGGCAGGCGAGATCTCAGAGGGAGGGAGCCAGGGGGGCGCACGGCACGAGAGTAATAACAGGCAGAGAAACGACAAGAGGACGCCCCTGCCGGCGCCCCCCTTCTGACAGCGCCCCCCTTCTGACAGCGCCCCGGCCCGCCCTCCCCTAGACACGGCCCTGCTGATAACTAATAACAACCGGGGATGCCCAGGTGGACGCACGCTCGCACATATAGTGAGAATTGTAAGCTTTATAGTGCATTAGGTGATAATAGGAAATAGATTAGAATCGTGGTGGGAGTCGCCCGCCGCACCTGTGACAGACGTGACCTGGCCTAGGAGGGAGGGAATGGGGGTGGGAGGGAGGTTGGGTAAGGTTTGTTGCTCACGGAAGGAGGGAGATGAGCACCTATCCTGGGCTTTTCTTATAGGCTGGTTGGACTGGCAAGTCAATTGGTATGCCAGAACCCTATCAGTATGTATACTATGAAGACTATATATTTAAAGTTGTAATTTATGTATGTATTATGCTCCTCCTCCCTTTTTTTTAAATAGATTTGTATAGTATGTTAATTTTGAGAAAATTAATAAAGAAAAATGACAATAAAAAACTAGAAAAGCTAAAATTTCTGGGGAAATTGTGTGAAGTGTTCTTGCCTCCACCAGTAGCTTAGAACTGGAGTGGGCGGAGTAACTGTTGTGTGGTTGGATTGGCTGGAGTAACTGTGGAAAGGTTGGACTGGGCAGAGTAACTTTATGGAGTGGGCAGAGTAACTGTGTGGAGTGTTTGGACTGAGTAAAGATAGTAAACATTACACTGACCAATTGATTGATCGAATTTAAAAAGTGCACATGGCAAGCTTAATAGAGTGAAAAATGCATTTCAACTTTTATTTATTTATTTATATAGCACATTTAATTTCAACGATGTTGCCCAAAGTGCTTCACAGTTACGTTAAAACATACATTTATAAAAACATTAGCAGCATTAACAAGCCTAACTGATGAAGGTATGACCACATGCATTTGGGGGGGGTCTCAGCATCTTGACGTAGAATGAAGGTGAAGGTGTGCTATCTGTTTAATGATAATCAGTGTTTACAACCACTGTTTCCTGGCAACGCTCATGCCCTGTTTATGCAGGCTTTAAGCGTGTTCACAACCACTGCTCAAAACACAATACACGGGATCATGATAGCTGTAATAACTGTGCAGTACTCCTGACTGGAGACAGTGTTGCACCCTGGAGATGTAAATGTGATCCAACAGTGTTTTTTTTTTCTGTAGTGGCTGCCCAGACCAGTTGGGTATATCCTCTTGAGTCAAGAAGATCAGATATTGGCTTCTTTGCGCTGCACAAAACATCTTCATTGAAATCTCCACAGAGTATTATAGGTTGGCAATCCATTCTTTCCAAAGATTCCAAGAGGCCCAGCATGTTAGTAAGGAATTGGCCAATACTGTAATCAGGTGGCCTGTAAACAACGGCGATCAAAGCTTGTACAGGGGACTCCAGTTTGACAACCAAGAACTCCAAGTCAGTCACATTGTGATGATACTGCTTTTCAAAGGCCTTGAAATGGTTTTTGACATACAAGGCGACACCTCCGCCACCTTTACTTGCAATGTCAGGACGGTTCGTGTATGAGAGGTGTCTGTTGCGTTTGAACAGGTTGTAGTCCTCCAGCTGGAGACTTTCAGCAACAGAAGAGCCTGAGAGATGAGTTTCAGTGAAACATAAAACATCTCCAAGTGTCAACTCGTGGTGAGATTTGATATCTTCAATGTGAGCTGGTAATCCTTCCGTGTTGTGATGGATAATTGTTAATGTTTGCTGTTTGTCTGTTGTCTGTAAAAACTTTAAGAGGGGCATAACACTTTCCAGTGATGCATTCTTCATTGAGTCCAGGGAGGCTGTGATTTCAGGATCAGCAAAGATCTTCTTCTCATCAAAGTCTGTTATGTGCAGTCCTTGCAGTGTAGTCGTTCTACTCAGAGCTACATAGGCCATTCCCGGTTGGAAGACCCGTTTCAATGAGACCACTGCCGACTGTATCGACATCCCCTGACACTTATGAATCGTACATGCAAAAGCCAACTTCAGGGGGAACCCTTTCTATGTACACCAAGTTGTCAGCATCACAAGATGACTTGTTACGGTATCTCTGTCCTGCATTTGGATTGTCCAGCACAAGCCCAAGCTTGTTTACTGTAGTAGCACCATTCTCAGTCTGGATGATTATTCTTGCAATCTTGCCAAATGTCCCATTAACAAGCCCGTCTTCAACATCAATGTTTCTTGTGATCATGATACGGGCACCTTCAGCTGCTTGCAGTGTGTCAATCAGATTGTCTTTGTGTCCTTTGAAAGGTTGGTGTTGCCTCTGCATCACTCCTGTTTTAGGGTCTTTTCTGTAATCGTCGGCATCTATGTTTGTGACGTTTGAATGGAGAACAGACACAGTTGCGGCATTATATTTGTGAACCTCTTTGTAGGTGGCAAAGATGTGCAGCACGTCATTAGGGCAGTGGGTGGGATCTGTCAAAGCCTGAGCAAGCAGAGCTTTGTCATCATTGCTTAAGGTGCCAGTCTTTTGCTTGACTCTGATTCTATTCAAAAGCTCAGCAAATGAAATGTCATCCTTCTGTCGCATGATCTCTGTCAGCGTGATCATCTGAAAGTAGTCTTTCCAGACGTCATTGGTATTTTCCTCAAACACGCAGAGTGGCTTACTTTTTCCCAGCGGGGGGACCTGGTAAAAGTCTCCTACTGCTAGTACTGACATACCACCAAAAGGTTTCTTACTGCCTTTGATTTGCTGTAATCTCCAGTTGATGTAGGCAAACAGGGGCTTTGAAATCATTGACACCTCGTCAATAACAATGATCTTCGCATTTGACAGCTGTGCCCTCACTTCATCTATGAGATTTCCAAGTCCTTGGTAGGGTGGCTTCTTGGCAACTTCAGCAGAGAATGCAAAGTGTTGCCTGAAATGTTGAAAGCTGCTGTTCCTGTAAATGCAGTTAGTAAAACGCTGGGCATGGATATGTCTGCTTCCTCACGTAGTCTGGTAAGTTTACAGAGTATCTTTGTCGCCTCAGCATAGATGTACTTTATCAGGTGTGATTTGCCTGTCCCTGCGCCACCAGTGACAAAGTAATAGAATGGGTCAGGATTTAGGCCGTGCACACGGTTAGTGCACCAGTCACAAACTGAGTAGAATGTCTGAGCTTGTGTCCGGTTAAGTTTTCTGTACATTTTATGAAGGAAATCAGGGCACATTTGTGGGGCCTTCACAGTAAGCGCAATTCCACCTGTTTGTTTGTGACGTGTATACTCCGGAACATCATCTTGTTCATTCTCATGAAGTGGCTCCCATTCTTTGCGTTCCTCTATACATTCCAACCTATCTAACTCAACTTCTGGGGCAAAGGTGTTCCAAGCATCTTCAACAGGGCCGTTTTTTACAAAGTCATCCAAGACTTGTTCCACTATTTTGTTGTGTTGTTCGAACTTCTTTTGGTTGCTGGTAACAATTGCAGACACTGCTCGGATTGCTTCTTCTCCTGGTAAGCTCACACAGGCGCCTTTGTAAAAATCCTGGTGTGTTGGGAACCTTACAGTTTTCAGTGATGACTCTGAACGGTGGGGGAGGTAGAGTTTAAGCAGTCTGCCGTAGTAGTTCTCGGGGTCCTTCTTCTCTGAGAAGCGTGCGTACCTGATGATTGCAGGCTTCCCTCTTGTGCGTTTTTGAATTGTTCCCATTTCATTCAAAAGGCTGACACGCTTGCCGTCTTTCTTTTGCTTGCCATCTTCCTTCTGCTTGCCATAGACAACCCTGTAATGGGATGCAAAGTCTGCCAGACACATGGACTCAAACTCTGGTGTTTCGTGTCTGGCTCTGTATTTGTCGTCAAAACTCGTCATCCACACATTAAGAGAATCGGCTGGTTTGTTCTGCAATGCACTGAGCGGGAGACTAATTTTCAGTGCGTTGTCACAAGTTGGCAGAAAAACAACCTCACGTGAGCAAGACTTCATTTTCAGGCTGCACGTACGGGCCACAGACTCCTGGGCGCTGACCTCTCTGTGTTTTGAATAAGCCTGAAGAACTTCTTTCATTTCTTCTCGTTCTGTCTCTGTTTCTGGGCTCATTTCTTTGACTATTGTTTTGAGATGGTCACTCAGCTCGCGTTCTGGCTTGGATATGTAGGACAACATGTACATGATGCAACCATACTCATCAAGAATGTACTAGATGTCCATGTTTGCATTCCAGGCCGTCAGCAAATGTGGATTGAGGAGGTCAATGCCTCAATGTACGAGTTGTATTGATTCAAAGTCATATCACGCTGTGCCAGTAGCTGTGACATGTCTTCAAGCTGCACTTTCGGGTTATTAAGCAAATCCCAGACTGGTTTCAGTTTGTTTTTGGCTGCTTGTTCTTCTGGAATCGGGTAAGTTATCCTAGTTTTTGTAATAGGTGGCTTTGGAAATCCAAATCTGCATACTCTGTTACCTTTCTTGCACGATTTTGAATGAGATCTGCTGTGCATTTTAAGTTCTGTTACAAATATGTGAAGTAGGGCCTGTTTGGCTTCATCAGGCAGCTGGCATGAGATGTTATGATCTATAAAGGTACACACCTGGTCATCACTGTCTTGTTCAAATACAGGAGCTCCTGCTAACAGAGACAATGTATATGAGGGCTCCCTCTCGCCTGAAATTGAACCCGGTAAAAGTAATCGATAACTTCACTGATTGGCTGTGCAGGACCCAACAGCAGCTCTCGCATCAGAGCATCAACCCGTTTGTCAAACATGCGCATGGTGGTCACTGGGTTGCCTCTAAGGATGTCACACTTTTTAGCCCAGTCTAGCTCTGCAAAATCCACCTTTTGACCTTGTTGCGCCTTTATTGCCGTGATTACCTCTGGCCATCTGAATTCTGCAGCAGAGAAGGTAAGAAAAAATGTTGGCTTACCCAATTGTCTGACCATGGCTAGCAAATTCTTCAGATTTTTATCCCAATAAGCTGGACTCCCTCTCAGTGGGTGCATGAACCTTGTGGCATCTCGGTTTTGCACCAACCTCTCAACCTCACGCTTGTCCTGTAGCAGCTTGCTGGATATTTTCTGTCCATCCCTGGTATTGGGTTTTCCTTTCCTTAACTGGATAGACATGCTGCTTTTGGCCATGTGTGTTTCTGTGACAAATTGCGCAAATAAGAGATAGCTTGTGTCTCTAGCAAAACGAGTATCAACACAAAAAAGCCTTGCATTGAAATACATGCTCGGGGACAGTTTGACTTGTCTTGCCTGGTCCAATGTATTCTGTCCAGTAGGAAACTGAACAGGGAAAGCCATTGCCTCAAGCCTAGGAACTTTAAAGAAGCTGACAGGTGTGTTTCCGTGTGCAGGTGCAATGCTGAATATTCCATCACCGTGTGTCAGTGCTTCCTCTCCAAGGTCAGATGGCTGCAAACAACTGTCTAGGCCAATTCCAGGTCTTAGTAAATCCTTCTCATCCTCAGCATTGGGAGGTTGTTGGTCATGGCCTTCCTGTTGCTCAGAAGCAGCCAGTAAACATGCAGACTCTACCTCTGATGGATCACAATTTTCAATGCGTTCAAGTATCTCCATCATTTCAGTTTCATCACAACTGTCGAGTTCCATCCCATCAACATCATTATCCGCATTATCAGCAGCGATTGTCTCATCCACTCTGATTGAAATGTCACTGTAGTCGGGGTGTGTGTCAATGAGTTTTGACAGACCTGCTACTACATTTCTCATGTTGACATTG
Source organism: Bufo gargarizans (assembly GCF_014858855.1). Lineage (NCBI taxonomy): Eukaryota > Metazoa > Chordata > Amphibia > Anura > Bufonidae > Bufo > Bufo gargarizans. The sequence continues at coordinate 241,839,672 of NC_058084.1, forward strand.
TGAAACAGCTGGTGGCCTTTGTAAGTCAGACGTCTTTTCAGCTTCACTCTGTGTAACTGGGATGTGCTGTGCGATCTTGGTAGAGTATTGACCGTGGTTTCCACCTTAGATGGCACACACACTACAGCGCCGTGTATAGCTGCCTGTCGACCTTTGGGAAGTGTGATGATCTTGGCAAATGGCAGTATTTTGGCCAAAAGTTGTCTTTCCAGCACATTCAAATCGCAAAGCTCTGGGGGAATGGGCGCCAGCTCCATGTTGTTAGCCACAGCGATGGATGATTTGTGTCCTGCTTTTAAATGTGAATTACCGTTGTGACAAATCCATTCTTTGGTCCTTTCATCTGGTACGGTGCATTGTTCAGGGCCTTGACAGTGATTGTTGCACACATGGACATATTTCCCTGTCAAACAGGCAGCAACAATGTGTAGATTCGTCTTGTAATTGCTGTGAATGTAATATTTCACTTGGTTAGGGAAAAGGGTGCGATGACACATCGTGCACACAAAAGTTGGCCCAGCTTTAATGAATTCATGGAAAGTGGATATAGCTGTCTGCATTAGGCTGTTGTCCACTGGTTGACTGCATTCCCGCATGACATGAGTCCATCGTCTATATTTCATTCTTATTTTGAAGGCACATTGCATCTTATGGGTTATGCGAAAGTCTGCCTGAGTGTGACGCTTCATTTTCATGTAACTCATGCAATGTTGCAAGTGACGTTTTCTGAAAACAGGATTATTATGATATTTTCTGGTGATGTATTGCTTCTGCTTCAAGTTGAAATCGGCATTTGTCGCATATTTTCTGGTGATGTATTGCTTCTTCTTCAAGTTAAAAATGGCATTTGTCGTATATTTGCTGGTTGTGTATTGCTTCTGCTTTAACTTGAAACCTGCATCTGTTGCATATTTTCTGGTGATGTATTGCTTCTTCTTCAAGTTGAAATTGGCATCTGTTGCATATTTGCGAATGATATATTGCTTCTGCTTCAACTTAAAATCAGCATCTGCTCTGTATCAGCTGGTGATGTATGTCCTCTTCTTATTGGTGACAGACATCTTTGTAGCCTTGAAACCACGCCTTCTTTCATTTCTGTGTCTTGTCTTCAGTTTTTGTTGTTGCTGTGCATTTAATTTGGAAAATGCCTTACTGTCCTTCCATATGTCCTGTGAGGATTTTGCATCAAGTGACCTTGGAGAATGCTTGCTGGCTGGGAATCCAGTGTGTGTTGCATCTTTGGTCATCTGTGTCACTTTGTTCTCCACATGCTTTCCATTATGTGGTTTGTCAGATTGCACCGATGGGGACAGCAAACCATCTGACAGACGTCTTGCACGATGAAATGAGACTGGCATGAAGTCATACTGCAGTCCATCAATAGGGCCTCTGTTGTCTGTAAGGAGCAATTCATACAAATTATAAATCCTTGCCCCCATATCACTCAAATGTGTAAAAGTGATCATAACAGCTTTTCCTTTTCCAGTGGCAGGAAGTCCATCCTTATTTCGACTATGAGAATCAAACAGTCCATATCTCCCAGACTTGTCTCTGAACAATGCAATGCAATATGGCACTACTATAAAAAGTGCATGTGTAACATCTGCATTGAGGCATTGTAGTCTTGTGGAGAGGTCAACAAACCAACCTTGGTTGTCACTGTCTACCGTGGCTCTCACACATCCCGATAACACTGGAGATTTAACAACGTTATATTCATATTTTTCAGTGTTGACTCTGAGGGGCACTTTTTCCATTGTCAAGTGTTGGTGCTGATAGACATTTCTTCATTTTAACTGTTGTATTGTTGTACCATACAAGCTGTTGCCCTTCTTCAGTATTTGATCAAGATCATCCTTCCTCACATCATCAAGCTCACTGTGGTATGCCAAAATGTCAGAGCCATGCATGTACACTGTTTGTTCCTTAAACTTCCATAGTCATGATGACCCTGATGAAATGATGCCTGCACAGATATCTCACTTGGTACGCATGGTTCTTGCATGCCATGGTTTTCAGAAGTGCCCATCACACTGTCAGTGTGCTCTTGAACTTGACACTTAGTTGAACATGGGAATGACACCACAGGTTCACTATGTACCTCCTTGGCACATTCACTTTCACAAACCTCCATTTCCACTATGCTGCTGTGGGGCTCCGGATCCCAAAAACGTGGGTCTGAAAGGTGCAGTTTAGTCCAGCGTATCTTTGCAGCTTTAGATCTCTTTCCTTTAGATGGCATGATGATATTCACACAGCTCTAATTTTACCACATGACAGGAGGCTTCACATTTGCATAACTCTCTTTACTGAAAATCTCCAGCAGCACAGAAACACAAAAACCAATCAGAAAAAAGTCAGTAGGTGTACAAAAGGCCCTGTCTATGACATCACTTCCTCTTTCTTTGCTGCTCCAGCCTGGCACAGGTCAGAGTATTTTGCCTCTCCTGATTACTTTTCATTCTTCAAGCGGTCGTATTTTAATAACTGTAAATCCTACAGCGAAGAGCTTTATATTGTGAGAATCACAAGACCCAGACCTACATTTTGATGCATAGTATGTCTCTGCAATATTAACAATGAAGGCAAAGTCGCAGTTTAGAAATTGCCCTTCAAATGTGAGCTTTGCAGAGTGGAGTTTCAATGAATGTTGATGGACGGCGTGAGTTGCAAACAAATGGTCATTTTTAGTGGCAGCAGGGATAGCTGAACGTTTTGATATAAGATTTGTGTAGGTGGGCCTGAAAATGAGGGAGTGGTGGCAGTTTAGAAATCATGTCCTGATTTTTCAGCTTTTGCCAGCTCCCACTCTAGCTTTGCCATTCATTCCTATGGGACAACTTTCGCCACAAGAACCACGATATTCTGTGAACCATTCGGTGAAACGTTCCACAAAGTATTAGCAATCCGATCGGGAACAATCTGCACGTTTTGGTAAATTTTTGTCTATGTAGTGTAAAAACTGTGGGAGGAGTTAGGGTGGCAAATTTGGCTATAATAAGAATAAGAATAATATATATGTGAGATAACATTAAGTGGTCTTGCTATGCAAGAACACTTAATAAGGAAATCACATTGTATGATTTTTAAAGAATTTATTTGTCTTGCACTGCTGAACATAAGTATTTGAACACCTGAGAAAATCAGAAGCCTTTGTTTGCAATTACAGACGTCAAACATTTCCTGTAGTTCTTGACCAGGTTTGCACACACTGCAACAGGGATTTTGGCCCACTCCTCCACACAGATCTCATCTAGATCTGTCAGGTTTCTGGGCTGTCACTGAGTAACACAGAGTTTCAGCTCCCTCCAAAGATGTTCTATTGGATTTAGGTCTGGAGACTGGCCAGGCCACTCCAGAACCTTGATATGCTTCTTACAAACCCACCCCTTGGTTATCCTGGCTGTGTGCTTCGGGTTGTTGTCATGTTGGAAGACCCAGCCACGACCCATCTTCAATGCTCTGACTGAGGGAAGGAAGTTGTTGCTCAACATCTCACAATAAGGGTCCATTCACACGTCTGCAATTTCGTTCCGCATTTTGAAGAACAGAATTGTGGACCCATTCATTTCTATGGGGCAGCACGATTTGCTGCCCGGATACGGAAGTGTGGACCTGCACTTCCGGGTCAGCAATTCTGTTCCCGAAAAAAATAGAACATGTCCTATTCTTGTCCGCAATTGCGGACAAGAATAGGCGTGTTCTATTAGTGTCGGATCCGCAAAACACGTTACGGACGTGTGAATGGACCCTAAATGGCCCCATTCGTCCTCTCCTTAATACAGTGCAGTCGCCGTGTCCCCTTCACAGAAAAGCACCCACAAAGTATGCTGTTACCACCCCTATGCTTCACAGTAGGGATGGTGTTCTTGGGATGCAACTCATCCTTCTTTTTCCTCCAAACATGACGTGTGAAGTTTCTGACCACATGCCTCCTCCATCCAGATGGTCATTGGCAAACTTTAGATGGGCCTGGACATGTGATAACTTTAGCAGAGGAACCTTCCATGCAATGCATGATTTGAAACCATGACGGCGTAGTGTTCTACCGACAGTGACCTTTGAAACTGTGGTCCCAGCTCTCTTCATGTCATTGTCTCCTCCCTTGTAGTTCTGGGCTGATTCCTTACCTTTCTTATCATCAGTGATACCCCACGAGGTTAGATCTTGCATGAAGCCCCAGTCCAAGGGAGACTGACAGTCGTCTTTAACCTCTTTCATTTTCTAACAATTGCTCCAACAGTTGATCTATTTTCAGCAAGCTGCTTGGCAATAGTCCCTTAGCCCTTTCCAGCTTTGTGGAGGTCCACAATTTTTGTCTTTTGACAGCTCTTTGGTCTTGCCCATGATAGTAGTTGGCATCTGACTGACTGTGGGGTGGACAGGTGTCTTTAAAGAGCTTAGACAGGTGCTACTAAGTTAGATTAATGAGTGGGAAAGAGTAGAGGCACAGTAACCAGTCTTTGAGAGCCATAATTCTTGCTGTTTCTCAGGTGTTCAAATACTTATGTTCAGCAGTGCAAGACAAATAAATTCTTTAAAAATCATAAATTGTGATTTCCTGTATTTATTTTTTTATTACGTCTCTCAGAGTGGGAATGCACCTACAGGGTGAATTTCAGACCTCTCCATGATTTCTAAGTGGGAGAACTTGCAAAATCGCAGGGTGTTCAAATACTTATGTTCCTCACTGTAGCTACTAGAGATGGGTTGTTGATCCAGGGAGTTATTCTGACTGCCTGATTGGAGTCGGGAAGGAATTTTTTCCCCCTTAAAATTGGCTTCTACCTCACAGTTTTTAGTTTTTTTTTGCCTTCCTCTGCTTGCAGGATAACAGGCTGAACTGGATGGACAGATGTATTTTTTCAGCCTTATAAACTATGTTACTAATTCTGGAGATAGCCGAGTGCTGTACTCTTCCGAACCTCCATAGAAATTATTAGAGCGACCAGGTGCTTAATCAACCTGATGCTATATTTCAAGGGGCTACTGGGGTTAGGGGGACGCTGTTCTCGTTATTGGGTTATCTTGTTGTGGGTCACAGAGGTGGGGTCCGCACCTGAAAGTAAGTTGCGGTTCGAGCTCACCTTATGCATGAATACTCTGCGTGCACGGAAGGACCAGGGAATCCAAGAGGTAATGATGAAAAACAAATCCGGCACAATGCATGCTTTGCAGTAAAATCTCCCGTTTATTTCAGCAACATAACTCCACGTACAGACAGTGTAGACACAAGTGATATGCCAGTTGACGTGTTTTGGACAGAGTCCTTAGTCGTAACACAGGTGGATGCTGAACTGAGACAATATATGCTTCCTATAGAAGCTCCGCCCCCTTGTAGTGGGGGTGGAAGAGAAATTTACTCAGCCAGCATCAGACGCCTGGAGGCAATCCCATGCGGGTGTGGCACTGACTAGCATACCAAAGAACAGAATCTGTAATGGTAAATTGCTAGGTCAGACACATAATAAGACAATGTATACAGTCCCTGACAAAAGTCTTGTCGCTTGTGTACAAATTGACCTGAAGTGCCGCTTTCTAATCAAGATTTTGTTACAAGAAATGGGTCATTTTAATCCCAACAGCTTTTGTAATAATGTTTCAGTGCAAAACGAAACTGACAAAAAGTATTCTAATATTCACAGCTTGGTAAAGCCAATTGAGTCAATTTTTGCAAAGACATAAGTGTTGTCGCCTTCTTATATGAGCTTCACCTATGACTAATAATGGATTAATTAGGTCTCAGGTGTGTATAAAAAGAACCCCAGTACACTAGACCTTCATATCAACTGCAACTAGACCTCTGCCAACATGCCTAAGATTCACCTAGAGACTAAAGTGTTGATTATCAAGAGGCTGAAGACCAGATCCACTGCTGATGTGGCAGACACCTTCAATGTGTGTCAGCATCAAGTTCAGAGGATGAAAAAAAGATTTGAAGAGACTGGAGACGTTTTGGACAAGGCCAGGTCAGGCCAACCCCATAAGACAACTGCTCGAGAGGACAGTTTGTTGGCTCGAAAATCCAAGGCCAGCCCATTTTCCACTGCAGCAGAGCTCCACGAGACCTGGTCACCTGAAGTCCCTGTGTCAACCAGAACAGTTTGTTGGATTCTGTCTCAAAATGGCCTCCATGGTCGAATCAGTGCCTATAAGCCAGCACTAAACAAAAGACAATTGAAAAACCGTGTGGCATTTGCCAAGGCCTACAGCCTGCTAAAAGGATGGACGCTGGAAAAGTGGCAGAAGGTGGATTTTTCAGATGAATCTTCTGTTGAATTATACCACAGTCGTCGCAAATATTGCAGTAGACCTACTGGAACCCGCATGGAGCCGAGATTTACCCAGAAAACAGTGAAGTTTGGTGGAGGCAAAATCATGGTCTGGGGTTACAGCCAGTATGGGGGTGTGCGAGGGATCTGCAGGGTGTAAGGCAACATCAATAGTCTAAAATACCAGGAAATCTTAGCTACCTCTTATATTCCCAACCATAAAAAAGGCCAAAATCTGCAGCAGGATGGTGCTCCATCGCATACTTCCATCTCCACATCAAAGTTCCTTAAGGAGAAGAAGATCAAGATGCTCCAGGATTGGCCAGCCCAGTCACCAGACATGAAGCTCATTGAGCATCTGTGGTGTAGGATGAAAAAGGAAGCATGGAAGACGAAACCAAAGAATATTGATGAACTCTGGGAGGCATGCAAGACTGTTTTCTTTGCTAATCCTGATGACTTCATCAATAAATTGTATGAATCCTTGCCAAACCGCATGGATGCTGTCCTTCAAGCTCATGGAAGTCATACAAAATATTAAATTTGGATCTCACAGCACCACTACTTAATTTGCTGACATATTTTTGGATTTTCAGTAAAGTTGTTTAATTTCTGTATAGGCGACAAAACTTTTGTCTTGCCAAAATTTGACCTGTCTTGATTATATGATAAATCTTTTTTCAGTGAAACTAATTTATTTCAGTGCATTAAACATAATTTGGGAGGGCTTTAGCTTTTCATATGAGCTATTTCTAACACCAATTGATTAATTAAAAGGCAGGTTAATAGCAGGAGTTTCTACAAAATAGAGAAGCGACAAGACTCTTGTCAGGGACTGTAAATTACATATTAAAATCAAAAGTGAGTCTATTGACAAACAATGGCATGATGTATTCCAGAAAATAATGTATTCCATGAAGATAATAAACATGTCTAGAAAACAAATCATTAATAAAGGTACATAAGTTCTCTTTTTAAATTGAGACCTGAAGGCATTCTGGTGTTCAGTCTAAATATCCAAAAGGCTTCCCTTAGCAGAATCGCTTTTTTGAGATCGCCCCCCCCTCCCCCCCCCCCCGGGATGAGAGGAGACTTTCTCAAAAGCGAAAGCATGAAAATAATTCACTTTGCGATCATGTTTAGTGATAAAATGTTTGGCAGCACTGGAAATATTTAATGCAGTGGGATTGGATATGTAGTTTAAATGCTCCAAAATCCTGTTTTTAAACTTGCGTGATGTGCTGCCTACATACATTAAATCGCATAGTGTGCACTGGATCACGTAAATTACACCTGTGCTATTGCAATTAATGTATGATTTCATTGAAAAAGTGAGAGAATGGTCTGAATTATGGAATGACTTAGTATTATAAAGAAAATTGCAAGTTTTGCAAGGATGAGAACAGCATTTAGTGAAGCCCTTGTATTGTAACCAAGAGCCTGGTTTAGTTTCAGAAGATCGATACAATGAGGGTGATAACTGGTTTGCAAAGGTAGGAGGCCTTCTAGAGACTATACTACAACCATCCTTCAAAATGCCATAGAGAACATTGTCATCATATAAAATAGGCAGACAATTATTGACAATGAGTCTAATTTGTGTAAATTGTCTGCTATACGTGAGGACAAGAGTTGGTAAGTTCTCCTTCTTTCGTGTATTTTTGTTATTTTGTTTAGAATAGTTTGGTTTATTGTGTTGGGTTACAGTATAGTAATTAGCAGAGGTAGATGATATCTTAGATGTTGATGACTGACTAGCATCGAGGTCCCCCTTCTCCTGGGGAGACATATGTGTGTGTCCCCAAAATTTGGGTGAAAAATCAGACTGGGACATAGTTCTAAAAAGTAACTCTGTTCTGGATCTGTTCAGGGCTATAGCCATAGCTCTCTGCAGCATCCATGGTGCATAACCCCTTTTAATGAGGCGTGAATTGATGTGGCATTCTCTGAAAATGCTGCATCTGAACTGCAGATTCTGCGTGCTCTGAGAAATTCTCCCACTGGGATGCCTTTGATGGTGTGTATAGGATGATGACTGCTAGCATGTAGGATCGTGTTCCCTGCAGTTTCTTTGCGATATATCTCTGACAGTCCAGTGAGCTTGAGATCTAGAAAATGAATGCTGTGGGAATCAGTTGAACAAGTAAATTGAAGATTATATGGATTGTTGTTCATGTAGTTGATGAATTCTGGCACGACAGATACATGTCCGCTCCAGATGAAGAGCAGGTGATCTATCTATCTGCTGTACCACTCTACATACATGTAAAATGGATTATGCACACTGTATATATATTTCTTCTCCCAGTAGGCCATGGTGAGGTTAGCCAATGAGGGTGAAAATTTAGCCCTCATTGACACACCTCTGTTCTGCACAAAAAATTGAGAATCAAATGAAAAATAATTATGTGTCAACGGGAAAAGAGAGACCTCGAGTACATAGTCAGTAAAGTCTGGTGAGTGGGAACTATACTTGGTATTCTAATGCCTCTAGTGAAATCTGGTGGGGGATAGATAGATATAAGGAGACAACGTCCATAGTTACCCACATGTATTTTGATGACCAAATCGTGTGATACATGGATTTTAAAACGTCCGTTGAGTCCTTAATATAACCAGGTAGTCTTTTAACTAGAGGTTGAAGTAAATAGTCCAACCATTCACCAAGATGTTCCAGGAGGGAGCCAATGCCAGATACTATGGGACGCAGTGGTGGTGGGTTAATACCCTTGTGAATTTTAGCGCATGCATGATAGGTGTTATTGGAGATCCGCACCTATCAGACAATGGGGGCATATCCTCGCATATGCCCCCATTGTCTGTGATGAGAATACCCCTTTTAAGCAATATTGTAATTAAAAATAATCGATTTGCATATTATTGTGCCTTTTACAATATATTATAGTCTTAGTGAATTTAATTTTTGTAACTTGCCAATTGTGTTGCTCTGCATTTGAAATGATACATTTCATTATAATCACAATATACAATTTGCAAAGGGTATTTTTTTAAAACCATTCATATATTATATATATATTTTTTCAAATAACACTTTATATTATCTGAACATAAAATGATTTATTATAGAAATATATAAAAAACAACAACTGCTAATCAATATGTTGGAGGTAGATGCCTCTGCAACGTCTTGCACCCCTGAACCTAATTGTTGCCTATACTCAATAGAATGTGACATTGTATGATAAGTCATATTTATAAAGTTAGGAGGAAGAGCACTTTGGGGGTCATTTATTAAGACCAGCGTTTTAGATGTCTTAATACCCCTTTAGCTGGTGGTGGATGAGCCAAATTTATGTTGAGGCTCTGACCACTACATAACTTTGGTGTATCCACCGCCAGTCTAAATCTACGCCAGCTCCCTTGCCTGCCAGCCAATCCCCTTTTTTGACCTGGCATGAGCGATGTAAAGTTGCAGATTGTGGCGCAAATAAACTTTGACAGATATACGCCAGAAAGTGGCTTATATGTTAGTAAATGGCCCACTTTGTGTTTGCAATCCTGATGACTATACATGAAGCCACATTCTTGCCTGTACCATGAAGCGATGAACCTCAATAGGATCTGAAGGCCCTGCAAAAACCTCTAAGACGGTAGTGGTCAACATGGAAATACAAAGAAACTGTTGTACTGCAGGTACTGCAGACAGGAGAAAGGGGACCAGACCACTTATCATGGTATCTTTAGGACACTCAGATCTGTTTTGGGTCAAGTACTCGTGCATCAAATCAAGTACTTGTGCATCAATAAGATCTCACATACTTTGACCTGAAATGGCCTTCGCCGTGATGGTCTTCTTCATATTTCTGGACTAAAATGTTCAGCCTGAGATAATTCAGAAATTTTGGCCAATTTTAAAATCGGATGTGGATTTGGGTAAAATATTAACACCCACCCCTATGTTTGTGGCTAAACGTAGTAAGAACCTTAGGGATATCCTAGTGAGGAGTCATTATATACCACCTAAATCCGGATTCATTTTTGAATCCAAAGGTCCCAAATTGGGATGTGTCCCTTGTGGGCATTGTACAACATGTAGAGCCATTACAAAGACCAAAACTTTTGAAGACTCCTCGGGCAAGGTGAGCTACAATATTGTCCATTTCATCAACTGTAGTGTTACAGGAGTCATATATCATGCCACATGTCTATGTGGCTTGATATATATTGGTATGACGACCCGTGAATTTCGGGTCCGCATACAGGAACACCAAAAAGATATCCGGGCGGCTGCCAAAATTGGTGATGGAGATAGGGACAAGCTTGTAAAATTAAAACTGATTGCATAGCATTTCCGCCATAAACATAACAACTGTTGGCAAGATTTAAAATTTAGGGGGATAGATAGGGTCTCCCTGGGTGCGCGAGGTGGTGATTTGTTTAAACGGCTGGAGCAGGTTCCCATTCCCACTCAGGTGCCATTTGGCTTGAATGATAAGATTCCATTTGCTTCGTTCTTGTAGGGTGCAGCATCATCCCTGTTTTTAGGTCCTTCTAGCCGGGATCTTGAGGTGTGGTGTATGATATCTACTAATATGTTTCTTTCTCTATCTATATATGTAGGATATCTGTGTATTATGGCCGAGGAATATGAACATCGGGAATTTACCCCCTCCATGATGATATAACCATATGTATTTGTCCTATGTACAATCTCTACAAACAAGTGGCCTAATTCTTTGGATTGTGGTCAATCACATATTTGTATTATGCTATGAATTCTATGTGTATCTATGTTATGTGGGCACTTGATGTATATGCTATATGGCAATGTAGCTTGGTATGAAATATGTGGATGGATGAGGGGAACCTCTTTTTCATGTCTGTGTTATGGCATTATGCATAGCAGACTTGAACAATTGGTGTCCTCTCTGTCATTTTGTACTCACAGCCACTGGTATTATGAGTGATGCGTGCAGGCATGATATACTTACACAATATTATTTCACCACCATAGTTATTCTTAATTGATCTTTACTTTTGGATTCTTTATCCTTCCCCCTTTTTTGTTTCTTTGTTTCTCTTTTTATTTTATTCTTCATCATCCCTTTATTTTTTTGTGTCACTTTGTGGGGTTTTATTTTTGTGATTAATCATGTTATGTTTGATTGGGCATGCAATAAGAATTATGTGTCTCACCTGCAATTGTAATAATTATGTGCTACACCTGTATTTGTATTTTTAATCTATGTGCACTTATAAATAACTTTCTTGTGATTATCCTTTACATATGTAAAGATATACTGTATATTGAATATTGTGATACACACACAATGTATTATATTCATATGTCTATTAATTGGCAATATATCACTATAGGTAAATTTATATGTCTATTGGGAGCTCCCATATAGAAACTGATGAGGTTTTTATGTATATTTCACTGTTAGTAATGATATAAATCTGTATTGACGTGCAGCCTTGAGAATAGTCTGGGGAAACTAAGTAATAGTCATCGAGTGAGATACTGTGCCCATACACATGTGGATGTAATATTTAGGACAATGGACACAGTGATGGAGAGAGGACTTGTGACAGTGACTTTCCCTCACCCAATATGGAGCTCGTAGTGCGCGCGGGCGTGCTGATGCGGTCTTGGCTCTGACGTGGGACACCCTGTGCTCTGTTGAGCGCGGCCGTCCTACGTCATCTCTGCGACCGTGTACGCGGGCACCGTTGGTGCGCGGCGGTTTGTGCGCCACAGCATACGATGCAAGTGATCTTCGATTATACAGGTGAGGAGTTCTGGTACCCTGCCCTCTCATCAACGTGTCCTTAGTCCATTGGTTAGATGGAGATTGTTCCGCCCACCCTAGTGACCATATATACCCGGCTATTAAGTGTTTGTCATTACCCCTTGAAAAAGCTGACGGCGAAACGCGCGTCGGGGCACGGACTGTAGGTGCTGTGGTAGATACGTGGGTCAGTATGCTTTACTCTTCGCTTATTGTACTAAGTCTGAATATAGCATAGTGTGAGTTGATGTCTATATAGTCCAGGGTCTATAATTGGACTTTGTGATAATACATTGTGGACTGGACAATACTTCTGATAGGCACTGACTGTATCTCTTTGTTTCGTATATATGTATGCACTTGCACTTTATCAATATGTACTGTAATTACCACACGTCTGCAGTCTGAGTGACATTTTAAGTGTTCTTAATGTCTGTGTGGCCAGAAATGGTTGCAACTCTATATGTACTAATAAAAACTATAGATTTTGTATAAAGTCATGTTGTTGGAGTTGTAATTTGTGATTTAAATTAGATCCACATATCGATTATTGGTTGTGCTATAGGTGTTATTGGGTCGCTTACATAGTAAGTAAAAGGGAAACAAGTGGTTTATCTATGAGGTAATTCAGGCTCAGCAGTTGCTGGTGTTGGTGGAGTGGCCACTGGAGATGGAGCAGCAGGTATAATAACTAGTGCCAGGTCCTGGATCATCAGCCAAACTGTCAACAGTTCTAAAATTATTGTATTATTTATTATTGTATTAAAATAAATAATATATGTATACTAGCATAAGGACCCGTCTTTGCACAGGTATATTTCATTTAATGTTTGTGTGTGTTGTTAAAAAATATCGACAGTATCACCCATAACAGTGACCACTACAGCGCCCCGCCCCTTTAACAGTGAACTCCACAGTCCCCCACACCTTAACACTGCCCCCCCACAGTGCCCCGCCACTTTAAAATGGAACCTCCACAGCATCCCATCCCCTTAACTTTGACCTTCACAGCAGCCTACCCCACAGTGAGTTTCACAGCACCCCACTCCCTTGACAGTGACCTCCAAAGTACCCCGCTGCCTAATAGTGACCTCACAGTACCCTACTGCCTTACCAGTGACCTCCACAGCAGTTATCCCTTTAATAGTGGCCCCTACCCCCTTAACAGTGACCTCCACAGTGTCCGTCCCTTTAACAGTGACCTCCACAGTGTCCGCCCCTTTAACAGTGACCTCCACAGCAGCCTGCTGAGCTATCTAATCCTATCCTGTGTGATACTGTCTGCTGAGCTGTGTATCTAATCCTATCCTGTCAGATTCTCAGGCGTTTGTTTACTAAATAAACAAAATAGAAGGCGCACCATAGGTTGAAAACGTATGGGGAATAGTAAAATAAACTCCAAATTGGAGGCTCACCTTAAAGGGGTTGTCCGGGTTCAGAGCTGAACCCGGACATACCCTTATTTTCACCCCGGCAGCCCTCCTGAGCCTGGCATCGGAGCATCTCATGCTCCGATGCGCTCCTGTGCCCTGCGCTAGATCGCACAGGGCACAGGCTCTTGTGTTTTCAATAACACACTGCCGGGCGGTAACTTCCGCCCAGCGGCGTGTTCGGTGACGTCACCGGCTCTGAGGGGCGGGCTTTAGCTCTGCCCTAGCCGTTTTACTGGCTAGGGCAGAGCCAAATCCCGCCCATCAGTGCCGGTGACGTCACCGGGCTGCCTGTCAGCCCCATGGTGAGCCCGGTTCGTCACCGGAACTCAGAAAAATGCCTTTGCCCTGCGCGATTTAGCGCAGGGCAAGGGAGAGCATCGGAGCATGAACTGCTCCGATGCTCATGTCAGGGGGGCTGCCTGGGTGAAAATGGAGGTATGTCCAGGTTCAGCTCTGAACCTGGACAACCCCTTTAAAGGATTGTGCAAGCAATAGGAACAACACTACTGTTGGCATGTAGGGAATAAAATCGATCCCCAAGAGAGAGGTTGGTATGCAGCCATGGATGCAGGTCTCTCGGATGAGTGTGCCTGGGCCCTCACAGAGAATTAATACATGGCAAGGCTGCATGCATACAACCGTTCCATTTTTTGCGGTCCACAAACCGTGGATCCGCAAAAAAACGGAAGCCTCCCGCGTGCCTTCCACAATTTGCGGAACGGAACGGTTGGCCCATTGTAGAAATGCTTATTCTTGTCCGCAAAACGAACAAGAATAGGACATGTTATATTTTTTTGCGGGGATACGGAATGGAGTAACGGATGTGGACAGCACACGAAGTGCTGTCTGCATCTTTTGCGGCCCCATTGAAGTGAATGGGTCCGCATCCGAGCCGTAAAAATGGCGGCTTGGATGTGTACAAAAACATGAGGCCTTAAAGGAAGAAACATCCCCGGCGCAAAGAACGAACCAGGTGCAGATGAAGAATCTTCAAATGTTTATTGCAGAATCACTACGCTTTTCAGGGACCACTTCCCCTTCTTCAGGTGAATAGTGTTGCATAAGAAACTTGCCATACACGCTGAATATACAGTATATATATATATATATACAACCATATACAATCAGGGTCAAAGGGCAGAACCAGGGCTTAAACCGCTAGCCAACTATTATCCCATACAACATAAGGGTAACTTCATTGACACATTTTATAATGTAGTAATGGACGATTTTTGTAGCATACACCAGAAACCAATTCTGAGTCGGAATCTAAGTAAGAAAGAAAAGATAGCAGTTAAACATCTTCAAAACAATACAGATATCATCATCCGTAGTGCGGACAAAGGAGGGGGAGTGACGATTCAGGCTAGGGAGGATTACATTAAGGAGGCAATTCATATTTTGTTAGATGCAGAATATTATCTACCCCTAGCTATAGACCCCACAGAACAGCATATATCAGAGTTCAAGGGTCTTATAGAATTGGCTTCACACATACTGAATAAACAGGAAAAATAATTAATTCTAATATCTAACACAGTGACAGCATTATTCTACCACATGCCGAAGATCCATAAAGATATATAAAATCCACCGGGCCAACCGATCATATGAGGGGTCTCCTCCCTCACCTGCAACCTTTCCCAATACGTAGATGTTCTGTTACAAAAATATGTCATCAAACTACCCTCCTATCTTAGGGACTCCACAGCCCTATTACAGTCTTTGAAGGGGATAGAATTGAGGGACACATATCATTGGGTCACTTTGGATGTGACAGCCCTGCATCAAATAGAGAATGATCCACTACTGCCTGATGAACAAAAGTTTTTTGTGCAGAAATGCATTAGGTTTATCCTAACACACAATGTGTTAACATTTGAGGGCACCCTATATCTACAAAAGAAAGGGACCACTATGGGGACGAAATTCGTGCCCAGTTTCGCGAATCTATTTATGGGGCGTTTCGAAGATCAATGCATTTACAGATCCAGATACTGGATCGACAATATCATATACTATCGTAGATACATAGATGATCTAATCTTTATTTGGAATGTTGATAATACTTCTATCACCACATTTTTTGAGGAATTAAATTGCACTGACTGGGGCATTAAACTATCAGGGACCTGTGATCCATATAAGATTGAGTATCTTGACCTGGATTTAGAAACTGTAGGACAGGAAATTATCACACAAACCTTTAAAAAAAAAGGTAGATTGCAATAGCTACTTGGACTACACCAGCATGCATTATAAGAAATGGAAGGTTAATATTCCTTTCAGTCAATTCGAAAAAGTTAGATGAAACTGTTCCCTCAATAGTGATTATATCTTTTAAAGTGAGACCATCCGTGCCAGATTTTTACAGAAGGGGTATCCTCCGAAGATTGTAGAAGCTGCTTATGAAAGGCTAGGGGTCTATCTCAAGATATGTGCCTTACCAAAACTAAGAGTGTAGCAACAGACGCCAATAAGGGATGTTTTAGTATGAACTTCCTAACAACATATGGTAATAACTAGGGATGAGCGAACTCGAACTGTATAGTTCGGGTTCGTACCGAATTTTGGGGTGTCCGTGACACGGACCCGAACCCGGACATTTTCGTAAAAGTCCGGGTTCGGGTTCGGTGTTCGTCGCTTTCTTCGCGCTTTTGTGACGCTTTCTTGGCGCTTTTTGAAAGGCTGCAAAGCAGCCAATCAACAAGCGTCATACTACTTGCCCCAAGAGGCCATCACAGCCATGCCTACTATTGGCATGGCTGTGATTGGCCAGAGCACCATGTGACCCAGCCTCTATTTAAGCTGGAGTCACATAGCGCCGCCCGTCACTCTGCTCTGATTAGCGTAGGGAGAGGTTGCGGCTGCGACAGTAGGGCGAGATTAGGCAGATTAACTCCTCCAAAGGACTTGATTAACTGATCGATCTGCAGCTGTGGATCATTGAGCTGCTGATCCTCAATTGCTCACTGTTTTTAGGCTGCACAGACCGTTTGTCAGTCTCATTTTTCTGGGGTGATCGGCGGCCATTTTGTGTCTTGTGGTGCGCCAGCACAAGCTGCGACCAAGTGCATTTAACCCTCAATGGTGTGGTTGTTTTTTGGCTAAAGCCTACATCAGGGTGAAGCTGTCACACCAAGTGCATTTAACCAGCAATAGTCTGTTCATTTTTTGGCCATATACAAAATCAGGGGCAAGCTGCGCCTGTCACCAAGTGCATTTAACCCTCAATGGTGTGGTTGTTTTTTGGCTAAAGCCTACATCAGGGTGAAGCTGTCACACCAAGTGCATTTAACCAGCAATAGTCTGTTCATTTTTTGGCCATATACAAAATCAGGGGCAAGCTGCGCCTGTCACCAAGTGCATTTAACCCTCAATGGTGTGGTTGTTTTTTGGCTAAAGCCTACATCAGGGTGAAGCTGTCACACCAAGTGCATTTAACCAGCAATAGTCTGTTCATTTTTTGGCCATATACAAAATCAGGGGCAAGCTGCGCCTGTCACCAAGTGCATTTAACCCTCAATGGTGTGGTTGTTTTTTGGCTAAAGCCTACATCAGGGTGAAGCTGTCACACCAAGTGCATTTAACCAGCAATAGTCTGTTCATTTTTTGGCCATATCCCAGTCTAATTCTGTCACTAAATCCATACCGGTCACCCAGCGCCTAAATACTAGGCCTCAAATTTATATCCAGCTAAATCTGTCCCTAGTGCTGTAGCTGGGCGAGTTATTTAGTGTCCGTTCAAGCACATTTCTTGTTCTGGGTTGAAATACAATTCCCAATTTAGCAATTTCATAATTTAGTGGTTCCTGCTATATCAGAGCTATTTGAAATCTATCCCAAAAAGGGTATATAATATTGAAGGTGCACATTGGGTCATTCAGAATAACTTACACACACCCGCTACTGTGTATTTCCAAGTCTAATTCTGTCACTAAACCCATACCTGTCACCCAGCGCCTAAATACTAGGCCTCAAATTTAAATCCCTCTAAATCTCTCGTTACCCACCGCTGTACTGTTGTTGCTGGGCAAGATATTTAGTGTCCGTCAAAGCACATTTTTTGTTCTGGGTTGAAGTACAATTCCCAATTTAGCAATTTCATAATTTAGTGGTTTCTGCTATATCAGAGCTATTTGAAATCTATCCCTAAAAGGGTATATAATATTGAAGGTGCACATAGGGTCATTCAGAATAACTTCACACACACGCTTCTGTGCATTTCCAAGTCTAATTCTGTCACTAAATCCATACCGGTGACCCAGCGCCTAAATACTAGGCCTCAAATTTAAATCCCTCTAAATCTCTCGTTACCCACCGCTGTACTGTTGTTGCTGGGCAAGATATTTAGTGTCCGTCAAAGCACATTTTTTGTTCTGGGTTGAAGTACAATTCCCAATTTAGCAATTTCATAATTTAGTGGTTTCTGCTATATCAGAGCTATTTGAAATCTATCCCTAAAAGGGTATATAATATTGAAGGTGCACATAGGGTCATTCAGAATAACTTCACACACACGCTTCTGTGCATTTCCAAGTCTAATTCTGTCACTAAATCCATACCGGTGACCCAGCGCCTAAATACTAGGCCTCAAATTTAAATCCCTCTAAATCTCTCGTTACCCACCACTGTACTGTTGTTGCTGGGCAAGATATTTAGTGTCCGTCAAAGCACATTTTTTGTTCTGGGTTGAAGTACAATTCCCAATTTAGCAATTTCATAATTTAGTGGTTCCTGCTATATCAGAGCTATTTGAAATCTATCCCAAAAAGGGTATATAATATTGAAGGTGCACATTGGGTCATTCAGAATAACTTCACACACACCCGCTACTGTGTATTTCCAAGTCTAATTCTGTCACTAAACCCATACCTGTCACCCAGCGCCTAAATACTAGGCCTCAAATTTAAATCCCTCTAAATCTCTCGTTACCCACCGCTGTACTGTTGTTGCTGGGCAAGATATTTAGTGTCCGTCAAAGCACATTTTTTGTTCTGGGTTGAAGTACAATTCCCAATTTAGCAATTTCATAATTTAGTGGTTTCTGCTATATCAGAGCTATTTGAAATCTATCCCTAAAAGGGTATATAATATTGAAGGTGCACATAGGGTCATTCAGAATAACTTCACACACACGCTTCTGTGCATTTCCAAGTCTAATTCTGTCACTAAATCCATACCGGTGACCCAGCGCCTAAATACTAGGCCTCAAATTTAAATCCCTCTAAATCTCTCGTTACCCACCGCTGTACTGTTGTTGCTGGGCAAGATATTTAGTGTCCGTCAAAGCACATTTTTTGTTCTGGGTTGAAGTACAATTCCCAATTTAGCAATTTCATAATTTAGTGGTTCCTGCTATATCAGAGCTATTTGAAATCTATCCCAAAAAGGGTATATAATATTGAAGGTGCACATTGGGTCATTCAGAATAACTTCACACACACCCGCTACTGTGTATTTCCAAGTCTAATTCTGTCACTAAACCCATACCTGTCACCCAGCGCCTAAATACTAGGCCTCAAATTTAAATCCCTCTAAATCTCTCGTTACCGCTGTACTGTTGTAGCTGGGAAAGTTATTTAGTGCCCGTCAAAGCACATTTTTTGTTCTGGGTTGAAGTACAATTCCCAATTTAGCAATTTCATAATTTAGTGGTTCCTGCTATATCAGAGCTATTTGAAATCTATCCCAAAAAGGGTATATAATATTCAAGGTGCACATTGGGTCATTCAGAATAACTTCACACACACGCTTCTGTGCATTTCCAAGTCTAATTCTGTCACTAAATCCATACCGGTCACCCAGCGCCTAAATACTAGGCCTCAAATTTATATCCCGCTGAATTTGAATACAATACATTGGGCCAAATAATATATTTGTTGTTGTGGTGAACCATAACAATGAGAAAAACATCTAGTAAGGGACGCGGACGTGGACATGGTCGTGGTGGTGTTAGTGGACCCTCTGGTGCTGGGAGAGGACGTGGCCGTTCTGCCACATCCACACGTCCTAGTGTACCAACTACCTCAGGTCCCAGTAGCCACCAGAATTTACAGCGATATATGGTGGGGCCCAATGCCGTTCTAAGGATGGTAAGGCCTGAGCAGGTACAGGCATTAGTCAATTGGGTGGCCGACAGTGGATCCAGCACGTTCACATTATCTCCCACCCAGTCTTCTGCAGAAAGCGCACAGATGGCGCCTGAAAACCAACCCCATCAGTCTGTCACATCACCCCCATGCATACCAGGGAAACTGTCTCAGCCTCAAGTTATGCAGCAGTCTCTTATGCTGTTTGAAGACTCCGCTGGCAGGGTTTCCCAAGGGCATCCACCTAGCCCTTCCCCAGCGGTGAAAGACATAGAATGCACTGACGCACAACCACTTATGTTTCCTGATGATGAGGACATGGGAATACCACCTCAGCATGTCTCTGATGATGACGAAACACAGGTGCCAACTGCTGCGTCTTTCTGCAGTGTGCAGACTGAACAGGAGGTCAGGGATCAAGACTGGGTGGAAGACGATGCAGGGGACGATGAGGTCCTAGACCCCACATGGAATGAAGGTCGTGCCACTGACTTTCACAGTTCGGAGGAAGAGGCAGTGGTGAGACCGAGCCAACAGCGTAGCAAAAGAGGGAGCAGTGGGCAAAAGCAGAACACCCGCCGCCAAGAGACTCCGCCTGCTACTGACCGCCGCCATCTGGGACCGAGCACCCCAAAGGCAGCTTCAAGGAGTTCCCTGGCATGGCACTTCTTCAAACAATGTGCTGACGACAAGACCCGAGTGGTTTGCACGCTGTGCCATCAGAGCCTGAAGCGAGGCATTAACGTTCTGAACCTGAGCACAACCTGCATGACCAGGCACCTGCATGCAAAGCATGAACTGCAGTGGAGTAAACACCTTAAAACCAAGGAAGTCACTCAGGCTCCCCCTGCTACCTCTTCTGCTGCTGCCGCCTCGGCCTATTCTGCTGCTGCCGCCTCGGCCTCTTCCTCCGCCTCTGGAGGAACGTTGGCACCTGCCGCCCAGCAAACAGGGGATGTACCACCAACACCACCACCACCACCTCCGTCACCAAGCGTCTCAACCATGTCACACGCCAGCGTTCAGCTCTCCATCTCACAAACATTTGATAGAAAGCGTAAATTCCCACCTAGCCACCCTCGATCCCTGGCCCTGAATGCCAGCATTTCTAAACTACTGGCCTATGAAATGCTGTCATTTAGGCTGGTGGACACAGACAGCTTCAAACAGCTCATGTCGCTTGCTGTCCCACAGTATGTTGTTCCCAGCCGGCACTACTTCTCCAAGAGAGCCGTGCCTTCCCTGCACAACCAAGTATCCGATAAAATCAAGTGTGCACTGCGCAACGCCATCTGTAGCAAGGTCCACCTAACCACAGATACGTGGACCAGTAAGCACGGCCAGGGACGCTATATCTCCCTAACTGCACACTGGGTAAATGTAGTGGCAGCTGGGCCCCAGGCGGAGAGCTGTTTGGCGCACGTCCTGCCGCCGCCAAGGATCGCAGGGCAACATTCTTTGCCTCCTGTTGCCACCTCCTCCTTCTCGGCTTCCTCCTCCTCTTCTTCCACCTGCTCATCCAGTCAGCCACACACCTTCACCACCAACTTCAGCACAGCCCGGGGTAAACGTCAGCAGGCCATTCTGAAACTCATATGTTTGGGGGACAGGCCCCACACCGCACAGGAGTTGTGGCGGGGTATTGAACAACAGACCGACGAGTGGTTGCTGCCGGTGAGCCTCAAGCCCGGCCTGGTGGTGTGTGATAATGGGCGAAATCTCGTTGCAGCTCTGGGACTAGCCAATTTGACGCACATCCCTTGCTTGGCGCATGTGCTGAATTTGGTGGTGCAGAAGTTCATTCACAACTACCCCGACATGTCAGAGCTGCTGCATAAAGTGCGGGCCGTCTGTTCGCGCTTCCGGCGTTCACATCCTGCCGCTGCTCGCCTGTCTGCGCTACAGCGTAACTTCGGCCTTCCCGCTCACCGCCTCATATGCGACGTGCCCACCAGGTGGAACTCCACCTTGCACATGCTGGACAGACTGTGCGAGCAGCAGCAGGCCATAGTGGAGTTTCAGCTGCAGCACGCACGGGTCAGTCGCACTACAGAACAGCACCACTTCACCACCAATGACTGGGCCTCCATGCGAGACCTGTGTGCCCTGTTGCGCTGTTTCGAGTACTCCACCAACATGGCCAGTGGCGATGACACCGTTATCAGCGTTACAATACCACTTCTATGTCTCCTTGAGAAAACACTTAGGGCGATGATGGAACAGGAGGTGGCCCAGGAGGAGGAGGAGGAGGATGAGGAAGAGGGGTCATTTTTAGCACTTTCAGGCCAGTCTCTTCGAAGTGACTCAGAGGGAGGTTTTTTGCAACAGCAGAGGCCAGGTACAAATGTGGCCAGCCAGGGCCCACTACTGGAGGACGAGGAGGACGAGGATGAGGAGGAGGTGGAGGAGGATGAGGATGAAGCATGGTCACAGCGGGGTGGCACCCAACGCAGCTCGGGTCCATCACTGGTGCGTGGCTGGGGGGAAAGGCAGGACGATGACGATACGCCTCCCACAGAGGACAGCTTGTCCTTACCCCTGGGCAGCCTGGCACACATGAGCGACTACATGCTGCAGTGCCTGCGCAACGACAGCAGAGTTGCCCACATTTTAACCTGTGCGGACTACTGGGTTGCCACCCTGCTGGATCCACGCTACAAAGACAATGTGCCCACCTTACTTCCTGCACTGGAGCGTGATAGGAAGATGCGCGAGTACAAGCGCACGTTGGTAGACGCGCTACTGAGAGCATTCCCAAATGTCACAGGGGAACAAGTGGAAGCCCAAGGCCAAGGCAGAGGAGGAGCAAGAGGTCGCCAAGGCAGCTGTGTCACGGCCAGCTCCTCTGAGGGCAGGGTTAGCATGGCAGAGATGTGGAAAACTTTTGTCAACACGCCACAGCTAACTGCACCACCACCTGATACGCAACGTGTTAGCAGGAGGCAACATTTCACTAACATGGTGGAACAGTACGTGTGCACACCCCTCCACGTACTGACTGATGGTTCGGCCCCATTCAACTTCTGGGTCTCTAAATTGTCCACGTGGCCAGAGCTAGCCTTTTATGCCTTGGAGGTGCTGGCCTGCCCGGCAGCCAGCGTTTTGTCTGAACGTGTATTCAGCACGGCAGGGGGCGTCATTACAGACAAACGCAGCCGCCTGTCTACAGCCAATGTGGACAAGCTGACGTTCATAAAAATGAACCAGGCATGGATCCCACAGGACCTGTCCGTCCCTTGTCCAGATTAGACATTAACTACCTCCCCATAACCATATATTATTGGACTCCAGGGCACTTCCTCATTCAATCCTATTTTTATTTTCATTTTACCATTATATTGCGATGCTACCCAAAGTTGAATGAACCTCTCCTCTGCCTGTGTGCTAGGCCTAAATATATGCCAATGGACTGTTGCAGTGGTGGCTGACATGAAGCCTGATTCTCTGCTATGACATGCAGACTAATTCTCTGCTGACATGAAGCCAGATTGTCTGTTACGGGACCTCTCTCCTCTGCCTGGGTGCTGGGCCTAAATTTATGACAATGGACTGTTGCAGTGGTGGCTGACGTGAAGCCTGATTCTCTGCTATGACATGCAGACTGATTCTCTGCTGACATGAAGCCAGATCGTCTGTTACGGGACCTCTCTGCTCTGCCTGTGTGCTAGGCCTAAATATATGCCAATGGACTGTTGCAGTGGTGGGTGACGTGAAGCCTCATTCTCTGCTATGACATGCAGACTGATTCTCTGCTGACATGAAGCCAGATTGTCTGTTACGGGACCTCTCTGCTCTGCCTGTGTGCTAGGCCTAAATATATGCCAATGGACTGTTGCAGTGGTGGGTGACGTGAAGCCTCATTCTCTGCTATGACATGCAGACTGATTCTCTGCTGTCATGAAGCCAGATTGTCTGTTACGGGACCTCTCTGCTCTGCCTGTGTGCTAGGCCTAAATATATGCCAATGGACTGTTGCAGTGGTGGGTGACGTGAAGCCTCATTCTCTGCTATGACATGCAGACTGATTCTCTGCTGACATGAAGCCAGATTCTCTGTTACGGGACCTCTCTCCTCTGCCTGTGTGCTAGGCCTAAATATATGCCAATGGACTGTTGCAGTGGTGGCTGACGTGAAGCCTCATTCTCTGCTATGACATGCAGACTAATTCTCTGCTGACATGAAGACAGATTCTCTGTTACGGGACCTCTCTCCTCTGCCTGGGTGCCGGGGCCTAAATATCTGAGAATGGACTGTTCCAGTGGTGGGTGACGGGAAGCCAGATTCTCTGCTATGGAACCTCTCTCCAATTGATTTTGGTTAATTTTTATTTATTTAATTTTTATTTTAATTAATTTCCCTATCCACATTTGTTTGCAGGGGATTTACCTACATGTTGCTGCCTTTTGCAGCCCTCTAGCCCTTTCCTGGGCTGTTTTACAGCCGTTTTAGTGCCGAAAAGTTCGGGTCCCCATTGACTTCAATGGGGTTCGGGTTCGGGACGAAGTTCGGATCGGGTTCGGATCCCGAACCCGAACATTTCCGGGATGTTCGGCCGAACTTCTCGAACCCGAACATCCAGGTGTTCGCTCAACTCTAGTAATAACCATAATACCATCAGAAACATACTGTCCCAACATTGGCACATACTGAAAAGAGACCCTCACCTGAGGAAAATACTACCAGCACAACCCCCTACTTACCTTTAGGAGGGCAAAAACTCTAAAGATTATTTTGGCCCCAAGTAGATTTAGACCTACTCTATCGGATAAATTAAGACCTACTGTGAGTGGCCTAGTTTCACAACCTACAGGGAGCTATAAATGCAATCTGTCCACCATAAGTATCTCCTCCTCTTTTTGTAGCAACTCCACCGGAGAATCCTTATCTATAAAACGTCATTTATTTGCTGGAATGCCCATGCGGTCTGCAATATGTAGGCTGCACGAGTCAGACCTTTCGAAATAGGCTAAATAAACACAGGTTTAACGTGACGAGAACATTTTTACAGCACAGCGTTTCACGCCATGCAGCTGAGCAACACAATGGTGTTTTTTTCTGGTATTAAAGTTACACCCGTCGAACAGGTAGATAACGAATGTCGTAATGTTATCCAGACCCTCAGAAGAAGAGAAATGTTCTGTATTTTTAAGCTGAACTGCCTTAACCCAAATGGCTTAAATGAAGCATTTAAAATGAACCTATAATTTTACGTAACCTGACAAATGCATAGGTGTATATGTGTATACATAACATCCTTTTTATCATGATTCTTTTTATGCTTTTTTATGTATTTATTTATGGGCAAACGCCTGTAGGTGTGTCCATCTATACATTTCTCATTTGGCTTTTTAGCCTTTTTATTCTGTGCATATGATGTATCCCTATCTATTATGGCACCCATAATTTATTTGTGCAGTCTTAGATATGAAAAATTTAATGTCATTATTTATTTATTATTTTTTATATGTATCCTGTATGACATTTTTCTTATTATATGCATCCCCCTTTTTGAGGGCTGAGTTGGTCACAAAAGATATGGGGGTCACTTTCGAAATAAATATCCCTTTTGACCTATGTTTTGTATGTTTGAGTACTTTCACAGTAGAGTTTTTCTTTTTCGGCATAGAGTTCAGTCCTAGGGGCTCTATACCGGAAAATAACTGATCAGTTTCATCCCCATGCATTCTGAATGGAGAGTAATCCGTTCAGGATGCATCAGAATGTCTTCAGTTCAGTCATTTTGACTGATCAGGCATAAGATAAAACCGTAGCATGCTACGGTTTTATCTCTGGCGAAAAGACTTGCCTGAATGCCGGATCAGGCATTTTTCCCCATAGGAATGTATTCAAAATACCGGAATGCCGGATCCGTCATGCGCAGACCGGTAAAAATGTGAAAAAGATACAAGACGGATCCGTCTGTCCGCATGACAAGCGGAGAAACGGATACGTTCTTGTAATGCATTTGTGAGACGGATCCGCATCCGGATGTGTCTCACAAATGCTTTCAGTCACATCTAGATTGGTGGATCCGGCAGTTAGTTCCGACAACGGAAATGCTTTCCGGATCACACTGCCGCAAGTGTGAACCTACCCTTAACCCCATATGTAGTTTTTTAAATATACATTCTATATATATTTTATTCATTTTTATTTCAAACATCATTTTTAGCCCTCTTTTCCCTCCCCCCTCTCTTTTTTCAGTATTATACTATTGACTTCGTCTGTAGTCTATTTGTGACAATGAACAACGTTTCATATTTTAACTTTTAACCTCATTTGTGATGCCCCCAGCCCCCAACTCTGGCAAATGGCTCCCAGCGCTTCTTGACAGTGCTACATGCAGTCCAGCGAACACTTGGCGCTGTTTTTCTCCCGAGCAATGGGCTCTCTGCTCTGCCGGCCCAGGAGCATCATGTTGCTATGGAGCTGATGGCATTGCATGATCATACTGCAGTCATGTGACCGGCGTTGCGATCATGTGACCCCGGCAAGGCCGGCAATGCTGGCGATGCTCCAGTATCAAAGGGTGACGTCCAAGTACCTTATGGTTGCGGAACCTTTGTTCATAATAACATTAAACATATTTCATAACATAAAGTCCCCCTGTGGCAATGTGTATCTGTCCTTGTTTAATAGTTTCTCAAACTGTCTCCAGTAATAAATCTTGGGGCTGCTTTTGGAAATCGCCCACCTCCCTTTTGACCCTGATTGTTTGTATATGGTTGTATGTACAGTCGTAGCCAAAAGTTTTGAGAATTACATAAATATTAGAAATTGGAAAAGTTGCTGCTTAAGTTTTTATAATAGCAATTTGCATATACTCCAGAATGTTATGAAGAGTGATCAGATGAATTGCATAGTCCTTCTTTGCCATGAAAATTAACTTAATCCCCAAAAATTTCATTGCTGTCATTAAAGGACCTGCTGAGATAATTTCAGAAATCGTCTTGTTAACTCAGGTAAGAATGTTGACGAGCACAAGGCTGGAGATCATTATGTCAGGCTGATTGGGTTAAAATGGCAGACTTGACCTGTTAAAAGGTGGGTGATGCTTGAAATCATTGTTCTTCCATTGTTAACCATGGTGACCTGTAAAGAAACGCGTGCACCCATCATTGCATTGCATAAAAATGGCTTCACAGGCAAGGATATTGTGGCTACTAAGATTGCAACTCAATCAACAATTTATAGGATCATCAAGAACTTCAAGGAAAGAGGTTCAATTCTTGTTAAGAAGGCTTCAGGGCGTCTAAGAAAGTCCAGCAAGCGCCAGGATCGTCTCCTAAAGAGGATTCAGCTGCGGGATCGGAGTGCCACCAGTGCAGAGCTTGCTCAGGAATAGCAGCAGGCAGCTGTGAGCGCATCTGCATGCACAGTGAGGCGAAGACTTTTGGAAGATGGCCTGGTGTCAAGAAGGGCAGCAAAGAAGCCACTTCTCTCCAAAAAAACATCAGGGACAGATTGATCTTCTGCAGAAAATATGGTGAATGGACTGCTGAAGACTGGGGCAAAGTCACATTCTCCGATGAAGCCTCTTTCCGATTGTTTGGGGCATCGGGAAAAAGTCTGGTCCGGAGAAGAAAAGGTGAGCGCTACCATCAGTCCTGTGTCATGCCAACAGTAAAGCATCCTGAGACCATTTATGTGTGGGGTTGCTTCTCATCCAAGGGAGTGGGCTCACTCACAATTTTGCCCAAAAACACAGCCATGAAATAAGAATGGTACCAAAACACCCTCTAACAGCAACTTCTTCCAACAATCCAACAACAGTTTGGTGAAGGACAATGCATTTTCCAGCACCATGGAGCACCGTGCCATAAGGCAAAAGTGATAACTAAGTGGCTTGGGGACCAAAACTTTGACATTTTGGGTCCATGGCCTGGAAACTCCCCAGATCTTAATCCCATTGAGAACTTGTGGTCAATCCTCAGGAGGCGGGTGGACAAACAAAAACCCACTAATTCTGACAAACTCCAAGAAGTGATTATGAAAGAATGGGTTGCTATCAGTCAGGAATTGGCCCAGAGGTTGATTGAGAGCATGCCCAGTCGAATTTCAGAGGTCCTGAAAAAGAAGGGCCAACACTGCAAATACTAACTCTTTGCATAAATGTCATGTAATTGTCGATAAAAGCCTTTGAAACGTATGAAGTGCGTGTAATTATATTTCACTACATCACAGAAACAACTGAAACAAAGATCTAAAAGCAGTTTAGCAGCAAACTTTGTGAAAACTAATATTTGTGTCATTCTCAAAACTTTTGGACAGGTCTTCTGAGCTGTGTATATAATCCTATCCTGTGTGATACTGTCTACTGAGCTGTGTATCTAATTATATCATGCAATACTGCCTGCTGAGCTGTGTATCTAATCCTGTCATGTGTGATACAGTCTGCTGAGCTGTGTATCTAATCCTATCCTGTGTGATACCGTCTGCTGAGCTGTGTATCTAATATGCTATCCTGTGTGATACTGTTTGCTGAGCTGTGTATCTAATCCTATCCTGTGTGATACTGTCTGCTGAGCTGTGTATCTAATTCTATCCTGTATGATACTGTCTGCTGAGCTATGTATCTAATATCTTATCCTATGTGATAATGCCTGCTGAGCTGTGTATCTAACCCTGTCATGTGTGATACTGTCTGCTGAGCTATGTATATAATCTAATCCTGTGTGATACTGTCTGCTGAGCTGTGTATCTAATCCTATGATACTGTCTGTTGAGCTGTGTATATAATCCTATCATGTGTGATACTGTGTGCTATGTATCTAAGGCTGGGTTCACACGGGCGAGATTTCATTGCACCCGCACTGAATCCGGACCCATTCATTTCTATGGGGCTGTGCACATGAGTGGTGATTTTCACGTATCACTTGTGCGTTGCATGAAAATTGCAGCATGCTCTATCTATATTGTGCTTCATCATAGAAATGAATGGGGCTGAGTAAAAAATCGCAAGCATCCACAAGCAAGTGCAGATGCGGTGCGATTTTCATGCATGGTTGCTAAGATGACAGTCTATTCACTGTATTATTTTCCCTTATAACATGGTTATAAGGGAAAATAAAAGCGTTCTTTTATACAGAATGCTTAGTAAAAAGTCAATTGAGGGTTAATAAATTTAAAAAATTAACTCACCTCCTCCTCTTGATCGCGTAGTTGCCGATCTCTTCTTACTTCTTTAATCATGAGCTGCCGGCTAAAGGACCTGTTGTGACGTCACATCACATGGTCCAATCACATGGCCCATTACCGTGGTGAGCTCAGTGACGTCACCACAGGTCCTGAAGAAAGAACAGGAGACCGGCAGCTATGCGATCAATTGGAGGAGGTGAGTTAATTTTTGTAACCCTCAATTGACCTTGTACTAAGCATTCTGTATTAAGGAATGCTATTATTTTCCCTTATAACCATGTTATAAGGGAAAATAATTACATCTACACAACACCGAACCCAAACCCAAACCTGAACTTCAGTGAAGACGTTTGGGTCTGGGTACCCCATTCAGATAATGGATGTCTAAATTTGGTAGGTAAAGACATCCATCTAGCCGCTGTACTCAGGATATATATACTAGAGCGATCATGGTACCTTTTGTATTAAAGCACACAAGGGGAGAGAAACCCCTATGAGGTAAATACCAAACATCTTAAGGGTAAATAGAGGGGGCCCAGTAGTTAAATAATTTCCATGATCATCACCACGGGCCTATAGCAGGATAGAGGCCCAGGACACGTCCATGCCCAAAGCCTTCTAACCCAAAATCACCCCCAAACCCTGCAAACAGGTAAATTAGGACCACTACTCACTTATCAAAACCCTGTACAAGCGGCCAGAATAATTAATAATAAACCTAAAATTATTGTGCCCTATGAATCCCCTTCCTCACAAGATCCATATGAAAATTGACCCAGGATCCCGCGTCCGCCATCTGTCCAAACCGCTGCGAAAGCATTGATAAATAAGATCTAAAAAGAAAAAAGAATAAAGAAAGAAAGATAAATATAAATACATTTATCAAAATTTTCTATAAAATAAATGACACCAATTGCGTTCACATAACCAGAGCAAAAATAACAAAGAACCAACAGGCTGATGAGAAGCCCACATCTACATCACACTCCATTTGAACTTGACATTAAGACCAAATGGTCTCAGAGTGTGTAGGCGATGGATCCAACGTAGCTCTCTCTGTTTAAGAGACAATGTCCGATCACCTTCCCTCCTTGACAAATTGATCTGATCCAAAATCATGAATTTCAGGTCCTTCTCATTATGCCCCGCCTCAACAAAATGTTTCGGAACTGGCAAATCTTTCCTTTTAGGTCTAATAGTGAAACGGTGGTTGTTTAAACATGTCTTCATGTCACATGTGGTCTCCCCAACATATAGGAGACCACATGGACACGAAAGCACATAAACAACATATGCACTGTCGCTTGTCAGAAATTGTTGAATGTCATAATGGGTCCCTGATGTGGGATGAATGAATTTGTCAGCTTTGATCATAAATGAACAGTTTACACAATTCAAACAGGGGTAACATCCCCTTCTGCGAGACCCAATGTAAGTTTGTACAAAACCCTTAGTTGGAATGTCAGCGCCAACCAATTTGTCACGCAAATTGGTAGGGCGCCTATAGGATAAAAGAGGAGGTGCAGTGAAAGCTGCAATATGTGTCAGATTGCTCTTTAAAATAGACCAATGTTTGCAAATGATCTTAGCAACCATACCACTTTGTTCAGAATACATAGATATAAACAGAATCCGTACCGCTTTATTGGATATGGTGTCGCTTATCGATCACCCGAGAGGGATATCCTCCTCTCTGTCGAAATTTACGCACCATCTGAGCATAATGAGTAGGTAATATTTCAGGATCCTGTACTATCCTTTTAATTCTAAGCAGCTGACTATATGGTAATGAATCAATAGTAGATCTAGGGTGACAGCTATTTTAATGTAGCAAAGTGTTACAATCAGTTGGTTTGGTAAAAATATCTGTAGATAATTTGTTACCAACCACAGTAACAATGGTATCCAGGAATTGAACTTGAGTGTCAGAATGTGTCAGAGTAAATAAGAGGTCGGGATCCATCTGGTTAAAAAAAAGTGTGAAATAACTCCAGAGATGTGGAGTCACCATGCCAAATAAGGAAGACATCATCTATGTACCGCCACCACCCCAGTACATGACTGAAGTGGTGGGCTACTAAGACAAGGTCCTCCTCGAGGGCTGCCATGAAGACATTAGCGTAAGTGGGCGCCACATTTGACCCCATGGCGGTCGTAACTGCAAGAAAAACAATCCATGAATTAAAAATAATTGTTCCTCAGTACCAGATCCAAAAGTTGAATAATAAAATCCTGACACTTTACAGAGTTATTACTGTCCAACATACTCCTCCGGACAGCAGACACTCCCCTTGTGTGGTCAATGGAGGTATAGAGACTTGTGACGTCAAAAGAGGCCACAAGGCAGCCATCAGATAATGTGATATCGGAGATATTTTCAAGAAAATCACCCGTATCTCTAATCTAGCACTGATAGCATATTTACGAAGTAAACGATCCAAAGAGATGGAGATATTGGAGAAGATGGATCCAGTACCAGCAACAATAGGCCGACCTGCAGAGTCAACCATAGACTTATGGATCTTTGGCAATGCGCAAATGACAGGTGTACGTAGATGTTGTATAACCAAAAAAGTATATAGTTCCTCATTAATAATGTCCCGACTCAAAGCGACATCAAGGACCTTCTTGATATGTCAAGCAATATCAAATCTAGGATAACCCATCGATGCTCTGTACACATTCTGATCACTCAGTTGTCTCCTGATTTCATGGATATACTTGGAGGTGTCCATGACAACAACTGCACCCCCTTTATCAGCAGGTTTAATAGTGAGGCTCTTGTCATTGCAAAACCCCTCAAGCAATTCAATATCAGAGTTCGTCATATTTAAGAGGTGTGTTGGCAACCTCATTACGTAATGTAGTCATATCTACTGAAATTGCTTTAATGAAGGTATCAAGTGCAGGTAAGTTACTTTGAGGTGTGAAATCACTCTTAGTGTATAATCCGAATGATCTCAACCTCAACTCAGTTCGTGCCACTGTACCAGTCGATTGGTCTGGAGGGGGTCAGTCTGCAAACCAAACCCTTCAGGATAACTGTCACACTCAGACCCTAATTTCAATTTTCATATATGTAGTTACTAATAACATGATATTCCAGAATCAGTTACTATTAGAATGACTGACCCCATATTTAATAAGATTCAGCCCTTAGCAACCAGTCTGCATAAAACTGCAATTTCACTATTCAGTTAAGAATGCCGCCACTGCCCTCACCCTGAGGCTAATCCCGCCTGCCCTCACTAGCCAGTAACAATAGCCCCCCAAAAGTGTCAGTAACCAGAGCCCTCCCCCTAAAGGGTTAATCTCCTGCAGCACAAAGGGGTCCTCTTACCACATGTTGCTTTCATTTATACACTGAGCAGACAGCAGATCTCCCTTCCCTGGTCTGTGCTGCTTCCTGGTCTGCATTGTCCAAGTCTGCTGAGTGAGGGAGCGTCTGCCAAGCGCAGGGACAGGGAGGAGTGCACACAGCCCAGGCACTGTTATCAGCTGCTGGGGAGTCCCTGGCTTTAATCATTTACTTACAGTCCCTGGCTGTCAGGAATGTGATCTGGCAGGCTGCATGCTTCTGAGTCCTCAGTCCTTCAACATATAGACTGAACATGCCTAGTAACCCTATTTTAAGCACAGGTAAAAGCAGGCAGTACAGGGAACAAAAATGTGGAATTAAAGGGGTAATTGAAAACACAATGAAAAGTTGAAATAGGGCCTCAAGGTGATATTAATCACCACAATCCAATACTCCAAAAAATAAAATAAATAAATGACAGTTATACTTTAAGTTCGATATTCCTGTATAGGCGCTGAAGATCGACCTCCAACTGAAACCAATCAACTATAGCAGAGGGAAAAAAAGAAAGGTGCCTTCTGCCTCCCTGTTCGGTTCTTTTGTTGTTGCTGAACCCATCTCCAAAAAAAGACTGTGAAGAGGATGAGATAGGAGTAACCATAGACAGGCACAGACTGTCCAGACTATTGGTATTTTTTATTCAAAGGCCGGTACGGAGGCATCTG
Source organism: Bufo gargarizans (assembly GCF_014858855.1). Classification (NCBI taxonomy): domain Eukaryota; kingdom Metazoa; phylum Chordata; class Amphibia; order Anura; family Bufonidae; genus Bufo; species Bufo gargarizans. The sequence goes on from NC_058084.1 coordinate 241,872,383, forward strand.
CTTCTTTATCCCTTCATTCTGCCACATATATATTTTTCCTTTCACATAATCATCAGCATCCCGCTGCCATTTTTTCCTTTTTTGTAGCTTCCTGTTCTTTAATAAATTTAACAGGAAGCTACAAAAAGGAAAAAATGGCACTAAGTCTCTAAGATCTACAAAACCAATGGCACTTCGCAAGAAAGGCAACCAGTCCTGATGGACCATGAGTCAGAGTGTAAATCTACTGTGGTAAATATATCTTGTGTATCATTGTCGATATGCAAATAGATTTATTGTCGAAAGGTCTTTCTTTTTGTCCCTCTACCAAAGTTGATTGGTTTCAGTTGGAGGTCGATCTGCAGTGCCTATACAGGAATATCGAACTTAAGGTTTGGTTTGCGGACGGACCCCCTCCAGACCAATCGACTGGTACAGTGGAATGAACTGAGTTGAGGTTGAGATCATTCGGATTATACACTAAGAGTGATTTCACACCTCAAAGTAACTTACCTGCACTTGATACCTTCATTAAAGCAATTTCAGTAGATATGACTACATTACGTAATGAGGTTGCCAACACACCTTTTAAATATCCCAATATGACTAACTCTGATATTGAATTGCTTGAGGGGTCTTGCCGTGACAAGAGCTTCACTATTAAACCTGCTGATAAAGGGGGTGCGGTTGTTGTCATGGACACCTCCAAGTATATCCATGAAATCAGGAGACAACTGAGTGATCAGAATGTGTACAGAGCATTGATGGGTGATCCTAGATTTGATATTGCTCGACATATCAAGAAGGTCCTTGATGTTGCTTTGAGTCGGGACATTATTGATGAGGAACTATATACTTTTTTGGTTATACAACATCTACGTACACCTGTCCATAAGTCTATGGTTGACCCTCCAGGTCGGCCTATTGTTGCTGGTACTGGATCCATCTTCTCCAATATCTCTATCTTGTTGGATTGTTTACTTCGTAAATATGACATCAGTGCTAGATCCTACATATCCTAGAGATACTGGTGATTTTCTTGAAAAGATCTCCGATATCACATTATCTGATGGCTGCCTTGTGGCCTCTTTTGACGTCACAATTCTCTATACCTCCATTGACCACACAAGGGGAGTGTCTGCTGTCCGGAGGAGTTTGTTGGACAGTGAATACTCCGTGGAGTGTCAGGATTTTATTATTTAACTTTTGGGTCTGATACTGAGGAACAATTCTTTTTTATTCATGGATTTTTTTTTTTTTTTTGCAGTTACGAGGGACCGCCATGAGGTCAAATGTGGCGCCCACTTACGCTAATGTCTTCATGGCAGCCCCCGAGCAGGACTTTGTCTATGTAGCCCACCACTTCAGTCATGTACTGGAGTGGTGGCGGTACATAGACGATGTCTTCCTTATTTGGCATGGTGACGCCACATCTCTGGAGTTATTTCACACTTTTTTTTAACCAGATGGATCCTGACATCTTATTTACTCTGACACATTCTGACACTCAAGTTCAATTCCTGGATACCATGGTTACTGTGGTTGGTAACAAATTATCTACATATATTTTTACTAAACCAACTGATTGTAACACTTTGTTACATTACAATAGCTGTCACCCTAGATCTACTATTGATCATTACCATATAGTCAGCTTCTTAGAGTAAAAAGGATAGTACAGGATCCTGAAATATTACCTACTCATTATGCTCAGATGGTGCGTAAATTTTGACAGAGGGGATATCCCTCTCGGGTGATCGATAAGCATTTGGATAACGTCAGGTATCCACAGCAGATTAGAACGGACACCATATCCAATAAAGCGGTATGGATTCTGTTTATATCCACGTACTTTGAACAAAGTTGAATGGTTGCTAAGATCATTCACAAACATTGGTCTATTTTGAAGAGCAATCTGCCACATATTGCAGCTTTCACTGCACCTCCTCTTTTATCCTATACGCACCCTATCAATTTGCATGACAAATTGGTTAGGGCTGACATTCCGACTAAGGGTTTTGTACAAACTTACATTGGGTCTCACAGAAGGGGATGTTACCCCTGTTTGAATTGTTCCTTTATGATCAAGGCTGACAAATTCATTCATCCCATATCAGGGACCCATTATGACATTCGACAATGCATATATTGTTTTTGTGCTTTCGTATCCATGTGGTCTCCTATTTGTTGGGGAGACCACATGTGACATGAAGACACGTTTAAACAACCACCGTTGCACTATTAGACGTAAAATGAAAGATTTGCCATTTCCGAAACATTTTGTTGAGGCGGGGCATAATGAGAAGGACCTGAAAATCATGATTTTGGACCAGGTCAATTTGTTGAGGGGAGGTGATCAGACATTGGCTCTCAAACAGAGAGAGCTACGTTGTATCCATCGCCTACACACTCTGAGACCATTTGGTCTTTTTTGATAAATGTATTTATATTTATCTTTCTTTCTTTTTTCTTTTCAGATCTTATTCATCAATGCTTTCGCAGCAGTTTGGACAGATGGCGGACGCGGGATCCTGGGTCAATTTTCATATGGATCTTGTGAGGAATGGGATTCATAGGGCACAATAAAACATACAAACTGAAGCTGCTAGGTGTAGGGAGCTGTGCTGTCCCGGGCACTGTATCATCTTTACTAGGGCGACATTACTAGGGGAGTTAATAGGATGATTTGGGGGTGAAATAGCTTACACAGTGTGAGTGTACATCAACGCTTATATAGAACACTGTATATAGCATATCTGCCCACTCCTCTTCATGTAAGTAGTTTTGTCTCCTCAGTGCCCGGTCTTTATTTGTAGACGCATCACATCATAAATCATAGTATTGGTGGATGCCCTACAATTGATAGGGATTTATTACCTTGTAAGCTATACTTTTTGGCAGAGACATCTCTTCCTTATACCCCGTATCAAGCTATAGGGGAGGAGGATATTCTGACCAGGTTTGGTGCCAATTTGTTGCATTTATAACTGCACAAGGGATAATCCTTATTGTGATTATCATTTTGTATAGTGATTCACTCTCGTTCCAATTTTTTCTATGTGTATCAATAAAGTTCAACATTTTAAAATACTGTATATACATATACAAACGTTCTATTGTTCAGTGACAAGTAAAAGTGAGTACACCCCTAAGTGTAAATGGACAAATTGTGCCCAATTGGCCATTTTCCCTCCCCGATCTCAAATGACTCATTAGTGTTACAAATTCTCAGGTGTGAATGGGGAGCAGGTGTGTTAAATTTGGTGTTCTCGCTCTCTCACTGGTCATTGGAAGTTCAACATGGCACCTCATGGCAAATAACTCTCTGAGGATCTGAAAAAAGAATTGTTGCTCTTCATAAAGATGGCCTAGACTATAAGAATATTGCCAACCCTCTGAACTGAGCTACAGCACGGTTGCCAAGACCTTTAGCGGTTTAACAAGACAGGTTCCACTCAGAACAGGCCTCGCCATGGCCGACAAAAGAAGTTGAGTGCACATGCTCAGCATCATATCCAGAGGTTGTATGAGTGCTGCCAGCATTGCTGCAGAGGTTAAAGGGGTGGAGGTGGGTCTGCCTGTCAGTGCTCAGACCGTACATGGTACACTGCATTAAATTGGTCTGCATGGCTATTGTCCTAGAAGGAAGCCTCTTCTAAAGATGTTGCACAAGGACATGGATTACTGGAACCATGTCCTATGGGCTGATGAGACCAAGAGAAACTTAGAGGTGAACGTAATCCAATTATATCTCAATCAGTGAATTGTTAATTAAGCACGTGCATTCAGGAATGGCAGGTTTTCTAGCAGGAGGTATCAGTACTGAGAAATGGAGTGATGAAGCTAAATTAGTTTTTTCAGATGCAGATTTACCACTAGAGACTAGCACATTGAGTATATCAGGATCGTTTAAGCAACTCACAAGGATATACAAGGATCATGTTAGAGGGTGGTGGGAGACCCAGACGTTAGAGACCTATATCAGAAACAAAACAGTACCCAGAGATCTTAGGATTCCGTTTCTACCAGCAGTAAGGATTAGAACCCCAGAATTCTACAAAAAGTGGGAAACAGAATCGATCGATAGTTCGCAGCGTCTGATGACATTACTACTGGAGGGTGAAAAAACTATGTATAACAAAAATACACAGGCCCTCCAGGAACAGATTGCGGTAACTAACAAATTTTCTGGAAATTCGGATTTTGCCCATAAGGAGCTGAACCTCCAGCAGAACATCGAGCGCTTTACTGCGTAGCTCAAGGAGAGGAAACACACCCAGTTCCTTAGAGACACCACAGATTTCAAGGAGGGTCGTATTCTAGAATTTGAGTCTAGGACAACTAGGACATTAGAGGTGGAAACGGAACCCTCTTCTTCTGAGGGTGAAGCTGAGGGCGATAGTACCCCATATTCCCCTCAAAAGTTCCCCATTTCTCTTCAGGTAGAGGAAGGAGTAGGGGAAGAAGAGGTAGAAATAGGAGATCCCGTAATCGAGGGAATTTTTTAGGGACAGGAAAAATCAATAAGGCAATCCCCTATGAAAAATGTTTCTGATGGAGGTCTGGTGACAACTCAATCTGTCAAATACACGGATGATTTATAAATCATGAATCTCTCACAAAGACCCCTTAGTACATCAGAGATGCAGGTGCTTAAAAGGGGCCTCTCATTTGTCCCTACATGTTCTTTTGATGAATTTAGATGGGTAAAGGACCTGACCCTGTTTGTCAGGAAACTGAAATGGAAAAAATTCTTCTCCACTCAAGACAGACAATGCGTCGAATTAGGGATCAATATCTATGAATTACCTTACGTGTGTCTGTTAGCAACAATGATGGAGGAGGGTGATAGGCCAATAGGGGAGGCTCCCTTGACAGAATTAAAACTTCCATCTACAAAAAATCCTCCACTGGGAGATCATACAGCGATGGATATCTTTCTAAAGATAGTGACGGACCAACTTAAATCAATAGAGGGGGACAGAAGGAGGAACCATAATCTATCTAAGGCAGAGACTGAGGCATTATTATCTCTAGAGGGTGATCCCTCTATAGCAGTGGTGGTTCTCAACCTTTCTAAAGCCGTGACCACTTAATACAGTTCCTCATGTTGTGGTGACCTCCAACCATTACATTTCTTTCCTTGCTACATCATAACAAATTTTGCTACTGTTATGTAAATATCTGATATGTCCCCCCAATCATCATCATGTGCCAGTATAAAGTCGTCCCCCCCAATCATAATCATGTGCCAGTATAAAGTCGTCCCCCCCAATCATAATCATGTGCCAGTATAAAGTCGTCCCCCCAATCATCATCATGTGCCAGTATAATGTCCCCCCGCCCATCATCATCATGTGCCAGTATAAAGTCGTCGCCCCCCCCATCATCATCATGTGCCAGTATTAAGTCCCCCCATCATCATCATGTGCCAGTATTAAGTCCCCCCCATCATCATCGTGTGCCAGTATTAAGTCCCCCCCATCATCATCATGTGCCAGTATTAAGTCGCCCCCCAATCATGTGCCAGTATAAAGTCGGCCACCCCAATCATCATCATGTGCCAGTATAAAGTCCCCCCGCCCATCATCATCATGTGCCAGCAAGTATTAAGTCCCCCCCCATCATCATCATCATCATCATGTGCCAGTATTGTAATAAAATAAAAAAAAACACTTATACTTACCTCAGTGTCAGCGATGCGATGAAGGCCTCTTTTGGCCTGTGTCCCGCGCTGTAAGGCTCAGGCGGCGTGATGACGTCATCACGCCGCCTGCGCCGGCCTCTGATAGGCTGCCGGCCGCCTATCAGAGGAAGGGGAGGGGACACACCTCTCCCTCCCCTGCACCACCGCAGCACAGGCAGATTACAAGGGAGATGAGCGCAATGGAAGCGCTCATCTCCCTGTGCTTGACTGCGGCTTGGGGGGCGTCATCACGCCGCCTGAACCTTACAGCGCGGGACACAGGCCAGAAGAGGCCTGCATCGCATCGCTGACACTGAGGTAAGTATAAGTGTTTTATTTTATTTTATAGATAATCTTCAGAGTGTTATTATACATCCTTGTGCCGCTTTCATGCGATGTATGTGCCTGAAAAAATCGCCTTAGAAAGTAATCTTTTCCTGCTCCAACAGTCACGTTAGAAGTCAAGGGGGTAGCCCTTCCCTCACCTCAGGCTGTACCTCCCCTGCCCTAAGCCCGCCTCTATGCACTGTAATCGTCAGCAGGCTCAGTCACCGGGACCGCGCTTGTCAAGGCTGCGCATGCGCCGTCTTTCGTGCGGACTCAAGCGCAATCCTGTAAATGAATCGCGCATGCGCCGTCCGCGATGCCTGCCTGTCTGCTCTCCTGTCTGCTCTCCCTCCCGTGCGCACACCCACGCCCCTATCTTCACGCTCCAAGTGCCCCACGTGATCACTGTAGACTTGCCGCAGATCGCAAGCCAGTGATCATCGGGAGCATTGTTCTAATAATCCGCAGGTATTATATGTCTGAACACTCCGCATATTACATGGGCCTATCTATGTATACATACAGTGGGATGCGAAAGTTTAGGCAACCTTTTTAATCGTCATGATTTTCCTGTATAAATCGTTGGTTGTTATGATAAAAAATGTCAGTAAAATATATCATATAGGAGACACACACAGTGATATTTGAGAAGTGAAATGAAGTTTATTGGATTTACAGAAAGTGTGCTATAATTTTTTAAACAAAATTAGGCAGGTGCATAAATGTGGGCACTGTTGTCATTTTATTGATTCCAAAACCTTTAGAACTAGTTATTGGAACCCAAATTGGCTTGGTAAGCTCAGTGACCCCTGACCTACATACACAGGTGAATCCAATTATGAGAAAGAGTATTTAAGTGGGTCAATTGTAAGTTTCCCTCCTCTTTTAATTTTCTCTGAAGAGTAGCAACATGGGGTCTCAAAACAACTCTCAAATGACCTGTAGACAAAGATTGTTCACCATCATGGTTTAGGGGAAGGATACAGAAAGCTGTCTCAGAGATTTCAGCTGTCTGTTTGCACAGTTAGGAACATTTTGATGAAAAGGGAAAACCACAGGCTCAGTTCAAGTTAAGGCTCGAAGTGGCAGACCAAGAAAAATCTCGGATAGACAGAAGCGACGAATGGTGAGAACAGTCAGAGTCGACGCACAGACCAGCACCAAAGACCTACAACATCATCTTGCTGCAGATAGAGTCACTGTGCATCGTTCAACCATTCGGCGCACTTTACACAAGGAGATGCTGTATGAGAGAGGGATGCAGAGGAAGCCTTTTCTCTCTTGAGGTGGGCTAAAGCACATTTGGACAAGCCAGCTTCATTTTGGAATAAGGTGCTGTGGACTGATGAAACTAAAATTGAGTTATTTGGCCATAACAAGGGGCGTTATGCATGGAGGAAAAAGAACACAGCATTCCAGGAAAAACACCTGCTACCTACAGTAAAATATGGTGGTGGTCCCATCATGCTGTGGGGCTGTGTGGCCAGTGCAGGGACTGGGAATCTTGTCAAAGTTGAGGGACGCATGGATTCCACTCAGTATCAGCAGATTCTGGAGACCAATGTCCAGGAATCAGGACAAAGCTGAAGCTGCGTCGGGGCTGGATCTTTCAACAAGACAACGACCCTAAACACTGCTCAAAATCCACTAAGGCATTTATGCAGAGGAACAAGTACAACATTCTGGAATGGCCATCTCAGTCCCCAGACCTGAATATAATTGAAAATCTGTGGTGTGACTTAAAGAGAGCTGTCCATGCTCGGAGGCCATCAAACCTGAATGAACTAAAGACGTTTTGTAAAGAGGAATGGTACAAAATACCTTCAACCAGAATCCAGACTCTCATTGGAACCTACAGGAAGCGTTTAGAGGCTCTAATTTCTGCAAAAGGAGGATCTACTAAATATTGATTTCACTTCTTTTTTGTGGTGCCCAAATTTATGCACCTGCCTAATTTTGTTTAAACAATTATAGCACACTTTCTGTAAATCCGATAAACTTCATTTCACTTCTCAGATATCACTGTGTGTCTCCTATATGATATATTTAACTGACATTTTTTATCGTAACAACCAACGATTTATACAGGAAAATCATGACGATTAACAAGGTTGCCCAAACTTTCCAATCCCACCGTATATATATATATACATGTGACAAACACTGATTTAATTAGCTGGCAACTGGAATTCACTGTATACATTTATAAAAAACTAATGGTTTGTGATAAAGCTCCTCCACTACTGACTGACTTTCTATGGCCACAATATGAATATACAAACCAAATTCCAAAAAAGTTGGGACACTAAACAAATTGTGAATAAAAACTGAATGCAATGATGTGGAGATGGCAAATGTCAATATTTTATTTGTAATAGAACGTAGATGACAGATCAAACGTTTAATCCGAGTAAATGTATCATTTTAAAGGAAAAATACGTTGATTCAAATTTTCACGGTGTCAACAAATCCCCAAAAAGTTGGGACAAGTAGCAATAAGAGGCTGGAAAAAGTAAATTTGAGCATAACGAAGAGCTGGAAGACCAATTAACAGGAATTAGGTCAATTGGCAACATGATTGGGTATGAAAAGAGTTTCTCAGAGTGGCAGTGTCTCTCAGAAGCCAAGATGGGTTGAGGATCACCAATTCCCACAATGTTGCGCAGAAAGGTGTTACCCAGCGAAAAATTGCAAAGACTTTGCATCTATCATCATCAACTGTGCATAACATCATCCGAAGATTCAGAGAATCTGGAACAATCTCTTTGCGTAAGCGCCAAGGCCGTAAAACCATACTGGATGCCCGTGATCTCCGGGCCCTTAAACGACACTGCACCACAAACAGGAATGCTACTGTAAAGGAAATCACAGAATGGGCTCAGGAATACTTCCAGAAACCATTGTCAGTGAACACAATCCACCGTGCCATCCGCCGTTGCCAGCTGAAACTCTACAGTGCAAAGAAGAAGCCATTTCTAAGCAAGATCCACAAGCGCAGGCGTTTTCACTGGGCCAGGGATCATTTAAAATGGAGTGTGGCAAAATGGAAGACTGTTCTGTGCTCAGACGAGTCACGATTCAAAGTTTTTTTTGGAAATCTGGGACGCCATGTCATCCGGACCAAAGAGGACAAGGACAACCCAAGTTGTTATCAACGCTCAGTTCAGAAGCCTGCATCTCTGATGGTATGGGGTTGCATGAGTGCATGTGGCCAGGGGAGCACCCAGGAATTTTGTCTAGGGGGGGTCTGAAAGGCAAAAAAATGTGGCATGTGTAGTGCTCTGTGTTAATTCAATTTTTCAAAGCCCCCTTTATATTTAAAAATGCGGGGAAGGGGTGTAGTGTGTTGCACTGATTCTTTTACTTGGTGATTCTAAAAGCCCTGTTGGAACAGAATAATTTTTGGGGTCCCGCCCATTATTAAAAGCCCCTCCTACATATAATAGGCCACACCCAACAAACACTGTACAGCTGACATTCTATAGTTGCGGCCTGTCTCTACACATCATATGGAGAAAGGAGGCCCGTCCTGGCTGCACTGCCTGCTTCAAATCATACAATAAACAGCCGGCTGCAGCCAGGAACCTCCTTCGCTCTCCTCCCTCCCCAGATCCTGCTCAAGGCCCGTGGTTCCCCCCTTGGCCGTCCTCACCCAGCTCTGAATCCTCCTTCTGCAAATGGCAGGGGGAGGAGTTGGAGCATCTCCTCTCCTACATAGCGCCCCATACCTCTTACATCCAGTGATGTCACCTTTGCTGTAGACCTTCTCTTTCCTCATCTTCTCCATTCAGACCAGACCGCCATGATGATTTTTCAGCCATCTCCCGTCTCTGCAGAAATTGACAAACAGACATTAATTTCCCACATTTCCATCATCTTAACATCTTCTGAACACCCTTTCCTGCCACCCCCAATACTATACTGCAGAAACAGACCCCCTGGAAATACTACTACCACACAGATAGTGCCCCCATCAACAATTATTGGCGCACACAGTGCTCTAAAAAATAACTGCGCCCAGACACTAATAGTATATAGATAATGTCCCCCAAAAATGATTGTGCTAAGCTGATACTGTGGCAGGGTGCCCCCCAAAGTAACAGGGCTCCCCAAAATAGAAATGCTTCTCTGCCAGAGCACACTTAGTAGTAATAATGCCCCTATAGTGACCATACTAGTAATACATGTTCCTCATAGCCTCCCAGTACTAGCAAAGCTCCACATAATACCTCCTATTACTAATAATTCTCCCTACAATATGACAGTACATGAAATACCCCCGCTTAGTGCCCGCTGTTGAGCTAATGTCCCCATAATGTATGCCAGTATAAAATACCCTGCTTTAGTGCCCCAGTAAATGCCCTCATAGTGCTCCTCTCCCCCTTCCCCATAGTGTCCCCCATAATATGCCAGTAAAAAATGCCCCTTCTAAGTGCCACCATATGCCCCAATAGTGCTCCTCTCCCCCATAGTGCCCCCAAATAATGCCCCATAGTGCCGCTCTCCCCTATAGTGCCTCCCATAATGTGCCAGTGAAAAATGCCCCCTTAGTGCCACCAAATGCCATAGTGCCCCCATAATGTGTCAATAAGAATAATGGCCCCTTTAGAGCCCCCACTTCCCCATAGTGCCCCCAAATAATGCCCCTATAGTGCCACCAGATGCCCCATAGTGCCATTCTCCCCTATAGCGCCCCCATAATGTGTCAATAAAAAAAAATGCCCCTTTAGACCCCCCAGATGCCCCCATAGTGCTCCTCTCCCCCATGGTCCCCCCATAATGTGCCAGTAAAAAATGCCCCTTTGAAGTGCCACCATATGCCCCAATAGTGCCGCTCTCCCCTATAGTGCCTCCCATAATGTGCCAGTAAAAAATCCCCCTTAGTGCCACCAGATGCCATAATGCCCCCATGTGCCAAAAAGAAAAAAAGGCCCCTTTAGAACCCCCACTTCCCCATAGTGCCCCCAAGTAATGCCCCTATAGTGCCACTAGATGCCCCATAGTGCCGTTCTCCCCTATAGTGCCCCCCATAATGTGTAAAAAAAAAATGCTCCTCTCCCCCATGGTGCCCCACAAATAATGCCCCTATAGTGCCACCAGATGCCCCATAGTGCCGTTCTCCCCTTTAGTGCCCCCCATAGTGTGTAAAAAAAAAAGCCCCTTTAGAGCCCCCATAATGTGCCAGTATGAAGTGCCACAATGGAAGCGCTCATCTCCTACTGCCCCCCCCCCCCCCCCGTCACCCCACACCGCTTCCAGAATTACATCCAGGGCTGCGCGCCGCCTGTGGTGATCGGCGGTGCGGCCCTGAAGGATAAAAAAAATAAAGTATTGTCGGTTGTTCTAGGGGGGGGGGGGGGGTCCAGACCCGCTGGACCACCCCTGTAGGTGCGCCACTGCATGTGGCATGGTCAGCTTGCATGTCTGGAAAGGCACCATCAATGCAGAAAAATATATTCAGGTTCTAAAACAACATATGCTCCCATCCAGATGTCATCTCTTTCAGGGAAGACCCGGCATTTTTCAACAAGATAATACCAGACCTCATTCTACATCAATCACAACATCATGGCTGCGTAGGAGAAGGATCCGGGTACTGAAATGGCCAGTCTGCAGTCTAGATCTTTCACCTATAGAGAACATTTGGCGCATCATAAAGAGGAAGGTGCAACAAAGAAGGCCCAAGACGATTGAACAGTTAGAGGCCTGTATTAGACAAGAAGGGGAGAGCATTCCTATTTCTAAACTTGAGAAACTGGTCTCCTCGGTCCCCAGACGTCTGTTGAGTGTTGTTAGAAGAAGGGGAAATGGCCTTGTCCCAACTTTTTGGGGATTTGTTGACACCATGAAATTCTGATTCAACATATTTTTCCCTTAAAATGGTACATTTTCTCAGTTTAAACTTTTGTTCCGTGATTTATGTTCTATTCTGAATAAAATATTAGAAGTTGGCACCTCCACATAATTGCATTCAGTTTTTATTCACGATTTGTATAGTGTCCCAACTTTTTGGGAATCCGGTTTGTATTAACCCCTTAGTCCCCATATTGTAATAACAGCCCGTGTTATGCACCTATCAGAATTTTTATTGGCTCTGGGTTGAAAATTTTCATTTCCATGAACCCAACATTATTAGTCATTGCCCCCAAAGTCAACATCTTGCTAATAAGGTCATTGTTATGGACCCCCCCATTTATTTTTCCACCAAAGTGAAGGTTATATAATAAGGCTGTTCTACTTTTCCAAACACACTTACTATTGCCCCCAAATTGATATAAAGAAAATGACATTCATATTCAGACCACCATCCTCCAACACGCATTAAAAAAAAAGTCTCTTAAGTGAAAATAATATAATAAGCCTCCCTTTCAACCCCCCTATTCATTGTTACTACTGCTTCTAAGCCACATTTACCTGCCCACCTCATTACTGTCATTGACGCCACCGGGAAATGGCGCTTATTAGCCACATTTACCTGCCCACCTCATTACTGTCATTGACGCCAACGGGAAATGGTGCTTATAAGCCACATTTACAGGCCCACCTCATTACTGTCATTGACGCCACAGGGAAATGGCGCTTCTAAGCCACATTTACCTGCCCACCTCATTACTGTCATTGACGCCACAGGGAATTGGTGCTTATTAGCCACATTTACCTGCCCACCTCATTACTGTCATTGACGCCAATGGGAAATGGCGCTTATAAGCCACATTTACAGGCCCACCTCATTACTGTCATTGATGCCACACGGAAATGGCGCTTATAAGCCACATTTACCTGCCCACCTCATTACAGTCATTGACGCCACAGGGAAATGGCGCTTATTAGCCACATTTTCCTGCCCACCTCATTACAGTCATTGACGCCACAGGGAAATGGCGCTTATTAGCCACATTTACCTGCCCACCTCATTACTGTCATTGAGGCCAACGGGAAATGGCGCTTATTAGCCACATTTACAGCCCCACCTCATTACTGTCATTGACGCCACAGGGAAATGGCGCTTCTAAGCCACATTTACCTGCCCACCTCATTACTGTCATTGACGCCACAGGGAAATGGTGCTTATTAGCCACATTTACCTTCCCACCTCATTACTGTCATTGACGCCACAGGGAATTGGTGCTTATTAGCCACATTTACCTGCCCACCTCATTACTGTCATTGACGCCAATGGGAAATGGCGCTTATAAGCCACATTTACAGGCCCACCTCATTACTGTCATTGACGCCACAGGGAAATGGCGCTTATTAGCCACATTTGACGGCTATTTGTTTTAATAATTTGATTAATTAACATAACTTTCATATTCAGACCACCATCCTCCAACACGCATTAAAAAAAAAGTCTCTTAAGTGAAAATAATATAATAAGCCTCCCTTTCAACCCCCCTATTCATTGTTACTACTGCTTCTAAGCCACATTTCCCTGCCCACCTCATTACTGTCATTGACGCCACCAGGAAATGGCGCTTCTAAGCCACATTTACCTGCCCACCTCATTACTGTCATTGACGCCACAGGGAAATGGCGCTTATTAGCCACATTTACCTGCTCACCTCATTACTGTCATTGACGCCACAGGGAAATGGCGCTTATTAGCCACATTTACTTGCCCACCTCATTACTGTCATTGACGCCAACAGGAAATGGCGCTTATAAGCCACATTTACAGGCCCACCTCATTACTGTCATTGACGCCACAGGGAAATGGCGCTTATTAGCCACATTTACCTGCCCACCTCATTACTGTCATTGACGCCACAGGGAAATGGCGCTTATTAGCCACATTTACCTGCCCACCTCATTACTGTCATTGATGCCACTGGGAAATGGTGCTTATTAGCCACATTTACCTGCCCACCTCATTACTGTCATTGACGCCACAGGAAATGGCGCTTATTAGCCACATTTACCTGCCCACCTCATTACTGTCATTGGCGCCACAGGGAAATGGCGCTTATTAGCCACATTTACCTGCCCACCTCATTACTGTCATTGACGCCACAGGGAAATGGCGCTTATTAGCCACATTTACCTGCCCACCTCATTACTGTCATTGAGGCCAACGGGAAATGGCGCTTATTAGCCACATTTACCTGCCCACCTCATTACTGTCATTGAGGCCAACGGGAAATGGCGCTTATAAGCCACATTTACAGGCCCACCTCATTACTGTCATTGACGCCACAGGGAAATGGCGCTTATTAGCCACATTTACCTGCCCACCTCATTACTGTCATTGACGCCAACGGGAAATGGCGCTTATAAGCCACATTTACAGGCCCACCTCATTACTGTCATTGACGCCACAGGGAAATGGCGCTTCCAAGCCACATTTACCTGCCCACCTCATTACTGTCATTGACGCCACAGGGAATTGGTGCTTATTAGCCCACCTCATTACTGTCATTGACGCCACCGGGAAATGGCGCTTCTAAGCCACATTTCCCTGCCCACCTCATTACTGTCATTGACGCCACCAGGAAATGGCGCTTCTAAGCCACATTTACCTGCCCACCTCATTACTGTCATTGACGCCACAGGGAAATGGCGCTTATTAGCCACATTTACCTGCTCACCTCATTACTGTCATTGACGCCACAGGGAAATGGCGCTTATTAGCCACATTTACCTGCCCACCTCATTACTGTCATTGACGCCACAGGGAAATGGCGCTTCTAAGCCACATTTACCTGCCCACCTCATTACTGTCACAGGGAATTGGTGCTTATTAGCCCACCTCGGGAAATGGCGCTTCTAAGCCACATTTACCTGCCCACCTCATTACTGTCATTGACGCCACAGGGAAATGGCGCTTATTAGCCACATTTACCTGCCCACCTCATTACTGTCATTGACGCCACAGGGAAATGGCGCTTATTAGCCACATTTACCTGCCCACCTCATTACTGTCATTGACGCCACAGGAAATGGCGCTTATTAGCCACATTTACCTGCCCACCTCATTACTGTCATTGACGCCACAGGGAAATGGCGCTTATTAGCCACATTTACCTGCCCACCTCATTACTGTCATTGACACCACCGGGAAATGGCGCTTCTAAGCCACATTTACCTGCCCACCTCATTACTGTCATTGACGCCACAGGGAAATGGCGCTTATTAGCCACATTTATCTGCTCACCTCATTACTGTCATTGACGCCACAGGGAAATGGCGCTTATAAGCCACATTTACAGGCCCACCTCATTACTGTCATTGACGCCAACGGGAAATGGCGCTTATAAGCCACATTTACAGGCCCACCTCATTACTGTCATTGACGCCACAGGGAAATGGCGCTTCTAAGCCACATTTACCTGCCCACCTCATTACTGTCATTGACGCCACAGGGAATTGGTGCTTATTAGCCACATTTACCTGCCCACCTCATTACTGTCATTGACGCCAATGGGAAATGGCGCTTATAAGCCACATTTACAGGCCCACCTCATTACTGTCATTGACGCCACAGGGAAATGGCGCTTATTAGCCACATTTACCTGCCCACCTCATTACAGTCATTGACGCCACAGGGAAATGGCGCTTATTAGCCACATTTACCTGCCCACCTCATTACAGTCATTGACGCCACAGGGAAATGGCGCTTATTAGCCACATTTACCTGCCCACCTCATTACTGTCATTGAGGCCAACGGGAAATGGCGCTTATAAGCCACATTTACAGGCCCACCTCATTACTGTCATTGACGCCACAGGGAAATGGCGCTTCTAAGCCACATTTACCTGCCCACCTCATTACTGTCATTGACGCCACAGGGAAATGGTGCTTATTAGCCACATTTACCTTCCCACCTCATTACTGTCATTGACGCCAATGGGAAATGGTGCTTATAAGCCACATTTACAGGCCCACCTCATTACTGTCATTGACGCCACAGGGAAATGGCGCTTCTAAGCAACATTTACCTGCCCACCTCATTACTGTCATTGACGCCACAGGGAAATGGCGCTTATTAGCCACATTTGACGGCTATTTGTTTTAATAATTTGATTAATTAACATAACTTATATATAATAATCAGTAGCCCATTTTATCTTAAATTTATTTTAGTTAAATATTAAAAATTCTTAAATGTATTGACTTTAATTTTTTTATCATAGATCGCATTACTTCAAAAAATATATATAACGTATGGAACAGGTACGTATTATTTAGTAATAATAATTTTGAAATATAATTTCGATAAATTTTTGTGACTAATTATGTTTGTTTTTTAGAACAATGACCAATGTTTCGAAGAAGAAACTATTTCTATAACCTTTGTTCAACTTCCAGATTCCTCTGTCTTGATTCAGTCCAATTATGACATTGTTGACTGTATAGAAGAAGACTATGTCGACGGTGATATAGTGAATCTCCGCGTAAAAATAAACTTTATTTATTTCAAACACATGTTTTTTTTTTGGTAAAATAACTTGCTGGAAAATTTTGACCTACCTAAAAAAAAAATTGTTTTCAGTCTCTTTTTGAAGAAAATTTTGATATTACAATAAGTGACAATAATAATCTATCTGTTGATACAAGGGAAGAAATTCCATCTAATTTACCGGTGAATCCTTAAAGCAATCGTAGCGAGGTAAAAAAAAAATATTTATAAAATCTTAGTTGACCTCTCAACCGACTGCTAATAACCGGCCACACTATATCGGAAGGAAATTGTTAATATAATACATATTACGAAGTTAAACTACGTTTAAGACCGGGGGTTAGTCAGAATTCTCTTTGGGGTCATGTTCAGCATAACTAGTGTTAAAATTTAATAAAATTCCATTATAGTATAGCCGGCTATGAAAAAGCTTATACCTTCATAGACCATTTTAATTACAAACATGCATGAACTGTACTCTAAAATTTTATTATATTCTGTAAAAATAGATGTCAGAGTTAATACAAGAACTGCGTTCGAAATTTGGATATGATTCTGGAATGCTTTCCAACCAATCCGTTAAGAATGGAGATTACCGGATATGAAGATATTGTCTTTTTAACAAGCAAAGAATTGGAAGAGTAGACTGGTGCGAATGTGGTCATTGCGTTGAGATGACCACCGAGATTGAATCCATATGCTGCAAAGAGGTGGATAATGCAGCTCAATACATGTCAGATTTCAACTGCATAACCCAACATGAATTTTTTACTATATTTTGTCAAAGAGAAGACACTGTAAATGTTGTAGTACGTATTGTGGGTCAAATACCTAGTCCACCTTCGAAGAAGCAAGAAAATAGGTACAGTATACTTTAAAAAATGTATCCATTCGCTCAAACTTGATTGTCCAACCTATTACGCAATTAATTGGATTGATCCCGGTTTTCGAATATGTCCAATATTTAGTCCTATTGTAACATTTATTGTCACTATATCTATGTGTCCTCGTTCACACTTGAGTTGTGAGGATGGAACACATGTGGTGCACCACGGTTGCCGCACGGACCATATTTTAACTTCACCCCGGGCAGAACAATACTTTTCCATGGCAGCATGGAATGTAGTAGTGTTCAGGCTACCATGGTTACCAATCATAAATCATCCGATTAGAATTGCTGTTTATCATTGGGCATTTATTCCTGAGCGTTACCTGCATCATTTCTTCTAGATTATTGTCCTGATGGAAATCAGCATCAGGCAGCAGATTATGATAAGGCAAAACATTTTTTTTTTATAAAACTTAAAATGGATTATAAGAATCTGGGACATTATCTTTCTGTTCTATTGTCCCAGGGACTGAATTATATGATGAAAATCAAAAAAGCATATGTGAAAGAGGCCTAAGATGTTTGCCGGTAGTACCAGCGGGCACATAAAAAAAAAGGCTACTTTCACAATAGCGCTAGTGAGATCCGTTCAGACAGATCTCACTAGCTCTGGCCGAACGTAACCGTTTGGATTCTATTCATTCGGAATGGATGCGGATCCATTCCAAGTTTTACCGGAATGGCCTCCGCATCGCCTCTGATCCGTTTGGGGGACGGAGACTAGAACCCTGCTTGCAGGGTTTTGTTTTCCGTCTGGCGAGGCGGAGACATACGGATTCGCCCAGACCCCCCCCCATGTAAGTCAATGGGGTCAGATCCGTTAGCATTGGCACACTATGATGACTTTGCAAGCGGATCCCTCCCCCATTGACTTTCAATGGGGCCCAGAAAGTTTCACTGGAAATCCAAGCCCACATCAAACAGAAGAGGATGTAAGGTGAGAAGCAGTAAGGACAAGGCGGTGAACATTGACTAACAATCAAGGAATAGAATGGGGAAGATATTGAAATGAAGGTAATAGTGATGTAATACATTCTACAGTATGCAGATTTGACAAGGGGTCACACAGGAGTTACATGCAGTATTGAAATTCTACAACATAGGGTAAATCCCCAAATTAGAAAAATTGATTGTAATTACATTAGTACCTATCCTTTCTTCTACTAAATTCCGTAAACAGTGTTAAATGTTTCTTCTACAGTGTAAACCCGTTATTAATTAATTTTTTACATTTTTTTTAATGCATTACAAAATTATTGTAAATACGTTTCCATTTAATAAAAACTCAATTAACAAGATGTGTTACGGGTACACACTATTGACGGAACGTCTAACACTCGATATGTAATGTTATTTGTGCAAAAATGTAATTTAAAATTTATAAATTCATATGGATTCATGAGGTGAATGTCTATATTTTGGGTAATTTTTTTTCTATTTTTGTTTTTAATTTTCAGACACCATCGTAAAATTGCATATAGATCATTTACAGCGTGGGTGCATGGATACCTAGGGATTGGAAATCGTAGACCTATACCTTCTTGTGTTGTACATAAAGTGTGTAATTGTTTCCAAGGTCCTGAAAACCAATACACCGGTTTTAAGGAATGCAATGATCAGCCAGCAGAATTTATGGCACTAGAATAATTTGCTTATTAGAATAAATGAAAAAAAAAATTCTAGAATTGATAAAAAATCTTGTTTTTTTCTGTATATTTAAATGATTAAAACTTACGTTCAATTGTTAATAAATTACTTTAGACAAACCACAATAAAAAAAAAAAGTTTATTATAAAAATAACCAGGTAAACATCAATGTGCTATATTATTTATCTATTATAAATAAATGTTTTGTTGCATCGTTAACAATTGTGGATTCTTTTTCAACAATAACGTCATCTGAAAATGAAAATATAAAGCATTTAATTAATACAATAAATTCAAAATAAAAAAATTAACAATTTTTATCAGTATTGCGATAATCACTCACCAACAATATTGAACCGATCTTGGCATATTCTGTAGATGGATTCTTTTTTTTTATTACTTTGTTGACAGACTAAGGAACAAACAAAAAAAATAATTATCATAATAGTTATTATTGTAAAGGAACCTGTCGCCTCACAAAGACATTTAAAGCTGTCAGCAGTACCTGAGAGAAGGCAGCAGTGCGTGTCTGACGTTCATCTTCTTCCAGAAGCCAGATGAAGGTAAACTTGTAAAAACCAAGTATAATCCCCGGCTGGCAAGCCTCTCAAGTCAGGCTTGAAGTCAAGGGGACAGTGGCCTCCTTGCTTCAGGCCACAATAAACACAGCCCCTTCTCCACCAATTTTCTTCAAAGTCAGCTGAACAGTCTAGCATAAGATCTGTCAATCAAAGAAAAGGCTTGGGGAAATGGCAAGGTTAATGCAGCTTGAAGCAAGGAGGACACTGCCCCCTTGACTTCAAGCCTGACTTGGGAAGCTTGCCAGCCGGGGATTATACCTGGTTTTTACAAGTTTACCTTCATCTGGCTTCTGGAAGAAGATGAACGTCAGACACACACTGCTGCCTTCTCTCAGGTACTGCTGACAGCTTTGAATGTCTTTGTGAGGCGACAGGTTCCATTTGCAATTTTATAATCAAATGTATATGTAATCATACTCACTTTAGAGATATATCAACATCTACGGCATTAGCATGGTGGTTGATTGCAAATAAAAACATTTGCTGAAAATTAATTTTCGTTCGAACAAATCAACTCTTTTCTTTTAACAAACTGTTATAATTATTTGAAATTGGTCCTTCAAAATTTTAACTTAGAATATAGTTTAGTATCTCTAAAAAAAAAAAAATTTTTACACATTTTTCAATGTAACAAAAGAAATAAAAATAATTTCCAATAATTTCTATTTTGCGGTGTTACGGAAGCAGTTGATTTTCATTTGTTTTATTTCTTCTTTATTTGGACGTTCCAAATTTGCAATATTTGGTGGTAGCAAAGGGATAAGACTTTGCCAGTCATGAGTCAGTTTACCCCCAGCTATTTTTAGTACATCTTCCATAATTTCGGACATGAAGTCCACAGAATATTTTTCATACACATTACGCACTATCCAACGCTTACGTCCTTTTGGTACATAAAGCTTTGTCCTTCTAGTTTCAATCTCCTCAGTGTTTGAGCGAGAAACAGTAACTCTTGCTTGTAATCTTTCAGTGTTATTATTGTTGGTTAAAACGGCTTATTTAGTTCTTGCCTCCATACTGTCCATCCCGAAATGTATACGTTTGGTCCGGTACTTTAGTGCTAAGCTATGGAAAGTCTCCAGTGCACCAGTGTGACATCCATGGATGAGATGTGGTATGTCCTTTGTTAGCTGTTTGCTTTTGACAATCTTCTCAATATTAGTAAAGGGTGGTGTATCCTTGATTAGCCATAGATATTGTTTTTCTTCGATTTCATCATCAATCATTCTGTGAGCACATTTTCTGTAAAGGTTTCAATCCCATTCACGCTTGTTGCAAATGTGACACAGTAGGGAAAACCACTTTTCCTGGAATAAGTCTACATTACTGTGACATGTTTTCACGCACCACCAGAAGTGAAGGACAATCTTGTCTACCCATGGACTGATTTGTTTGTAAAGTTTCATTTTGGAAACTTTGGTCATTTTTTTTTTCAAGGATTTTGAATAATGCCATATATCGAATTGATGGTCAATGTTTTGGTAACTTGTTTGCATCATCTTCCGAATGCCTACGTGTCGATCAGAGGCAAAAATCTTTATATGAAGCCCTTTGTTTATTAGTCTATCCATGACTATTCCAAAACCATGTTTCTCCATTGCAACTGAAGAGGATCACTGGCTCCGTTGAACAACTTCAAAGTCAAAAATCGCATCCGTGACGCAGTCCATTATTCTGTAAACACAGTACTTGGCACTGTGGCCGGGACTGTCACATTGCCCGTCTCCCGAAATGCAAATTTTTTTATTTTTACGCACTTCGAAATTCGACTGCTGGTTACTTCTCCATGCAAGGTCAATAGATGGGAATATAAATTTTGATTGATAACGGTAGTAGGTTATACTCACTAGAAGATATCCAGGAATTCTTTTGAAAATTTCCACCACTAAGTAACAGTGAAGCAGCCAGCTGAAGATTACCTGATGCATAATTTCCCATTCTAGGCTGTGTTTGCATAATTTCAAAATGATGTCCAGCATAGCATTTACCGTTGATTTTACAATATGAGCCGTCAAAAGTCTTTCTAAAATTTTTCACAAGGAAATTACACTCTGGTCTACCTTTGCATTTGACTTTGTAGAGTAAATTGTCCAGGTGTGATTCAAATACAATTAATTTTCGCTCATTAACTTGATCTTTCTCATTCAGTACAGTTAATTGTGGAACTTCAGGCAATTTGTCGCAATATATTATTGGTGCAAGTTCGTCCGGTTCTGATTCAAAGAAACTTGAGATGTTGGGGACATAGTCACTATCTTTGTCTTGATCTATCACATCCTCATTAGCCACTGTTACATCATCTAAATGATCTTCAGTTAGTGGAGAAAGTGGTGTAAAGAATTTTGTGAAATCCTCCTCAGTTTCTTCGAATAAATCAGGTCCGAAATTTTATTCTGCCGCTTTAGTGGTGAATCGGAATCGTCCCTCTGCCTCACTGGTTGCGGAGTTGATGTTGAAGGTATTATTTGATCACCTGAAAAGTGAATATTCTTTTCTAGATTTGGATTTTCAAAGACCGTCATCAAAATTATGATGCAATTTTCCAGATTGAATTATGTTTGAGTACTGACATCAACCGATCCTAAAGATGATGTTTTGAAGGATGGATCACTATGGAGTTCACCACTTAGTTCTTCATCCACTACAGTTGCTGAAGATTGTAAACCATGTTTCCTTTTTGGCGGCCGTCTCTTTTGTAGATTGTCCGATATTAATATTTCACCTTCATTATATCTAAATATAGTCGGGACAGCATTTGAACGGAGTACACTGCTATTTTGTGAAATAATGTAACAATCCGGGCTAAAATGTATCGAACAAAGGCGAAATTTGTTATTTTTGTTTTCTTTGAGAATTCTTTGTGCAAAATGATCAATATCAGGAAATGATTGTGGAACATTTTGTAGCCACATTTTTATACCTTCTACATTCTTTGGAAAACAATGAAGTATTAATTCATCACCATTGCTGAATAATGCAACTTGCCATTTTTTTTATATTAATAAACCTGAAAAACAATTTTTTAGAAATTTACATTAATCACAAAATAAAACAAATAAATAAAGAATAAAAAATATAGATAATGGGCGTTTTAACATTGGTGTATGTGTACACTGTAATTTGGTGGGCCTATAAATGTGGCTTATAAGCGCCATTTCCCTGTGGCGTCAATGACAGTAATGAGGTGGGCAGGTAAATGTGGCTTATAAGCGCCATTTCCCGGTGGCGTCAATGACAGTAATGAGGTGGGCCTGTAAATGTGGCTTAGAAGCGCCATTTCCCGGTGGCGTCAATGACAGTAATGAGGTGGGCAGGTAAATGTGGCTTATAAGCGCCATTTCCCGGTGGCATCAATGACAGTAATGAGGTGGGCAGGTAAATGTGGCTTAGAAGCGCCATTTCCCGGTGGCGTCAATGACAGTAATGAGGTGGGCAGGTAAATGTGGCTTAGAAGCGCCATTTCCCTGTGGAGTCAATGACAGTAATGAGGTGGGCAGGTAAATGTGGCTTAGAAGCGCCATTTCCCTGTGGAGTCAATGACAGTAATGAGGTGGGCAGGTAAATGTGGCTTAGAAGCGCCATTTCCCTGTGGTGTCAATGACAGTAATGAGGTGGGCCTGTAAATGTGGCTTAGAAGCGCCATTTCCCAGTGGCGTCAATGACAGTATTGAGGTGGGCAGGTAAATGTGGCTAATAAGCGCCATTTCCCTGTGGCGTCAATGACAGTAATGAGGTGGGCAGGTAAATGTGGCTTAGAAGCGCCATTTCCCTGTGGCGTCAATGACAGTAATGAGGTGGGCAGGTAAATGTGGCTAATAAGCGCCATTTCCCTGTGGCGTCAATGACAGTAATGAGGTGGGCAGGTAAATGTGGCTTAGAAGCGCCATTTCCCTGTGGCGTCAATGACAGCAATGAGGTGGGCAGGTAAATGTGGCTAATAAGCGCCATTTCCCTGTGGTGTCAATGACAGTAGAGAGGTGGGCAGGTAAATGTGGCTAATAAGCGCCATTTCCCTGTGGCGTCAATGACAATAATGAGGTGGGCAAGTAATTGTGGCTAATAAGCGCCATTTCCCTGTGGAGTCAATCAATGACAGTAATGAGGTGGGCAGGTAAATGTGGCTTAGAAGCGCCATTTCCCTGTGGAGTCAATGACAGTAATGAGGTGGGCAGGTAAATGTGGCTTAGAAGCGCCATTTCCCTGTGGTGTCAATGACAGTAATGAGGTGGGCCTGTAAATGTGGCTTAGAAGCGCCATTTCCCAGTGGCGTCAATGACAGTAATGAGGTGGGCAGGTAAATGTGGCTAATAAGCGCCATTTCCCTGTGGCGTCAATGACAGTAATGAGGTGGGCAGGTAAATGTGGCTAATAAGCGCCATTTCCCTGTGGCGTCAATGACAGTAATGAGGTGGGAAGGTAAATGTGGCTTAGAAGCGCCATTTCCCTGTGGCGTCAATGACAGTAATGAGGTGGGCAGGTAAATGTGGCTAATAAGCGCCATTTCCCTGTGGCGTCAATGACAGTAATGAGGTGGGCAGGTAAATGTGGCTAATAAGCGCCATTTCCCTGTGGCGTCAATGACAGTAATGAGGTGGGAAGGTAAATGTGGCTTAGAAGCGCCATTTCCCGGTGGCGTCAATGACAGTAATGAGGTGGGCAGGTAAATGTGGCTAATAAGCGCCATTTCCCTGTGGCGTCAATGACAGTAATGAGGTGGGCAGGTAAATGTGGCTTAGAAGCGCCATTTCCCTGTGGCGTCAATGACAGCAATGAGGTGGGCAGGTAAATGTGGCTTATAAGCGCCATTTCCCTGTGGCGTCAATGACAGTAATGAGGTGGGCAGGTAAATGTGGCTAATAAGCACCATTTCCCTGTGGCGTCAATGACAGTAATGAGGTGGGAAGGTAAATGTGGCTTAGAGACGCCATTTCCCGGTGGCGTCAATGACAGTAATGAGGTGGGCAGGTAAATGTGGCTAATAAGCGCCATTTCCCTGTGGCGTCAATGACAGTAATGAGGTGGGCAGGTAAATGTGGCTTAGAAGCGCCATTTCCCTGTGGTGTCAATGACAGCAATGAGGTGGGCAGGTAAATGTGGCTAATAAGCGCCATTTCCCTGTGGTGTCAATGACAGTAGAGAGGTGGGCAGGTAAATGTGGCTAATAAGCGCCATTTCCCTGTGGCGTCAATGACAGTAATGAGGTGGGCAGGTAAATGTGGCTTAGAAGCGCCATTTCCCTGTGGTGTCAATGACAGTAATGAGGTGGGCCTGTAAATGTGGCTTAGAAGCGCCATTTCCCAGTGGCATCAATGACAGTAATGAGGTGGGCAGGTAAATGTGGCTAATAAGCGCCATTTCCCTGTGGCGTCAATGACAGTAATGAGGTGGGCAGGTAAATGTGGCTTAGAAGCGCCATTTCCCTGTGGTGTCAATGACAGTAATGAGGTGGGCCTGTAAATGTGGCTTAGAAGCGCCATTTCCCAGTGGCATCAATGACAGTAATGAGGTGGGCAGGTAAATGTGGCTAATAAGCGCCATTTCCCTGTGGCGTCAATGACAGTAATGAGGTGGGCAGGTAAATGTGGCTAATAAGCGCCATTTCCCTGTGGCGTCAATGACAGTAATGAGGTGGGAAGGTAAATGTGGCTTAGAAGCGCCATTTCCCTGTGGCATCAATGACAGTAATGAGGTGGGCAGGTAAATGTGGCTAATAAGTGCCATTTCCCTGTGGCGTCAAAGACAGTAATGAGGTGGGCAGGTAAATGTGGCTAATAAGCGCCATTTCCCTGTGGCGTCAATGACAGTAATGAGGTGGGAAGGTAAATGTGGCTTAGAAGCGCCATTTCCCGGTGGCGTCAATGACAGTAATGAGGTGGGCAGGTAAATGTGGCTAATAAGCGCCATTTCCCTGTGGCGTCAATGACAGTAATGAGGTGGGCAGGTAAATGTGGCTTAGAAGCGCCATTTCCCGGTGGCGTCAATGACAGTAATGAGGTGGGCAGGTAAATGTGGCTTAGAAGCGCCATTTCCCTGTGGAGTCAATGACAGTAATGAGGTGGGCAGGTGAATGTGGCTTAGAAGCGCCATTTCCCTGTGGTGTCAATGACAGTAATGAGGTGGACCTGTAAATGTGGCTTAGAAGCGCCATTTCCCAGTGGCGTCAATGACAGTAATGAGGTGGGCAGGTAAATGTGGCTAATAAGCGCCATTTCCCTGTGGCGTCAATGACAGTAATGAGGTGGGCAGGTAAATGTGGCTTAGAAGCGCCATTTCCCTGTGGCGTCAATGACAGTAATGAGGTGGGCAGGTAAATGTGGCTAATAAGCGCCATTTCCCTGTGGCGTCAATGACAGTAATGAGGTGGGCAGGTAAATGTGGCTTAGAAGCGCCATTTCCCTGTGGCGTCAATGACAGTAATGAGGTGGGCAGGTAAATGTGGCTTAGAAGCGCCATTTCCCTGTGGCGTCAATGACAGCAATGAGGTGGGCAGGTAAATGTGGCTAATAAGCACCATTTCCCTGTGGTGTCAATGACAGTAGAGAGGTGGGCAGGTAAATGGGGTTAATAAGCGCCATTTCCCTGTGGCGTCAATGACAATAATGAAGTGGGCAGGTAAATGTGGCTAATAAGCGCCATTTCCCTGTGGTGTCAATGACAGTAGAGAGGTGGGCAGGTAAATGTGGCTAATAAGCGCCATTTCCCTGTGGCGTCAATGACAATAATGAGGTGGGCAGGTAAATGTGGCTAATAAGCGCCATTTCCCTGTGGAGTCAATCAATGACAGTAATGAGGTGGGCAGGTAAATGTGGCTTAGAAGCGCCATTTCCCTGTGGAGTCAATGACAGTAATGAGGTGGGCAGGTAAATGGGGCTTAGAAGCGCCATTTCCCTGTGGTGTCAATGACAGTAATGAGGTGGGCCTGTAAATGTGGCTTATAAGCGCCATTTCCCTGTGGCGTCAATGACAGTAATGAGGTGGGCAGGTAAATGTGGCTAATAAGCGCCATTTCCCTGTGGCGTCAATGACAGTAATGAGGTGGGAAGGTAAATGTGGCTTAGAAGCGCCATTTCCCTGTGGCGTCAATGACAGTAATGAGGTGGGCAGGTAAATGTGGCTAATAAGCGCCATTTCCCTGTGGCGTCAATGACAGTAATGAGGTGGGCAGGTAAATGTGGCTAATAAGCACCATTTCCCTGTGGCGTCAATGACAGTAATGAGGTGGGAAGGTAAATGTGGCTTAGAGACGCCATTTCCCGGTGGCGTCAATGACAGTAATGAGGTGGGCAGGTAAATGTGGCTAAAAAGCGCCATTTCCCTGTGGCGTCAATGACTGTAATGAGGTGGGCAGGTAAATGTGGCTTATAAGCGCCATTTCCGTGTGGCGTCAATGACAGTAATGAGGTGGGCAGGTAAATGTGGCTAATAAGCGCCATTTCCCTGTGGCGTCAATGACTGTAATGAGGTGGGCAGGTAAATGTGGCTTATAAGCGCCATTTCCGTGTGGCGTCAATGACAGTAATGAGGTGGGCAGGTAAATGTGGCTAATAAGCACCATTTCCCTGTGGCGTCAATGACAGTAATGAGGTGGGAAGGTAAATGTGGCTTAGAGACGCCATTTCCCGGTGGCGTCAATGACAGTAATGAGGTGGGCAGGTAAATGTGGCTAAAAAGCGCCATTTCCCTGTGGCGTCAATGACTGTAATGAGGTGGGCAGGTAAATGTGGCTTATAAGCGCCATTTCCGTGTGGCGTCAATGACAGTAATGAAGTGGGCAGGTAAATGTGGCTAATAAGCGCCATTTCCCTGTGGCGTCAATGACTGTAATGAGGTGGGCAGGTAAATGTGGCTTATAAGCGCCATTTCCGTGTGGCATCAATGACAGTAATGAGGTGGGCCTGTAAATGTGGCTAATAAGCACCATTTCCCTGTGGCGTCAATGACAGTAATGAGGTGGGCAGGTAAATGTGGCTTAGAAGCGCCATTTCCCGGTGGCGTCAATGACAGTAATGAGGTGGGCAGGTAAATGTGGCTTAGAAGCGCCATTTCCCGGTGGCGTCAATGACAGTAATGAGGTGGGCAGGTAAATGTGGCTTAGAAGCGCCATTTCCCGGTGGCGTCAATGACAGTAATGAGGTGGGCAGGTAAATGTGGCTTATAAGCGCCATTTCCCTGTGGCGTCAATGACAGTAATGAGGTGGGCAGGTAAATGTGGCTAATAAGCGCCATTTCCCGGTGGCGTCAATGACAGTAATGAGGTGGGCAGGTAAATGTGGCTTATAAGCGCCATTTCCCGGTGGCGTCAATGACAGTAATGAGGTGGGCAGGTAAATGTGGCTAATAAGCACCATTTCCCTGTGGCGTCAATGACAGTAATGAGGTGGGCAGGTAAATGTGGCTTAGAAGCGCCATTTCCCGGTGGCGTCAATGACAGTAATGAGGTGGGCAGGTAAATGTGGCTTAGAAGCGCCATTTCCTGGTGGCGTCAATGACAGTAATGAGGTGGGCAGGTAAATGTGGCTTAGAAGCGCCATTTCCCGGTGGCGTCAATGACAGTAATGAGGTGGGCAGGTAAATGTGGCTTATAAGCTCCATTTCCCTGTGGCGTCAATGACAGTAATGAGGTGGGCAGGTAAATGTGGCTAATAAGCGCCATTTCCCGGTGGCGTCAATGACAGTAATGAGGTGGGCAGGTAAATGTGGCTTATAAGCGCCATTTCCCTGTGGCGTCAATGACAGTAATGAGGTGGGCAGGTAAATGTGGCTTAGAAGCAGTAGTAACAATGAATAGGGGGGTTGAAAGGGAGGCTTATTATATTATTTTCACTTAAGAGACTTTTTTTTTAATGCGTGTTGGAGGATGGTGGTCTGAATATGAATGTCATTTTCTTTATATCAATTTGGGGGCAATAGTAAGTGTGTTTGGAAAAGTAGAACAGCCTTATTATATAACCTTCACTTTGGTGGAAAAAAATGGGGGGGTCCATAACAATGACCTTATTAGCAAGATGTTGACTTTGGGGGCAATGACTAATAATGTTGGGTTCATGGAAATGAAAATTTTCAACCCGGAGCCAATAAAAATTCTGATAGGTGCATAACACGGGCTGTTATTACAATATGGGGACTAAGGGGTTAATATATTCATATTGTGGCTATAGAAAGTCAGTCAGTAGTGGAGGAGCTTTATCACAAACCAATAGTTTTTTATAACTGTATACAGTGAATTCCAGTTGCCAGCTAATTAAATCAGTGTTTGTCACATGTATATATATATATATATATATATATATATATATGTGTATACATAGATAGGCCCATGTAATATGCAGAGTGTTCAGACATATAATACCTGCGGATTATTAGAACAATGCTCCCGATGATCACTGGCTTGCGATTTGCGGCAAGTCTACAGTGATCACGTGGGGCACTTGGAGCGTGAAGATAGGGGCGCGCTCGCACGGGATGGAGAGCAGACAGGCAGGCATTGCGGACGGCACATGCGCAATTCAGTTACAGGATCGCGCGGCGAATGAGGAGGACGGCGCATGCGCAGCCTTGACATGCGCGGTCCCGGCGACTGAGCCGGCTGTAAATTACAGTGCATAGAGGCGGGGTTAGGGCAGGGGAGTTACAGCCTGAGGTGAGGGAAGGGCTACCCCCTTGACTTCTAACGTGACTGTTGGAGCAGGAAAAGATTACTTTATAAGGCGATTTTTTTCAGGCACATACATCGCATGAAAGCGGCACAAGGATGTATAATAACACTCTGAAGATGATCTATAAGGTACTGTTGTTAGTTTATTAAGTGAAATTGAGGTGAAAGGTTCGCTTTAAAGATCTTGAAGGATAAGCACTGTTATTGTGTGCTGCAAAATAACCCTATGGAGATTCTCCATATGAAGTTGAAACACATCTTGCTGATAGCATGTGAAGAGAAACTGATTAGTAAAAGCAAATATTCATATTTGCTCCCTAAGCATCCACAGATGCCTTGCTTCTACAGCCTCCCAAAGGTTCATAAAGTTTCCTTTTGAAAGGAAGACCTATAGTTTAAGGCTTTGATAGCCTGACACATGGCATTAGCACATATGTCGATACGGTCTTGCGTCCGTACTTTCTCTTCCATCCTACATATGTGACTTAATGGAGGTGATCCAGAAGCTGGAGGGCATTCAAACTGATGAGCACATGTTGTTGGCAAGTTTAGTTTGGATGTGGAGGCCCTCTACAGCCCTATACCCCATGATAAGGGGTGTAGGGCTGTAGGTGATTTCCTCAAACAGCGAGGAATCCATCTATGGCCACATAATGAGTTCATTTTGCAATTGCTCCAGTTCATCCTTGAGAACAATGTGTTTCTCTTTGACCGTCGGATCTACCACCAGCTCAGGGGAGCCCCTGTGCCCCCACGTTCGCTAACCTCTACCTGGGCTGGTGGGAGCGAGAGGTTGTCTTCACGGATGATAATGGCAGATGGACACGATACGTAAATTTATGGTTACGTTTCATTGATGACGTGTTCATCTTATGGTCAGGGACGAAATCAGATTTTGATGACTTTGTGCAGGTATTGAATATAAACGAGATGGGACTTTTTTCCAGCTTGGAGATCCATGATGACAAGATTGATTTTTTGGACTTGACATTGTTTAGGGACCAGGAGGGATGCCTAGGGACCCGTCACTTCCGAAAGAAGACTGCCACAAATAGTCTGCTACATTGGGATAGTCACCATCCGGGGTCCCTTAAAAAAGGCATTCCTAAGGGGCAATATTTGCAGTTACAGCGCAATTGCTCCAAGGTGTCGGACTATTTGGTGGCAGCCAAAGACTTACAGAGGTTTCAGAGGAGAGGGTACCCACAACATGTATTGGCAAGGGCACATCAACACTCACTGGCGGCTGACCGCAATACTGGTTTACTGGTTCCACAGATTAAACCATCAGATGATGAGAAAATTTGCATCATTGCAACCTTTGATGATGCTCATGAGACTGTTCGTACTACTCTTTCCCAATTTTGGGGAATTTTGCAATTGGACCCTGATGTGGGTCATTTGGTAGGCGATGAGCCGAGCATCACATACAGCAGGGGGAGGAACCTGCGTGATAGGTTGGTGCATGGTTTATACCAATCTCCTGTTGCATCTACCTGGTTGGGTAGTAGACCTATGGGCACATTTCGCTGCAGAGGCTGCATTGCGTGTAATGTCATTCAAGCTGGAAGTATATTTACTAGTACGGTCACGCAAAAACAATATATGATCAGGTCCTTTATCAATTGCAAAACCAGAGGCATTGTGTACTTGGCAACTCGTAAATGCGGTATGCAATATGTGGGAAAAATGATCTGAGAATTTCGGAGACAGATCGGTGAGCACTTAAACGACATTCGGAATGGTGTAGATACCCTTATTGCATGACATGTTGCCTCAGCCCACGATAATGAGTTGGACTCAATTCATTTTCAGGGGATTGAAACAGTGAGAAGATCTGTGAGAGGTGGCGAGTTTGATGGAAAAGTATTGCAAAAGGAGGCACAATGGACCTTCAGGCTACGGACGGTGCGTCCTGAAGGTCTTAATGAATTTATCTCTTTTGCTTGCTTCATTTAAGATGGTCCCATCAGATCTGTTGTGATGGTTTTACAATAGACTTTCATAACATCCATCTTTGATTGATCCCGTGTAATTCCCCACAATCCATCAACTCTATGAAATATCAATCAGCCTGTCCAAAGTTTATTAATCTGAGTATGACCCTTTAATGCATATATTTCTGACATCTTCCCACCGCTGTTTAGGATGTGGGTGTTTTGGTGTCAGTATCGTAACAATGGAACTGCAAATATAAATGGGTTCATAATATGATCCCATGTACGTCATTTATACTCACTTGTAGTGAGCTTATTTTTAGTATATGGATACCTACCTGCTGTTTTATAAATCGCCAAATTATTCCTGTTCAAATTCCAGTGTTTCGTCCCTGGAGTGGGCGGCTGATGGTTTACTGAGGTAACCGCATTTCTCGCTCCTTGATTGGCCGTCCGGGGGATTGACTCCTTCTTTTGGTAGGAGTGGCCTATGTGACTTAATCAGCTTTTTTCGGCGCCCTCATCACGGCCATCCTAGCTTCGACGTTGCCACCTCCACATGTGAGAGGCAGCGCTGCTTGTTTGTTTGTCAGTGTTGTTTGTCTATGCCCTTAGCTCCTGATGATTTGCTACAAAGAAACTCGTTGAGCATATAATGGGCGATACGTAGGAACATACAAACTGAACCTGCTAGGTGTAGGGCGCTGTGCCGTCCCGGGCACTGTATCATCTTTACTAGGGCGACATTTCTAGGGGAGTTAGTAGGATGATTTGGGGGTGAAGTTATAGCTTACACAGTGTGAGTGTACATCAATGCTTATATAGAACACTGTATATAGCATATCTGCCCATTCCTCTCCCTGTAAGTAGTTTTGTCTCCTCAGTGCCCGGTCTTTATTGTGGATTGGTGGATGCCCTACAATTGATAGGGGTTTATTACCTTGTAAGCTATACTTTTTGGCAGAGACATCTCCTTATACCCCGTATCAAGCGATAGGCGTAGGAAGATATTCTGACCAGGTTTGGTGCCAATTTGTTGCATTTATAACTGCACAAGGGATAATCCTTATTGTGATTATAATTTTGTATAGTGATTCACTCTCGTTCCAATTTTTTTACGTGTATCAATAAAGTTCAACATTTTAAAATATATACACATACACACGTTCTATTGTTCAGTGACAAGTGTTTAGAGGTGAACATAATCCAATTATATCTCAATCAGTGAATTGTGTACTCACTTTTACCAGCAGTTTAGATATTAATCGTTGTGTGTTGAGTTATTTTAAGGGGACATAAAATTTACACTGTTCTACAAACTGTACACTGACTACTTTACATTGTGTCAAAGTGTCAGTGTATATATATATATACATACACACACACACACACACACACACACAGTGGATATAAAAAGTCTACACATCCCTGTTAAATTGTCAGGTTTCTGTGATGTAAAAAAATGAGACAAAGGTAAATCATTTCAGGACTTTTTTCCACCTTTAATGTGACCTATAAACTTTACAACTCAATTGAAAAACAAACTAAAAAACCTTTTAGGTAGAGGGAAGAAAAAATATAAAAATAAAATAATATGGTTGCATAAGTGTAAACTAATGCTTTGTTGAAGCACATTTTGATTTTATTACTGTTTTTGGGTATAAGTTTATCAACATGGCACATTTTGACTTGGCAAGATTTGCCCACTCTTTTTTGCAAAAACACTCAATCTGTCAGATTGCGAGGGCATCTCCTGTGCACAACCTTCTTCAGATCACCCTACAGATTTTCAATCTGATTCAGGTCTGGGCTCTGGCTGGGCCATTTTAAAACATGAATCTTCTTTTTGTGAAGCCATTCCTTTGTTTATTTGGATGTATGCTTTGGGTCGTTGTCATGCTGAAAGATAAAGTCCCTTTTCAAGCCTGAAGGTTTTATGCCAATATTGACTGGTATTTGGAACTGTTCATAATTCCCTCTAGCTTAAATAAGGCCCCAGTTCCAGCTGAAGAAAGACAGCCCCAAAGTATGATGCTGCCACCACCTTGCTTCACTGTGGGTATGTGTCATTGATGAGATTTGCAGATAGCTAGAACTAATAAATAAATGAGCGACTGGCTTGATCCCAAACTAAGGAGCTTATAGGTGAGCCCTATAAAATCCTAAGAGCTCTCCCTGACTGCTATGCACATACAAGGGTCTCAATGGTAGACGATTGCATGCCCACGTACCTAAGCCTGTGTGACACCTGAAAACCCTATAATAGTGAGGGGACACGACCACCGGCTCCCTGCACTTAATACGGAGGGAGTCAGGGTCACCTATAATCAAGCCAGCAAGCAAACACAATAAAGTAAAGGACTTATCTGGGCAAACAGCAGACACAGGCTCCAGCAGTGAACACTTCATCCAGGAAGTAGTATAAACTGCAAAGTGAGGCAGTATGGGAGGGAAAATAAAGGAAGACGATTATGTCTAAATAAGTGACACCTGGCAGAAGGAAAGGAGATGAGAAAGTGAAACCAAAACAAAGAACATCATACAAGAGGTAGAGAAGAACGTCTGCCAGAGCTTCTTACAGAACTGGCGGTGACAGTATGGTGTTTTTTTGGTGATGTGCAGTGTTGTTTTTGCGCCAAACATATCTTTTGGAATTATGGCCAAAAAGTTCAACCTTGTTTCATCAGACCATAACACCTTTTCCCACATGCTTTTGGGAGACTTCAGATGTGTTTTTGAAAAATGTAGCCTGGCTTGGATGTTTTTTCTTCATAAGAAACGTCTTTCATCTTGCCACTCTACCCTATAGCCCAGACATACGAAGAATTGTTGTCATATGTACCACACAGCCAGTACTTGCCAGATATTCCTGCAGCTCCGTTAATGTTGCTGTAGGCCTCTTGGTAGCCTGCCAGACCAGTTTTGTTCTAGTCTTTTCATCAATTTTGGAGGGACGTTCAGTTCTTTGTAATGTCACTGTTGCTCCATATTTTCTCCACTTGATGATGACTGTCTTCACTGTGTTCCATGGTAACTGTATATCTAATGCCTTGTAAATTCTTTTGTACCCTTCCCCTTTTAACAATGAGATCCCTCTAATGCTTTGGAAGCTCTCTGTGGAACATGGCTTTTGCTGTGGGATGCGACTAAGAACATTTCAGGAAAGACGAACTAGAGCAGCTGAACTTTATTTGGGGTTAATCAGAGGTACTTTAAATGATGGCAGGTGTATACTGACTCCTATTTAACATGATTTTGAATGTGATTGCTTAATTCTAAACACCGCTACATCCCCAGTTATAATAGGGTGTGCACACTTATGCAACCACATACATTTTTTTTTTATTTTCTTCCCTCCACCTAAAAGATTTCAGTCTGTTTTTTAATTGAGTGGTACAATTTATAGGTCACATGTCTGAAATTATTTATCTTTGTTTCATTTTTTTACATCACAGAAACCTGACATTTTAACAGGGGTGTTACACCAAAAAAGGTGTAAAGACATACAGAAATACAATGTACAACAGTTTCTTAAAATGAAAGGAAATAAACCAGAAACCTAACACTCATGTAGATGGCATAGTCTCCAGTGTGAGCAAACCAGGACAAATGTTCACTACTTTGGTGAGCCCCCAAGAAATCATACCCAGCCCTGGTTTTTCATACCTTATGAATGTTCCTTTTCTATATCTATCCCCCCATCCTATGATGTCACTGCTAGACTCTTGAGTTTTATGACGCCAGCTCTGTGTTACCTCCTGTGTTGCTGAGGTGTGACTAGCTATAAGACAACTTTAGAGGCCCCAGATGACCAGACACAGATCTGCACACACAAACATACACAGCACTCCCCAGGGAGGGGATAAGAGCTGTACCCAAATAAATAGCAATATTATACATGGTAAATTTAATGGTGCTATTAAAAAGGCATCTTGTCCTGCAAAAAATAAGCCTTCTTTTGGCCATGTGAACAGAAAATGTAAAAAGTTGTGGCTATTTGAATGTTGGGAGAAAAATAAAAAAATGCAATCAAGAAAATCGGCCCAGTCTTTAATTGGGTTGTTTCATCTCAGACAATGGTGGCATATCACGAGTATATCCCCCATTGGCTTAAAGGTGCGAGTCCCACCACACCTATATCGAGAATGGAGTCCTGCAAAGTGGTGCCTGGAGGACTCTAGTCCGGCCACCACCATGCGCTCTCCCCACTAAAGTGAACTGGAGTGCACCACGCATGACTGGCCACCGCTCCCATTCACTTCTATGGGCCCAACAGAAATAGCAGAGAAGGCTGGCTCGGCTGTTTTCATTAGCCCCATAGAAATGAATGGAGGCCGGCTGTGCAGTGCGCCCTCCACCACTTTCAGGGCTCAGCTCTCTATATTTTTTCCCAGCCGCAGGACACACACTTAACAGACAATGGGGGCATATCTTAGCAATATGCCCCCATTGTCTGAGATGAGACAACCCCTTTAAGGGGTTAAAAATAAGTGTAATGGTCGGTTTTGTGGAAGTATTTTATCACTTGGCAAAGTTGTACAAGGGCATTTCTTCTTTAGGAAAATATGTATAGTCCTTTTGTCTTTAGCTTGCCCAGGGGTTTAGTAAGAGAAAAAGCCTGCACATTCACAACAAATTTGAAATAAATATATGCATGTTTATTTTTAATGCTCCTAATTAGCTGACCTTGGTAAGTAACAGTTTATTAGATCATTTATATCAACCGGCATTAATGTCACTTTAGTAAGCACTATAAATTCTAAATTTGTATTAATGCGACATTAAATTAGTTTTACTTCACATTAACTGCCTTAATTAAGTGAATCTTGCACTGTAAGTCATCGTGATTCTCAATTACATTTATTAACAAATGCCAGCTGCCAACAGAGTCGGCAAAAAAAAAAAAGCCCATTTGTAGTGTACTACCACCACAGAGACACCGGCTCTCTAGCATTTTGTTGCAAGAAATGAACTCCTGTATAAAATATACAGGAGTTCAACACTGTAGTACATACAAATGTGTCTTTGGCTCCTGTCACAACCAGCCATCTCAGTTGCATCTCCTGTCAGTTTTACAATGTAGTAGGGTTAGCTTGTTTGATAGAGACTAGAGCTACACTTAAATGGGCACTGTTGTTCCAAACATTGCATAAATCAATAGTACAAGTGTCCAAACCTTACATAAATCAATAATACAAGTGAATGTAAGAAACTTGTAATTCAACCTATTAGAGAGAAGAGCCACTTTGTCTCCTTGTCCCTCTCTCCTACATCATCATTCTCTCTCA
The DNA here is from genome assembly GCF_014858855.1 of Bufo gargarizans. NCBI lineage: Eukaryota > Metazoa > Chordata > Amphibia > Anura > Bufonidae > Bufo > Bufo gargarizans. The sequence goes on from NC_058084.1 coordinate 241,908,769, forward strand.
CTTCAATGCTAAAATCCGTTATGAAAACCGAGACAGTTCCGCTCACTAGGTGGTACCTTATTGGGAAAGAATATATATATATATATATATATGTATATATGTATATATATATGTATGTATATAACACAATCTTTGCTTGAGTGATAACTTACTAACTATAAAGATAACTTTACTCATTGTTGGAGGGCACCTATTTTATAAGTGTCAACACAGGGTTAAAGAGGTTTTCAACCTTTTGTTTTTTTTGGCAACCCCTTCTTCCTCCTGGGCTGGCGTGCAAATAGAAGCATAGTTGCCTGCTCCTTTGCTCCCTGGCCTCGGCTGTCTCGATCGTGTCCCCCACTGTCAACATCCGCTTGTGCCCCCCCTTGCACCATTTGACTAATTAATGTGATGCAAGGGGAGCAGGTCACCACTGCACCCAGCAATTGACTGCAGTGCTATCAAAGCAGATGTTGACAGAAGGGTGCCCAAACGAGATAAGCTGAGACCAAGGAGTAAAGGAGCAAGGACCAAGTCAAGTGGGAAGGTAATTATGAATCCCTTTTCAGATGTGCCCAGAGGGGGGCATTTACCAAAACCCCCCCAAAAAAATAAAAAAGATGGCCACCCTCTATATTTACGGTACATTCAGATGATCTTGAATTAATATCAGATGTTGACAGAAGGGTGCCCGAATGAGACAAGCTGAGGCCAAGGAGTGAAGGAGCAAGTACCAAGTGGTGGTGAAAGGTAATTATGCATCCCTTTTCAGATGTGCCCAGGAGGGGGGCATTTGCTAAAACCCCTCAAAAGGTGGTTAACCCCTATATTTACATACAGATGATCTTGAATTCATGTTGAGACAAGATAATGACTTGGGTTGGATCTTTACTATCTTAGCGTTTCTCGGTCTCTCACGTGTGGTTTTCTTTCTCTCTCAGGTCGGCTTTAGAGATGAGTGAAAATATTCTACAGAATTGATTTGTTCAATCAGCAGAGCTCTTAGAATCAATTTGTCCGATCAGTAGAGCATCTTCATTTGCATAAGTCCTGCTGTTTGGAAAAAATTATTCTAACAGTCCTGCTGATTGGACAAATTGATTCTGATCTTTTCGCTCATCTCCACTCGGCTCCCTTTTTCTATGCTGATCTCACAGTCTTTCTATTCATGGTTCAGTACACTGACCTGTGAAATCAGCACCTTACGCCCTCTTTGTCAGTTCTCTTATGGCCTACACCCGTCACTGTCCTTTGCTTGTTTCACTAGACCTTGTCTCTTCCCACCTTTATCACCTGACTATATTCTGCCCCCTTTTTCTTTATTTCTTCGATAAAGCCATAACGTTTTCTCTTTACTACTCTGCTACACTATAGTTTCATAACATATCTCCTAACAAGTTTACATGTTACCCATTAATGTCTATGGAGAGGAGGAAGCAGCTACAAAATGAGTGAGGCAAAGAAACACAGGCACTTCTGAAGGTGCTATTGAGTTTTCTGTCACCTTAGAGTTTGATTTAACAGCTACACTTCTAAATAATACTGTATAATGCCCTCCATGCTGCTGCTTATGAGGCTGAGCCACATAGAGATAGGGAAGCAGGATCTCCTTTTCTCTTTGTCTGCTGTTTATGGGAAATATCATAGCTACTAGTCTCTACCCATTGTGGAGCTGAATTCAGCATAAACTGACAGAGAGAGCGAGAGAGAGCTCAGAGAGGGACAAGTGCTGAAAAACTCCATATACTCTTCAATAGTGTTCCTTATGTACACTCATGACAGTTTATTCTGAAAAACTCTGTAAGTCACTGGTTGCTTTATTATACACCCAGCCAATGACTGGCTTTAGTGATGATGTGGCCACAAGCAGCACATCACCGCTAAGGCCAGTAATTGGCTGGAGTAGCGCAGGTGATCATGCCCATAGCTAGCCGGATGTAAACAGAGTGTAGAGCTTACCTCCTCATAAAAACTGATTCTTTTGAGCGGACCAATCTCTCATAAACCCATACTGAAACAGTGTTACAAGCATAAATTCATTCAGATACTCCAGAATAGCATCTCTTAGAAAACCTTCATGCAGTTTACTTACAACAGATGTTAAACTTGCCAGCCTATAGTTTCCAGGCTCTGTTTTTGACCCCTTTTTGAATACTGACACATTTGATAAGCGCCAATCCTGTGGAACAGACCCTGTCATTATAGTGTCAATTACTTATAGTATTTCTCTTAAGATACAGGGTTTACGCCATCTTAACCCGGTGATTTGTCTATTTAAATCTTTTTAAGATACCGCTGCAATTCTTTAGTCAGACAGGCCACATTTAATGGGGGAGTTTATTTTGTCATTCTGCATTTCATCTGACATTTCATTTTCCTCAGTGAATACAGTGGAGAAAAAAGTATTTAATGAATTTGCTTTTTACTTATCACTCTCTACAACTCCTCCCTCATCTCTCTTTAAAGCACCAACATTGTTGGGTTTAAAATTTTTACCATTTACAGTATATAATTGAAGGACATTTTAGGGTTAGTTTTACTCTCTGGCAGTGCGCCTCTGTGTCCTCAGCTTGGTTGCCTTTATCTGTCTTTTATATATTCTATTTTTCACCTTGTAGTTTTTTAGCGCTTCTGTTCTACAGCCCTGGTTTAGTAATTTAAAGGCTTTTTTTGTCATATATTTCCCCCTTTCATGTTTCTATTTATCCACTTGTCCCCCTAGCAACTGTAGTTATCCACTTGCCCCCTTTACATTTCTATTTATTCACCTGCTATAAAAACCAGTATGCATCAGCACATTATTTTGTTCTCAGAAATGCAAAAATCACAAACACCAAAAATCTGTGTTTTACCTCCAAATCTGCAATTCAGCATATTCTTGCTTACAGTTTCCTTCCTCAACCAGGTGTTTTTCGAGAAACAAAAATGTGGCAGATGTCCTGTAGCATTAGTCTTGTGTCACAGTGCTATGGACTGTTGCAATGGTGGCTCATGCCTCTCACTGTTTAAATTCCTTTGTGCAGGCTTGGACGCCATGTTACCCACCTCTCTTCCCCTGCTCTGCTGGGTCCGGATTCTGGTGTCCCAAGTTGCTTCTGCCAATGCGCACCCTAATTTACTCCAGACAATGGCTGAACACTTCAGGCTATTTAAGGCAACTTCCCCTAATGAAGGGTGCCTGAACCTGAACTTTAGGTTTATTACCTTGCTAGTAGCAAGTGAAGGTGTGCTGTTAAGTTTGTCTGCTTGTGTACCGACCTCTGCCTGTTTACTGACCCTAGCTCTGTGCTGCCTGTCCTGATTTTTTTTTTTATTAGATCTTTTTTTAATTTATTTTTTATCACCAATAAAATTATCATATTATGATCACTTTATAAATACCAAATGGAAAATATCAAATATTATTACCACCCTTTGCCCTCTCTCTCTTCCCTTTCCTTTCATTTGAGATCCAGTCACAAAGCAAAGGTTATATTACTGCATGCTTCCACACCCATTATTCCCCCAAAAAAACTCTGACCACCATCCTAACCACTCCTCTCAAAAGTCATTGTTTTCAAAAAGCCTAGAAGGAGATACCATTGGCACCTATGAGTCACTTAAACAAGGCTTCCTTCAAAATAATGTAGTAGCACTGTAGAGGATAGCTCACCTCCTTTACAGTAATGGAACTGGTGCTCTAGTCCGCAACTGATCACCCAATCAGTGCAGGAATAATTGGAAATAAATGGTAAGAGACTGGCACTCAATTATGTGGGTCATAAAGAATGTGGCAATTTATTACAGCAATTAATCACACTTAAAAAGATATACAATAAAATGCAATTGAATAAAAAATATCACATAAAAAATGGTATTAAAATCAATTAATATAAGGTAGAACTGCAGGATAAAACCACACTGAGTCAAAGTGCTATATGTCCTTCAATTGTTAAGGTTATGCGTATAGTTCATGACACCTGAAAATTTCCGAATCCAACACAGTTTTGGTAAAAGACAGTTACTTCCTTAATAATCAATTTTCTCTCAGAAGTATTCCCTTGTTTAAGGGCAATGAGGACAATCATGGAGTCTGAGTAGTGGGACCTTGGTATCCGGTAAATATAAGTATACACTGTATGTGGTGAGTAAGGTGTGGGTTACCCTTACTGTATCGGGTACGTCACTGGGAATGACTTCTCTCAAGTCTCCACTCACCACCTTGTACCGGCGTCTTCTTCTCCCGTTTGGTGTCCTCGTCCGAGACTTCCGGGTCACGTGGTATATGTCTCGCGGGACTTGCCTATTTGGTCCGGTATTCCTTTCGAAAATTCTTGTGAAGCGCTTCACGGATCAAATTCTCATCGGTCCTCTGTGGTTAGTCCAGGTCTGTCCTTTTGGGGGTGAACTTACTTACTTACTTTTGGGGGTGAACTTACTTACTTTTGGGGGTGAACTTATTCGATTGCATTTTATTGTATATCTTTTTAAGTGTGATTAATTCCTTCAAAATAACCCTGGAGTCGATTAATTCAACCCTCTGTCTCACAATAGAACATTAGAAGCTGACCCTGGAATATCTAGCCATGGGGCCCAAAGCTTCTCAAATTTAGCATAATTTCCCCTTTTTTGAAAATACAGTGGTCCCTCGAGATATGATGGCTTCAGGATACAATATTATCAACGTACAATGGCCTTCCCTGTCCCATCATAAGTTGAAACTAGACTCAACATACAATGCCTCATAATCAGACCTAACCAATTGACATGGCCATTTCTCTGGTAAAATACCTGTATTTGTTGTTTGCTACTGCCTCTCTACCGTACAGTGCGGTACTACATCTCCTGTACTGCCTTCTGTTTGTGCTAAAATGGAGGGCAGCTCCGTGTTATTTTTCTGGTACATGTATACAGTAAAGGACCCTGAAGAAGCTCCTGTCCTCATTGTACAAAGTTAGTTCCAGTGTCTAGCAGCTATTTCTGACTGCTACATATTAGTTATTTGATTATTTTTCCAAAATGTTCATTTTCTCTTATGTTGGGATGGCATTTTGGGACCAATTACCATTTTCCCATAGAGTTATGGACTCAAGCTTACAATTATATCAACATGCAGTAGCATCAATATCTGGCTGCCTTTCCTGCAAACATAGGCTAGTGGAACATTTTTTCCACATTTAGGTTTCTTTCTCCTTTTTTGGGGGCATTTATTATTTATTTCTGTATCTAAAGGGTCCAATGGCTTTTTTAACAATGATTTATTAAAAGTTATGTCTTAGAATTAATGGTAATTCTGTGAAGTTGTTTATACCTGACCATATTCTACTATATTCCCTTGAACGGGGTTATGTTCACTTTGTGAGTTTATGCAGTAGCCATCCCAGAGCCAATTAATATGGTAAGTTGAGGGACCACTGTATTGTTTTCTCCTACATTAACATAATTTTTACTTTACTCATAAATTTACCTGCAGATGAAGGAGCAGCTTAAATCCAATAGACAATCAGCTTGCAAACCACATACAGTAAATTACCAAGCACTGTCTCCTGTCTAATTCTTAATGGTAGCGAAGCCATAAAGCCAAAAATACATATCTTGGGGTCTTGAGTCAGCTGTAGAGAACACATTGATGAATTCCAGAACCTGATTCCAAAATGGACTCAATGCTGTACAACTCCACAACATATGTACCATAGGCCTACAGTCTCTGATAAATATCTTGGGCATCTGATGATATAAAAAAAAAGTGTTCTGCACAATGAAGTATATAAAGTTGGGAGAGTCTCCCTCCTCACTCAGCAAGGTCTGAATGGTTGCCTACAATATATCTGACCATTGTTCATTCAACAGTACCTGCTGCATGATGATATTTTCTTTATTTACAGGCAGCTCTCGCTGCTGCCTGAGTCCTCTGCGCCACTTCTCCTATACTCCTCCCCCACCCCCCATTACAGCCATCAGGGCATTGCTGCATTGCTGCTGGTTGCCATATAGCTCCCGCATTTTAAAGCTAAGACCCTTAGACACTAGCTACTTCACCTCACAATGTTCTTTTTTCTACCAGTCCCCACCCAGCTGCTATGCATTTGAACTGGGAGCTGCAGCCAGGGGCAATGTGAGGCGGTGGCCTCAGGCGGCATTGTGCTTGTACAGCAGGAGGCGGCAATTTAGCCTCCAGCCCTGCATTCCTGTACAGCCCTGCAGACATCTTTGTGACTGTGTATTTGGGAATTAATATACATTATAGTTTACCTGTGTTTTTTGCTGTATTTGCAGCAAAAAAAACAGTGACAGAAACACCATGTACATTGACCCCTAGGCATAGATCAACATATCTATGAAGGGCCTTTGTGATACAGTAATTGTAGGCTAAAGGACCTTTGATGATGTCATCATATCACATGATTACAGGTCCTTTAGCATCCAAAAGATGCCAGAGAAAGAGGAGAATGGAGAACCTGCAGCCTGTAAGTAAATAAGTGTCTGTGTTCTTGTGTGCGTGCTGTATGTGTTTATCGGGGTGTGCGTATGCGTGTATCTGTGTCAATTACAAGCATGGTATCTGTATCAGTATCTCAGTATTAGTGTCCTAAATATCTGGATATGAATAGTAGTGTGTGTGTGTGTGTGTGTGTGTATATATATATATATGTATATATATATATATATATATATATATACAGGGAGTGCAGAATTATTAGGCAAGTTGTATTTTTTAGGATTAATTTTATTATTGAACAACAACCATGTTCTCAATGAACCCAAAAACTCATTAATATCAAAGCTGAATATTTTTGGAAGTAGTTTTTTTTTAGTTTTAGCTATTTTAGGGGGATATCTGTGTGTGCAGGTGACTATTACTGTGCATAATTATTAGGCAACTTAACAAAAAACAAATATATACCCATTTCAATTATTTATTTTTACCAGTGAAACCAATATAACATCTCAACATTCACAAATATACATTTCTGACATTCAAAAACAAAACAAAAACAAATCAGTGACCAATATAGCCACCTTTCTTTGCAAGGACACTCAAAAGCCTGCCATCCATGGATTCTGTCAGTGTTTTGATCTGTTCACCATCAACATTGCGTGCAGCAGCAACCACAGCCTCCCAGACACTGTTCAGAGAGGTGTACTGTTTTCCCTCCTTGTAAATCTTACATTTGATGATGGACCACAGGTTCTCAATGGGGTTCAGATCAGGTGAACAAGGAGGCCATGTCATTAGATTTTCTTCTTTTATACCCTTTCTTGCCAGCCACGCTGCGGAGTACTTGGACGCGTGTGATGGAGCATTGTCCTGCATGAAAATCATGTTTTTCTTGAAGGATGCAGACTTCTTCCTGTACCACTGCTTGAAGAAGGTGTCTTCCAGAAACTGGCAGTAGGACTGGGAGTTGAGCTTGACTCCATCCTCAACCCGAAAAGGCCCCACAAGCTCATCTTTGATGATACCAGCCCAAACCAGTACTCCACCTCCACCTTGCTGGCGTCTGAGTCGGACTGGAGCTCTCTGCCCTTTACCAATCCAGCCACGGGCCCATCCATCTGGCCCATCAAGACTCTCATTTCATCAGTCCATAAAACCTTAGAAAAATCAGTCTTGAGATATTTCTTGGCCCAGTCTTGACGTTTCAGCTTGTGTGTCTTGTTCAGTGGTGATCGTCTTTCAGCCTTTCTTACCTTGGCCATGTCTCTGAGTATTGCACACCTTGTGCTTTTGGGCACTCCAGTGATGTTGCAGCTCTGAAATATGGCCAAACTGGTGGCAAGTGGCATCTTGACAGCTGCACGCTTGACTTTTCTCAGTTCATGGGCAGTTATTTTGCGCCTTGGTTTTTCCACACGCTTCTTGCGACCCTGTTGACTATTTTGAATGAAACGCTTGATTGTTCGATGATCACGCTTCAGAAGCTTTGCAATTTTAAGAGTGCTGCATCCATCCCTCTGCAAGATATCTCACTATTTTTGCCTTTTCTGAGCCTGTCAAGTCCTTCTTTTGACCCATTTTGCCAAATGAAAGGAAGTTGCCTAATAATTATGCACACCTGATATAGGGTGTTGATGTCATTAGACCACACCCCTTCTCATTACAGAGATGCACATCACCTAATATGCTTAATTGGTAGTAGGCTTTCGAGCCTATACAGCTTGGAGTAAGACAACATGCATAAAGAGGATGATGTGGTCAAAATACTCATTTGCCTAATAATTCTGCACTCCCTGTATATATACAGTTGTGTTCAAAATTATTCAACCCCCAACGCTGTAAAGAGTTTTAGGGAATTTAGTGTACATTTGTAATTGTGTTCAGAATGAAATCTTACAAGGACTTTTTAAAGAACCAAATGCAACTAAAATGACATCAATTGTTTTTGTAATACAGTATATTATTATTTTTTTTGTGTGATTTCTTCATTGACACAATTATTCAACCCCTTAAAGACTACCACTCTTAAGAACAGAGGTTCATTCAAGTGTTTTCGATCAGGTATTGAAAACACCTGTGGATGTCAAGGAGCAGCAATCAAGCATAATAAGCACCAATTAGGCAGATTTAAAAGGACTGTGAAACTCAGCTCCTTCTAGACATTTACTGGTGTGTTTACAAACATGGTGAAGTCAAGAATCGAGAATGGTCCAGGAAGACAAGAGAAGAGGTGATTTCTCTTCACAGGAAGGGCAATGGCTATAAGAAGATTGCAAAGATGTTATACATACCAAGAGACACCATAGGAAGCTTTATTCGCAAATTCAAGGCAAAGGGCACTGTTGAAACGCTACCTGGTCATGGCAGAAAGAAGATGCTGACTTCGACTGCTGTGCGCTACCTGAAGCGCAAAGTGGAGAAAAGTCCCCATGTGACTGCTGAGGAACTGAAAAAAGATTTGTCAGATGTGGGTACTGAAGTTTCAGCTCAGACAATAAGGCGCACACTGCGTAATGAAGGCCTCCATGCCAGAACTCCCTGGCGCACCCCCTTGCTGTCTCCAAAGAATAAGAAGAGTCAACTGCAGTATGCCAAAAGTCATGTGGACAAACCACAAAAGTTTTGGGATAGTTCTGTGGACTGATGAAACAAAATTAGAACAGTTTGGGCCCATGGATCAACGCTATGTTTGGAGGAGGAAGAACAAGGCCTATAAAGAAAAGAACACCTTGCCTACTGTGAAGCATGGTTTGGGGCTATTTTGCTTCTACAGGTACAGGGAAGCTTCAGCGTGTGCAAGGTACCATGAATTCTCTTCAGTACCAGGAGATATTGGATGAAAATGTGATGCAGTCCGTCACAAACCTGAGGCTTGGGAGACGTTGGACCTTTCAACAGGACAATGATCCCAAACATACCTCGAAGTCCACTAGAGCATGGTTGCAGATTAAAGGCTGGAACATTTTGAAGTGGCCATCGCAGTCACCAGACTTAAATCCGATTGAGAACCTCTGGTGGGACTTAAAGAAAGCAATTGCGGCGCGCAAGCCTAAGAATGTGACTGAACTGGAGGATTTTGCCCATGAAGAATGGGTGAAGATACCCGTAGATTGCTGCAAGACACTTGTGTCAAGCTATGCTTCACGTTTAAAAGCTGTTATAACTGGAAAAGGATGTTGTACTAAGTACTAAGATTGAATGTCACTTGGGGGTTGAATAAAATGTGAGCACAGAAAATACATTTGTGATTATTTCATTATAAATGTTATGTTATATTTGTCTGACTTACAAGTGCCTCTTTGATTTAATTGTAAACAAGATGACTGAAATGATCAAAATCAATGTCAAACTGGCCAAAACACTCAATTTCAGTGGGGGTTGAATAATTTTGAAGACAACTGTATATATATATATATATATATATATATATATATATATATATACACACACACATTTACATAAATATATATATTGTGACACAGTGAGAGTTTTGGTCTGAAGAAAACAGGTATTTTCCTCCCAGCATGTGCTGCTGGGCTGATTTACAGCCAGGTAAGGTCAAATACCGGACTGGATTTTAAGTGCCGGTCCGGGTGTTGGCAGCACCTGGCTGTCCTTAAATAGGCAGCTGGGCTCAGAAGCCCTGTCTCTGTGTTGGGATCTGGGAGCCTTGTGTCTGGATGAAGGCTTGCTACCTGTTTGGTATGAAAACAGGTTGGTACTGCTATTCTCAAGGACTCTTTGAGGCAGAATTGCCGTATGGCGTGAATTACCACCAACACCGCAAGGTGACTTTTTGCTTGTTTATGACTGCTTGTTTTGTCACTTGACTAAAGTGTGAATAAAACATTGTTGTTGCCTCTATACTGCATCCGCTAATCCTGTCTACCAGAGTGAAAGCCCACAATTGGCAAGAGGTTTCTGCATTTTTCAGGCACGGTTGTATGTCATACATTAAACCAGCTGTATTACAACCAGTGCCCCAAGACAAAATGGAGGCTGTTGTGAAAGCCCTCATGGAGGCTAATCTGCAGCAGCGAGAGACAAACCTGCAGCAAGGCGAAGCTAATAAGCAGCAGCAGGAGACTAACCAGTTACTGCTACAGCATGTGAGGGCTTTGCAGACAGCAGGAGCAACTCCGAGCGTCCACGATGCCTGGATGACCCCCAATGATGACATCGAAACCTACCTGGCAATGTACGAGAAAGCGGCCATCAGGGAAAAGCTACCCCGTGACCAGTGGGCTGAGGTCGTTGCTCAGTTCCTGGCATCCAATTCCCAGCGGGTGTATTTCGACTTGCCGGACAATCAAGCAGCCGCCTACCTGAAAGTCAAGGGTGAGTTTCTGGCAAGACTGGGGGTGAATGTGTTGGTCCGGACCCAGTGGGTGCATCAGTGGGGCTGCAAGACCCCAGTATTATAGCTTACTTCACCTCTTGCAAAAATGGCTACAGCCTGATGTGCTGAGTCCCACTGCTATGCTGGATCATCTGTTAGCGATATGTTCTGGAGGGCTTTGCCATTCCCTCTCCATCACTGGATCAGTCAGGTGTCTCCTTGCAATGCCCTTGAGATGGTGGACCTGGTGGAATCTAAAGGAGGGTTTTGTTGGGGAGGGTGGGGCGGGTCGGCAAACCCTGGAAATCTCCACCCCAGAGCTCGAGATTTGAGCCAATAAAACCCGCCCGGGATGTACCCACGGCAGACCTGGCTCCGATAGTCTGCTGGCGGTCTCAGGAGCCTGGCCATGTAAGGGCTGACTGTCCCCATCCGGTTGAGCCCTTGGACACTAACTATGGCTACCGTCAGTCGCTATATGCTAGGGGGCTGTGTGCAACAGGTACCGCAGAGTCTCTAGATCATTTGTGCCAGGTGGAAGTGGGCGACACTCCGGCGGAGGCTCTGCTGGACTCAGGGAGTCTGGTGACCCTAGTAAGGGCTACCATGGTGCGGTCCCCTGATTATACTGACCGGAAAGTCAGGGTAATGTGCATCCACGGAGAATTAAAAGACTACCCTGCTGCGTTGGTGTCTCTAACCACAGTGGCCAGTAGATGGACCCACGAGGTGGCTGTCACCATAAATCTACATTATGAACTCATAGGGAGATACTTCCCAGGCTTCCCGGCACTGTGGCCTGCCATGAGAGTGACTGATACCCATGAGTAGGGCTGCACGATATGGGAATTTTGTGCAATTGCGATTAGGCCCCTAAAAATTGCGATAACGATATGCAATGCAATATTTTAAGCGAATTGTGCTAGAGGTCTATTTGCAGTGGATGGCACTGTTATGGAGGGGATCTGTGGATGGCACTGTTATGGAGGGGATCTGTGGATGGCACTGTTATGGAGGTGTTAAGGAAATTATCCAGCTTTTCTGAAAGTGGATATTAAATATTAATTTATGTTTTAATTTCTCTGTGTGCGTGATAGAATATGGTGACAATTGGAAAAACAAGAAGATAACCATGACATAAGCAAAAACTATAGAAATTAGCCATATGTGTTAAGATAAGATAAGCGTATATACATACTAATAACCAAATATGCATTTCTTGCTAAAAAAAAAACTAACTCAGCAGTTAACACATTATTGGGAAGGGGAAAACTTATAAAATATTAACCAATCAATAGATGGATTCAGTTCTAACCAATAAGAAGTATTATTTGTGTACCAATCAAAAGCCATTATTGAAATATCTGTAAACCAATCATGTTTTACTTTGAGAGGTTACACCCTTTTTGAACTGTGTATAAATAAAAGGCCCAGGACAATCACACTTTGGGTTCCTGGTAGAGTTTTGACACTGACTTCTGTCATTTTCCTCCGTCTATGCCATTCACCTGAACATGTGGCAACGATCATCATGTGACTAACCCTTGGTCTGCCACAACAGAGGGGATCTGTGGATGGCACTGTTATGGGGGGGGGAATCTGTGGATAACACTGTTATGGAGGGGATCTGTGGATGGCACTGCTATGCGAGGATCTGTGGATGGCGCTGTTATGGGTGGATCTGTGGATGACACTTATGGAGGGGATCTGTGGATGGCACTGTTATGGGGGGGATCTGTGGATGGCACTGTTATGGAGGGGATCTGTGGATGGCACTGTTATGAGGGGAATCTGTGGATGACACTGTTATGGGGGATCTCTGGAGGGCACTGTTATGGGGGATCTGTGGATGGCACTGTTATGGGGGATCTGTGGATGGCACTGTTATGGGGGATCTGTGGATGGCACTGTTATGGGGATCTGTGGATGGCACTGTTATGGGGGATCTGTGGATGGCACTGTTATGGGGGATCTGTGGATGGCACTGTTATGGGGGGATCTGTGGATGGCATTGTTATGGGGGATCTGTGGATGGCACTGTTATGGAGGGGATCTGTGGATAGCACTGTTATGGGGGGGATCTGTGGATGATACTGTTATGGAGGGGATCTGTGGATGGCACTGTTATGGGTGATCTGTGGATGGCACTTTTATGGGGGATCTGTGGATGGCTCTGTTATGGCGATATGTGGATGACACTGCTATGGGAGGATCTGTGGATGACACTGCTATGGGGGGGGGATCTGTGGATGACACATATATAGTATCTTATGCTATGTGCCATCCACAGATCCCCCCTCCATAACAGTGTCCCTTCAGTGTGAATGACCCCCAGTACAGGGGCCGGGGGCGGCATCTGGATTAGGAATGACAGCAGGGACCAGTGCAGTCCCTGTATTCTAATGCACCAGCCCCGCTCACTGTTGTATAATCTTATTTAACTTGTAGGCATTATAAAGTGCAATAAACGGATGGGGAGCTCAACACCTAGATGGGTAGGTAATGGTGGGTGCACTGCTCACTGAGTCACCTACCCAGTAAAAACAGAAGGAAAAGATGAAGGCAAAAAAGCAGGCACAACTACCTTCTGGAGAATATAGCAGCAATTTAATTCAGTAATAAAAATATAGCAGCAATTCAATCCAATAATAAAATGTGTATATGCTCAATTCATGTAGCAGCAGTTGGATAATATAGCAGTAATTTAATCCAATATTAAAGCCGCAATAAAATATGTGTATATACTCATAATAATCGATAAAAAATTCAATACACAGTGAGTGCACAATAGAAATTCACGACGAAAGGATGTAAACGCCAAATAAAACCATTGGTAAGGTGAATGTCTCTGAATGTATCAAAAGCCCATATTGCTCATCTTTAAGTAGAATACAAAAGAGTCTCCTTATAGGAATGTAGTAATAAATATAAGAAAGTCCCACTTTTGAATGTGTAAGATTGTGATAATGGAGATCACCGCCAGTTATCTTATAGATGGCTCAATATGCGGAATCACATACTATAGATATTTTAATTTGTTCAACGTTTTGGAACGTCTCAATGAGACTCTTACCGCTTGGTGGCAACTGGAGTGTCCGTTAGATGTATCAGCAAAATTGCCTACTAACGTGCGTGATCGGGCACAAACCAGGAAGTGGAGAGTGAAAACCATTCACCAGGACGCTGATTTCAGGTGCTCGGAGCTGTGTAGCTTGGTGGGTGTGTCTCGTGACTCTGCAAGTCAGATGTTCCTGATGGACAGGTCAGCTGGTTCATTGCTGTAATCATGTGATCCACAGGTCCTATAAACCACAAGTCCTATATGCAATTAAAAGCTGTATTTAAAACTTCTTTTGTGCGCACAATTCTTCTATACTTTGGGTCCGGACCGGTAGTAAATATGTAAAAGCCGCAGTTCACTCTTTTCTAGACGCGTTTCGAGGCAACTTGCCTCCTCCACAGTAGCTCCGACATCATTCATAAATGAGACAGGGGTAACCCTAGCAGAGTGGCCCGGCTCAGGGGGAGACGAGAACCCTGGGAACCTGGGACCGAAGGGCCAGCGGTAGGGGCGACCGCCACTTCGGTGGAAGAGCGGGAGACAACTCTGCTAAGTGTGATGGTGGGAGACGTGGAGGACTTGCTGCCGGGTCCTGAATTTTCAGACCTCAATGTTGTATCGGGTAAACCAACTACAGGGTGAGCCTATTGAATAGTTGGTGGTCCCCAAGGCTTATCGCAAACTTGTGTTAGATCTAGCCCACCAACACGTTCTCAGGGGTCACTTGGGGCTGCAAAAAACTCAGGATCGTATTCTACAGTGGTTTTGCTGGCCCAGCATATTCAAAAAAGTGGAAGAGTTTTGTAAGTCTTGCCCGACCTGCCAGATAACTAGCCCCCAGCCACATTTCCGTAGACCCCTAGTATGTCTCCCGATCAAAGTACCATTTGACCGAATAGCTATGGACCTCATAGGCCAAGTACCGAAGTCCACTAGAGGGCATCAACACATCTTAGTCATTCTAGACTACGCCTACTACGTACCCACCCGGAGGCGGTGCCACTGCGACATACCTCGGCCAAACTCATAGCTAAGGAGTTAATGGAGATGTTTTCTCGAGTGGGACTACCCAAAGAAATTCTGACTGACCAAGGGACCCCTTTTATGTCCAAGGTGGTGAGGGAACTCTGTAAGTTGCTGCACATAAAACAACTACGGATGTCCGTTTACCATCCACAAACGGACGGTCTGGTAGAACGGTTTAACCAAACATTAAAAAATATGTTGAAAAAGGTAGTGTCTAAAGATGGGAAAGACTGGGACCTCCTTCTGCCCTATCTCATGTTTACAGTGCTCGAGGTACCCCAGGCCTCTACTGGGTTCTCGCGCTTCGAACTGCTATATGGCAGTCACCTTTGCGGTCTCTTGGACGTGGCCAAAGAGACGTGGGAACAACAACCCACTCCACATAAAAGTGTCATTGAATACGTTACCCAAATGCAAGATCGGAGACAAAGTTTCCTCTTGTTAGGGAGCATATGGAGGCTGCTCAGCGAGCCCAGAGTCGAGTCTATAATCGGCAGGCTTCGGTACGGATCTTTAACCCGGGTGATCAGCTTTTGGTTCTGGTGCCAACCATGGACAGTAAGTTCCTGGCTAGGTGGCAGGGGCCCTAGAGGTACTCGAGAAAATTGGAGATGTAAACTACAAGGTACACCAGCCAGGGTGACGAAAGCTGGAGCAGGTTTCCCATGTGAATTTACTCGAACCATGGATAGATAGGGAAACCTGTACAGAAGACAGCCCGCGGCCGGGTTTTCTAGGAAAGAGGTAACTGCCCCTCTGCAAGAGAGGTGGCGGCCACAGTAAAAATTGCTGCCAGCCTCTCCTCTAAACAGATTTAGGAGGCCAGTGAGTTTGTTAGTCGGAACACGGATGTTTTCTCTGACCTCCCTGGACGCACTTCCATAATCCTGAATGACATTGTCACTGAGCCTCAGGCAAAAGTCAGATTAAAACCATACCGGGTACCCAAGGCTCGGCGACAGGCCATATCGGAGGAGGTGCAGACGTCATTGAGGAGTCAAAAAGTGAGTGGGACAGTCCTATAGTATTGATACCCAAGCCGGACGAGGCGTTGCGGTTTTGTAACGACTTTCGAAAACTTAACAAGGTTTCCAAGTTCGATGCATATCCCATGCCCCGGGTGGATGAGCTCATCGAGAGATTAGGACAAGCCCGGTATTTTTCTGTTTTAGACCTCACAAAAGGGTACTGGCAGGTCCCCTTAACGGAGGCTGGCAAAGAGAAAACTGCCTTCATCGCGCCAGAGGGGCTGTATCAATATAAGGTCTTACCCTTTGGTCGACCCTGGACGATATTGTCATTACTGACTGGGAAAGTCACCTACCAAAAGTGCAGGCTGTAGTGGACTCCCTTCAGAAAACTGGCCTAACCGCTAACCCAAAAAAAAATGTGCGATAGGGTTAGAAGAGACTAAGTACCTGGGGTATGTCATCGGGCGCGGAGTCAACAAACCCCAAGTGAACAAAATAGAGGTGATACGGAATTGTCCCTGATCTGTCACCACTAGGCAAATAAAGTCATTCCTGGGGTGGGCTATTACATGATGTTTGTTCCCCACTTTGCTACTCTAGCCCCGCCCTTGACAGGACTCTTGAAGGGACACAACTCAACGATGGTTCGCTGGGATGATCTGGCGGAAGAGGCTTTCTCCGCTTTGAAGTCGGCCCTGTGCGGGTCCCCGATTTAGGTGATGTCCAATTTCCAAAGGAAGTTTATAGTACAGACCAATGCCTCTGAAGTAGGCCTCGGTGCTGTACTGTCTCAGGAAGTCAACAGGGAGAAGCATCCCATAGTCTTCCTCAGCTGTAAGCTCACCCCAGCCGAGACCCAGTATAGTATAGTGGAGAGAGAGAGTGCCTGGCTATAAAGTGGGCACTAGCATCTCCCCGCTATTATTTATTGGGGAGAAAATTCCGCCTGGTGACTTACCACTCCCCTCTCAAGTGGATGAGCCAGGCCAACACAGGGCAGGCCGGTTACAGAGAAATTCTGATACACTGTCTGGCGTGTGTTCACCCCCTCAGGGTTAAACAAGGGGGGAGGGGGGTATGAGACAGATTGAGAGGTTTGGTCTGGGAAAACTGGTATTTTCTTCGCAACATGTGCTGCTAGGCTAAATTACAGCCAGGTGAGGTCAAATTCCGGACTGGATTTTAAGTGCCAATCTGGGTTTTGGAAGCACCGATTTCTTTCTCCTTGACGCGCCGGTGCGTCATCTCGTGAGACGCGAGATTTCCTGTGAACATGTGCACACAGGAGCGCGCGTTCACAGCAACAGGAGGTAAACGAGTGCATCTACAGCCTGCCAGCGGCGATCATTCGCTGGCAGGCTATAGATGCGATTTTTTTTAACCCTTGAAAGGTATATCAGACGCTGTTTTGTTAACAGCGTCTGATATACCTGCTACCTGGTCCTCTGGTGGTCCCTTTTGCTTGGATCGACCACCAGAGGACACAGGTAGCTCTGTAAGTAGCACCAAACACCATCGATCCGCAAAACACTTATAGACTCCCTGATCACCCCCCTGTAAGGCTCCATTCAGACGTCCGTATGTGTTTTGCGGATGCGCGGATCACCCCATATAGACTCCATGATCACTCCCCTGTCATTGATCACCCCCCTGTAAGGCTCCATTCAGACATCCGTATGTGTTTTGCGGATCCACCGCAGATCTGCAAAACACGGACACCGGCAATGTGCTTTCCGCATTTTGCGGATCCGCACACTGCCAGAACTATATAGAGAATGCCTTTTCTTGTCCGCAATTGCGGACAAGAATAGGACATGTTCTATAGGCTCTACAAAAAACGCAGTGTTCGCCTGATCTTGTGCGCACACTTCAGTCCGCCCCATTGCAGTGACAGAAATTCTTCTGATCACTGCAAAAACACCGTAAAATCGCTGCGGTGCTATAAAAAGATCACTTTTGAGGGGCATGGCAAGTTCATAGAAGAATTATTTTTTGGGGGCACAAGTTAGCGGAAATTTATTTATTTATTTTTTAGTTTAATTTTTTAGTCTCATATTCCACTAACTTGTGACAAAAAATAAAATCTCACATGAACTCACCATACCCCTCACAGAATCCAAATGCGTAAAACATTTTAGACATTTATAGTCCAGACTTCTTCTCATGCTTTAGGGCCCCTAAAATGCCAGGGCAGTATTTATAAATACCCCACAAGTGACCCCATTTTGGAAAGAAGACATCCCAAGGTATTCCGTGAGGGGCACAGTGAGTTCCTAGAATATACTTTTTTTTTTGCACAAGTTAGCGGAAAATGACTTTTATTTTTTTTTCTCTTACAAAATCATTTTCCGCTAACTTGTGCCAAAAAAATAAATATTCTAGGAACTCGCCATGCCCCTCACGGAATACATTGGGGTGTCTTCTTTCCAAAATGGGGTCACATGTGGGGTATTTATACTGCCCTGGCATTTTAGGGGCCCTAAAGCGTGAGAAGAAGTCTGGAATCCAAATTTGGCTTTGCCCACCTAGGCTGCAAAAAAGTGTCACACATGTGGTATCACCATACTCAGGAGAAGTTGGGCAATGTGTTTTGGGGTGTCTTTTTACATATACCCATGCTGGGTGAGAGAAATATCTCTCTAAAATGACAACTTTGTATTAAATAAATGGGAAAAGTTGACTTTTAGAGAGATATTTCTCTCACTCAGCATAGGTATATGTAAAAATACACCCCAAAACACATTGCCCTACTTCTTCTGAGTACGGCAATACCACATGTGTGACACTTTTTTGCAGCCTAGGTGGGCAAAGGGGCCCAAATTCTAAAGAGCACCTTTAGGATTTCACAGGGCATTTTTTACACATTTGGATTTCAAACTACTTCTCACGCATAGGGCCCCTAAAATGCCAGGGCAGTATTAATACCCCACAAGTGACCCAATTTTGGAAAGAAGGACATACCCCAAGGTATTTCGTGATGGGCATAGTGAGTTCATGGAAGTTTTTAATTTTTGTCACAAGTTAGTGGAATATGAGACTTTGTAAGAAATAAAAATAAAAAAATCATAATTTTCCGCTAACTTCTGACAAAAAATAAAAACTTCCATGAACTCACTATGCCCATTAGCGAATACCTTAGGGTGTCTACTTTCCGAAATGGGGTCATTTGTGGGGTGTTTCTACTGTCTGGGCATTGTAGAACCTCAGGAAACATGACAGGTGCTCAGAAAGTCAGAGCTGCTTCAAAATGCGGAAATTCACATTTTTGTACCATAGTTTGTAAACGCTATAACTTTTGTGCAAACCAGAAATAAAAAATATACACTTATTGCATTTTTTTTAATTAAAGACATGTAGAACAATAAATTTAGAGAAAAATTTATATAGAAATATAGTTTTATTTGAAAAATTTTACAACTGAAAGTGAAAAATGTCATTTTTTTCAAAAAAATCTGTAAATTTCGATTACTAACAACAAAAGTAAAAATGTCAGCATCAATGAAATACCACCAAATGAAAGCTCTATTAGTGAGAAGAAAAGGAGGTAAAATTCATTTGGGCGGTAAGTTATATGACCGAGCAATAAACCGTGAAAGTAGTGTAGTGCAGAATTGTAAAAAGTGGTCTGGTCATTAAGGGGGTTTAAGCTAGGGGAGCTGAGGTGGTTAAATAGGCAGCTGGGCTCAGAAGCTCAGCTTCTGATTACAGCCAGGTAAGGTCAAATACCGGACTGGATTTTAAGTGCCGGTCCGGGTGTTGGCAGCACCTGGCTGTCCTTAAATAGGCAGCTGGGCTCAGAAGCCCTGTTTCTATGTTGGGAT
Organism: Bufo gargarizans; assembly: GCF_014858855.1. Classification (NCBI taxonomy): domain Eukaryota; kingdom Metazoa; phylum Chordata; class Amphibia; order Anura; family Bufonidae; genus Bufo; species Bufo gargarizans. Next base: position 241,928,387 of record NC_058084.1, read on the forward strand.
CTGGGAGCCTTGTGTCTGGATGAAGGCTTGCTACCTGTTTGGCGTGAAAACAGGTTGGTGCTGCTATGCTCAAGGACTATGAAGCAGAATTGCCGTATGCCAGAATTACCACCAACCACGCAAGGTGACTTTTTGCTTGTTTATGACTGCTTGTTTTGTCACTTGCCTAAAAGTGTGAATAAAACACTAAACTGTTTGATCCAAAGAACTTGTTGTTGCTTCTATACTGCGTCCGCTAATTCTGTCTACCAGAGCAAAACCCCAGGAAAAAAGAAAAAAATATATAATATACACACTGACGAGCCAAATGGTAATAATGTTTTGAACTTTTGACTTTCAGGCTCCATATCTCACCATCCACCAGCCATCATTTTATAGACAATCATTTTGGCTATCTTATATATAAATTAGGCTTGCAGCTACTTTGCATATGATTAGTTATGCAGATTTAATTTTGATAATTTTTTTACTATCTTTTAAGTCTACCTTTGACTTTCAACACTGCCTGAATGCTTCTGGGCATGCTCTCAATCAGAATCAGGCATGTCTCAACCCGAAATCTGTTCCCAGGCCTCCTCTACACGTTCCCAATGTTGGTGCATACTGGTCGATTCATTTGGCTATGAATATAGCTTTTTCTTTAACTGTACCCAAAAATTTTCAATTTGGTTGAGGTCTGGGGACTGTGGGGGTCAATCCAGCACCTCAACTTCTTTGTCATTGAACCATTTCTTTGACAATCTTGACATATACTTTGGGTTGTTGTCCTGCTGGAACACTATTATGTCCTTTTCATACTCATAGTACTTGAGTGTACGAAGTAACTCTTCTTGTAGGATACTCACATATAGCTCAGCATTGAGACCACCATCGATCCTGGTCAATTATCCAATGCATTTGGCTGTGAAACATCCCCATATCAAGCTTCCTCCACCGGACTTGACAGTTCTTTCAATTTCTCGATCTGTTAGCCCCCTTTTCCCTTATTTCTTCAAGACCCATTTGTACCCATCAGAGCCCAGTCTATTGACTTTAATCTTATCTCTCCAAATCACCTGCTTCCAATCTTCTACAGTCTGCTGTTCGTACTTTTTTGCAAACTCGAACGCTTCTTATGACAATATTGGAGGCTTCTTCATCTTCATCTTTTTTCATGTCACCATTGCAGACATGTGTAATGCATGTCGCATGGTGCTTGCATGGACGTCTGTAATCTCACTCTTAAGCCTTATTCACATGTCAGTGTTTTCCATCAGTGATTGTGAGTCAAAACATGTTTTTTTCAAACTCAAGCCAACGCTTCTTATGACAATACTGAAGTTGAGGCTTCTTCATCTTTTTTCGGGCCACCATTCCAGACATGTGTAATGCGTGTCGCATGGTGCTTGCATGGATGTCTGTGATCTCACTCTTAAGCCTTATTTACATGTCAGTGGTTTCCATCAGTGATTGTGAGCCAAAACCTGGTTTGGGCTCAAAGTCACTGACCAAACACTTGCTATGTGAGTAAGGCATTACGAAGCATATGAGCCACCTCCACTGCCGTGTTTGTTGCACTAGAACTGGTAGACCTTGTGATGAGCCGACTCCAATATTTTACTTCTTGGCTTTGGATTGGATGGATGGACTTCATTTTATATTCTTCCAACTGTCCTGGCCATCACATGATGTACAGTCAGGTCCATAAATATTGGGACATCAACAAAGTTCTAAAATTTTTGGCCCTATACACCACCACAATAGATTTGAATTGAAACGAACAAGATATGTTTTAACTGCAGACTGTCAGGGTCACGGTAGGTAAGATAAGGGAAGGAAACAGAACAAAGCAAAGCAAACAAAAACAACTGACTAGGCCCCAAATGCTAGGGAACAAAGGGGTCAACTCCTAGGAATCCCTAAAACACTTTCCCTAAGCTGCTATGCCCATGTGCATATCTGGATGGTAGATATGCACATGCCCACGTATCTAGGACTATAACACACCAAACCCAACCCTCAGCTGTAGGGAAGAGGCAAAGAGAGACCCAGCTCCTTCTACAACCAAAGGAGCTAGCGTCACACTAGAGGCCTAGTCAAAACAGACATAGAAGGAAAAAGGGAAAAGGACTTATCTTGAGATGTGTTGGAGAAGACAATCCACCAAACTTCCAGAGCTTACACAAAGCAGAACTATAACCAGAAAAGGCTATAGGGAGAGAGAAAAAATAGCCTCACCAATTACCTAAAGAAGAACACCTTGGAGGAGGAGGGATTCTGCTCAAACCCACAACAAAACAAACTGTCAGATCGAGTCACGTGCAGCAATTCTGACAGATCTCCTCAGAACACCCATAGGGCAGGGCGTGAAAGTCAGCTTTATTTTAAGGGTATTTACATCCAAATCAGGTGAACAGTGTAGGAATTACAACAGTTTGCATATATGCCTCCCACTTGTTAAGGGACCAAAAGTAATGGGACAATTGGCTTCTCAGCTGTTCCATGGCCCGGTGTGTGTTATTCCCTCATTATCCCAATTACAATGAGCAGATAAAAGGTCCAGAGTTCATTTCAAGTGTGCTATTTGCATTTGGAATCTGTTGCTGTCAACTCTCAAGATGAGATCCAAAGAGCTGTCACTATCAGTGAAGCGAGCCATCATTAGGCTGAAAAAACAAAACAAACCCATCAGAGAGATATCAAAAACATTAGGCATGGCCAAAACAACAGTTTGGAACATTCTTAAAAAGAAGGAAAGCACCGGTAATCTCAGCAACACCAAAAGACCCGGAAGACCACGGAAAACAACTGGGGTGGATGACCAAAGAATTATTTTCCTGGTGAAAAAAACACCCTTCACAACAGTTGGCCAGATCAAGAACACTCTCCAGGAGGTAGGTGTATGTGTGTCAAAATCAACAATCGAGAGACTTCACCAGAGTGAATACAGAGGGTTCACCACAAGATGTAAACCATTGGTGAGCCTCAAAAACAGGAAGGCCAGATTAGAGTTTGCCAAATGACATCTAAAAAAAATCCTTCACAGTTCTGGAACAAATTCCTATGGACAGATGAGACCAAGATCAACTTGTACCAGGGTGATGGGAAAAGAAGAGTATGGAGTAAGGAAAGGAAATGCTCATGATCCTAAGCATACCACCTCATCAGTAAAGCATGGTGGTGGTAGTGTCATGGCGTGGGCATGTATGGCTGCCAATGGAACTGGTTCTCTTGTATTTATTGATGATGTGACTGCTGACAAAAGCAGCTGGATGAATTCTGATTGTGTTTCGGGCAATATTATCTGCTCATATTCAGAAAAATGCTTCAGAACTCATTGGACGGCGCTTCACAGCACAGATGGACAATGACCCAAAGCATACTGCAAAAGCAACTAAAGAGTTTTTTAAGGGAAAGAAGTGGAATGTTATGCAATAGCCAAGTCAATCACTTGACCTGAATCCAATTGAGCATGCATTTCACTTGCTGAAGACAAAACTGAAGGGAAAATGCCCCAAGAACAAGCAGGAACTGAAGACAGTTGCAGTAGAGGCCTGGCAGAGCATCACCAGGGATCAAACCCAGCGTCTGGTGATGTCTATGCGTTCCAGACTTCAGGCTGTAATTGACTGCAAAGGAACCAAGTATTAAAAAGTGAAAGTTTGATTTATGATAATTATTCTGTCCCATTACTTTTGGTCCCTTAACAAGTCGGAGGCACATTTTCAAACTGATGTAATTCCTACACCATCCACCCCTATTTGGATGTAAATACCCTCAAATTAAGGCCTCATGCACACGACCGTTTTTTTTAAGGTCCTCAAAAAACGGGGTCCATAGGTCCGTGATCACTGACCGTTTTTTCGTCCGTGGGTCTTCCTTGATTTTTGGAGGAAGTCAATGGGGACGGATCCGTTTGACGTTGACACAATATGGTGGAATTGCAAACGGATCTGTCCCCATTGACTTTCAATGTAAAGTCAGGAGTCCCTTTAATACCATCGGATCTGAGTTTTCTCCAATCCGATGGTATATTTTAACTTGAAGCGTCCCCATCACCATGGGAACGCCTCTATGTTAGAATATACCATCGGATTTGAGTTACATCGTGAAAACTCATATCCGACAGTATATTCTAACACAGAGGCGTTCCCATGGTGGTGGGGACACTTCTAGTTAGAATATACTACGAACTGTGTACATGTCTGCCCCCTGCTGCCTGGCAGCACCCGATCTCTTACAGGGGGCTGTGATCAGCACAATTAACCCCTCAGGTGCTGCACCTGAAGGGGTTAATTGTGCCCTATCATATCCCCCTGTAAGAGATCAGGGGCTGCCAGGCAGCAGGGGGCAGACCCAGTTTGAATATCATTGGTGGCCAGTGTGCGGCCACCCCACCCTCTATTGTATTATCATTGGTGGCCAGTGTGCGGCCCCCCCTCCCTCCCTCTATTGTATTTATATCATTGGTGGCATAGTGTGCGCCCCCCCCGGCCCCTCCGATCATTGGTGGCAGTGGAGAGTTCCGATCGGAGTCCCAGTTTAATCGCTGGGGCTCCAATCGGTAACCATGGCAACCAGGACGCTACTGCAGTCCTGGTTGCCATGGTTACTTAGCAATATTAGAAGCATCATACTTACCTGCTGGCTGCTGCGCTGTATGTGACCGGCCGGGAGCTCCTCCTACTGGTAAGTGACAGGTCTGTGCGGCCCATTGCTTAATGATCTGTCACTTACCAGTAGGAGGAGCTCCCGGCCAGTCACAGACAGCGCAGCAGCCAGAAGGTAAGTATGATGCTTCTAATATTGCTAAGTAACCATGGCAACCAGGACTGCAGTAGCGTCCTGATTGCCATGGTTACCGATCGGAGCCTTAACAATTAAACTGGGACTCGATCGGAACTCTCCGCTGCCACACTGTGCCACCAATGATGTGATATAAATACAATAGAGGGAGGGAGGGGGGACCACACTGGCCACCAATGAAATTGAAACTGAGGAGGGAGGGGGGTCTGCCCCCTGCTGCCTGGCAGCCCCGGATCTCTTACAGGGGGCTATGATACGCACAATTAACCCCTTCAGGTGCAGCACCTGAGGGGTTAATTGTACGGATCATAGCCCCCTGTAAGAGATCGGGTGCTGCCAGGCAGCAGGGGGCAGTCATGTACACAGTTCTCAGTATATTCTAACTAGAAGCGTCCCCATCACCATGGGAACGCCTCTGTGTTAGAATATACTGTCGGATCTGAGTTTTCAAGAAGTGAAAAGTCAGCTCTGAAAAAGCTTTTATGCAGACGGATCTTCAGATCCGTCTGTATGAAAGTAACCTACGGCCACGGATCACGGACACGGATGCCAATCTTGTGTGCATCCGTGTTTTTTCACGGACCCATCTACCTGTTCGATAGAGCTCTAGCTGATGCGCACTATGTGTTCCACGCTTTCTTTCGCTGGATCGGCGTCTGAATAGGCAGTAGTTAATGCGCTGATAGTTTGTCCGTGCACGTGGTGTGTTGCGCGCCTTTTTTCACTGGGTCGGCGTCTCACGTGCTTAGTCACGTGGTTGTTAGCCGTTCAGTAAGTGACTTTTTCTTTCTATAAGTCGCAAAGGTGTTCCAATAAAGTTCCAATAAAGTTTATTATGAGGTTCCGATCTTCTCAAGATCTTTTTAGTTGAGGCGTGGGTTTTGGTGGGTAGTCGCAAAATTGTATATGCGAAGTTGCCAATTGCCATACGCGTTTCAAGGTGTTCCTACCTCTTCATCAGTGGCCATATTGGATTCATTAAACTGCCCACTTTTTATACCCACTTTGTGTGTTGTCCCACTTTGTGTGTTGCGACTTATAGAAAGAAAAAGTCACTTACTGAACGGCTAACAACCACGTGACTAAGCACGTGAGACGCCGACCCAGTGAAAAAAGGCGCGCAACACACCACGTGCACGGACAAACTATCAGCGCATTAACTACTGCCTATTCAGACGCCGATCCAGCGAAAGAAAGCGTGGAACACATAGTGCGCATCAGCTAGAGCTCTATCGAACAGGTACCTAACTCAGACCAAAGGGTGAGTACAATTACTGTGTGGGACGCCACCAGCAACTAACTGTACGCAAATATGACATTACCAACTCTTGGCTTGAACTAAAGACAAGTTCCACCTATATCATCGCATATGGATATACCTGTAGAGACTATTTCTCAGCTATCCTATTTTATTTTTATTTTTATTTTTATCTTTTATTTTTCTTCTTCTTTTTTTCTATCCATTAAGTCCAACATATATATATATATATATATATATATACAGTCATGTGAAAAAATTAGGACACCCTTTGAAAGCATGTGGTTTTTTGTAACATTTTTAATAAAAGGTTATTTCATCTCCGTTTCAACAATACAGAGAGATTAAAGTAATCCAACTAAACAAAGAAAACTGAAGAAAAGTCTTTTCAAGATCTTCTGTAAATGTCATTCTACAAAAATGCCTATTCTAACTGAGGAAAAAGATAGGACACCCTTGCCCCTAATAGCGAGTGTTACCTCCTTTGGCTGAAATAACTGCAGTGAGACGGTTCTTGTAGCCATCTACCAGTCTTCGACATCGGTCTGAGGAAATTTTACCCCACTCCTCAATGCAGAACTTTTTCAGCTGTGAGATGTTGGAGGGGTTTCTTGCACGTACAGCCCTTTTCAAGTCACCCCACAGCATCTCAATGGGATTCAAATCTGGACTTTGACTTGGCCATTCCAGGACTCTCCATTTCTTCTTTTTCAGCCAATCTTTGGTTGATTTACTAGTATGTTTTGGGTCATTGTCATGTTGCATGGTCCAGTTCCGCTTCAGCTTTAATTTTCTAACTGATGGTCTCACATGTTCTTCAAGCACCTTCTGATACACAGTAGAATTCATCGTGGATTCTATGATGGTGAGCTGACCAGGTCCTGCTGCAGCAAAGCAGCCCCAAACCATGACACTTCCACCTCCATGCTTCACAGTTGGTATGAGGTTCTTTTCTTGGAATGCTGTGTTTGGCTTACGCCAAACATGTCCTCTGCTGTTGTGTCCAAATAATTCAATTTTGGACTCATCTGTCCAAAGAACATTATTCCAGAAGTCCTGGTCTTTGTCAACTTTATCTCTGGCAAATGTCAGTCTGGCCTCGATGTTTCTCTTGGAAAGCAAAGGTTTCCTCCTTGCACACCTCCCATGCAAGTTAAACTTGTACAGTCTCTTTCTGATTGTAGAGGCATGTACTTCTACATCAACAGTAGCCAGAGCCTGCTGTAGTTCTCGAGATGACACTTTAGGGTTTTTGGAGACCTCTTTTAGCATCTTGCGGTCTGCTCTTGGGGTGAACTTGCTGGGGCGACCAGTCCTGGGCATGTTGGCAGTTGTTTTGAAAGCCCTCCACTTGTAGACTATCTTCCGGACAGTGGAATGGCTGATTTCAAAATCTTTTGAGATCTTTTTAAATCCCTTCCCAGACTCATAGGCTGCTACAATCTTTTTTCTGAAGTCCTCTGACAGCTCTTTTGCTCTCACCATGGTGCTCACTCTCACTTCAACAGTCAGGAGCACACCAAACTAAATGTCTGAGGTTTAAATAGGGCAAGCCTCATTCAACATGCAGAGTAACGATCTACTAATTATGTGCACCTGGTGTGATATACCTGTGTGAGATCTGAGCCAATTTAAGAGGGAATACATGTGAGGGTGTCCTATCTTTTTCCTCAGTTAGAATAGGCATTTTTGTAGAATGACATTTACAGAAGATCTTGAAAAGACTTTTCTTCAGTTTTCTTTGTTTAGTCGGATTACTTTAATCTCTCTGTATTGTTGAAACGGAGATGAAATAACCTTTTATTAAAAATGTTACAAAAAACCACATGCTTTCAAAGGGTGTCCTAATTTTTTCACATGACTGTATACACCTGCATTTTATCCTAAACTTTTGGACATATCTTGGAGACATTTTTGAACATCATCGGATCCTTTATATTTTCATATCGAATATTTTCATATCGAATATCAACTTTTTTCACTCTCGATCATATTTTGAACTTTTATATGAACTTTTTTATAAAAATTTTTTATAAAAATTCTTTATAATAATTTTCGGTTTCACTATTTGAATTTAATTTTTTGTTCCACCATTTAGTCCCCCTCCACCTAGGTGTCCACATCACCCCCTTCCCCCATTGGGATATTTTTCAGGTTACACCCTGGTACCCAGACCACACCACCCTTCCCCCACCATAACAAATAAGGGATTTCAACATTTTAATATTTCAATTTTTTTTTAAAATTAAATAGCAATATTTTTAATAAAAACCTTGTACAATATCAATCAATAAATATCCTCTAAAACCAGATATAGAGTGCCTGTCGACTTTTCTTACTTTTATCATTAAGATACTGCTTTCGATGAGCTATTTTTCTTTTCTTGGGAAATCTTCATGGCTGCTCCTGTGAAAGTGACTTTTCGCTTGGGAATCAACCTAACACATTGAGCTATTAGGGAATGTCAGAACAGGTTGTAATTTATAGCATACAAGAAGGAAAAGATTGTTCCACCATCAGGAGGAAAACAGTAACAACGCAGTTACATGACAAGAATCTGCATAACTAATCATATGCTAAATAGTTGCATGTCCAATTTATGTATGAGATACAGAATAAGCAGAAGTTGATACACCTAGAACTATGGGGGGGGGGCATTATTTATTCAGCCCTACAGGGGGGCATTATACTAAGTGGGGGGACTACGAGGAGGAGAGCATTATATTTAAAATCCCTAGGGAGCATTATACTAAGTGGAGGTAATCAATCAGAGTTTCAGACAGCACACCACATGAAGTTTTCAATGCAATTAGTGTTTTATTCATCCGGACATTACATCATTTTGAGAAGCGGCAGCAGTGAAAATTAGAAATAACAACATTAGGTGGACAGAAGTAGTCTTTCTTATATATGTCTGATAAAGATATACATATGGAGCCGGCATATCCGCCATAGTGGCAGTCTGAGTATAAATTCCGATTCGCTATTTGCTATTGGTGTCCGCGCTATGGGGGACGGGAAGCACCGGGTAATAATGTTCTCTCTATTGGTCACCTGTGCGGTCATTCAAAATAGCCCAGGCTGTGGTGTCGAATGGAGCGATTCCGCTGGAGAATAGTTGCCGCTTGCGCACTAGAGAGCAGTGCATTAGTTCCGGTCATCAAAATCGAGCTTGCGCACTAGAGAAGAGTGCGCCTATTACACCGTGCATGCGTAGAAATCAGCCGGCACTTACTTACAGGCTATGCGGGAAAGAGTCACTGATAGCATAATGCGCATGCGAAAGGGTAATACATTGTGGCCATATTGGAAAAGGGTGTTTGCCCTTGCGGTAAGAAAGGCTGCTTACTGAACTGTTGACAAAAAACTGAGGCATGATAACAGGATCCTGGTATCATTACATAAACTAGCGTAGGATAGGCATGCCAATTAATACATGCATAGATGACCCCCATTTTATAGAGAGATGGTAATCAGATATAAATTACATTAGGTGACAGGTAATAATGTTGGATTATGTTATGCTGTATAAATTGGCATGAGGTTTCGGCATAGATAACACATTTTAGGAACATAGTATGAAAGACATTACTTGATAGACATAAATGGTATTGAAGCTTGCTGGATAGGTGGATCGTGGTGTGTGCTTAGCGAGTGTCCCCACTTCGCTACTGGACGACACACGACCTGTAAAAGAAGGAAACAAGGATATTAAATACAGTTGATGGTAGATTAATCCCAGCAATATTCCAAATTTAAACCAAAGGGGGGCAGGGTGTTGAGACGTCTTATCCACCTCACCTCTCTCTCCTGGAGCACAGCCTCACTTTTACTGCCACGGCGTAATAGCGGAACCCAGTCTATTACCTGGTACCGAAGTTGGCATACTGCATGTTTCTGGGAGATGAAATGCTCAACCAAAGGGGCATCAATTTTTTGTATGCGTATGTTAGACTTGTGTTGTCCAATACGTTGTTTCACCTTTTGCGTGGTCTCCCCTACGTAACCCAAATCGCATGGGCATTTAATTAAATATACGGCAAAGGTGGTTAAGCAAGAGAAATGGCCCTGTATAAAGATTTTTTCCCCTGTCGAGGGGTGAGTGAAAGATGGGCCCTTCATGATATTTCCGCACTGGGCGCATGTAAGATGGGGTATGCCCCTTTAATTGGAGTTACCATAATAGTAGATTGTACACTATGCACCCTATTGGAGCCAATGTCAGATTTGACCAAAAGGTCCCTTATGTTCCTTCCTCTTTTGCATGACATTAATGGTTTGTGCAAAAAGATGTTCGGAAAGTTCCTGCCTAGTATGTGCCAGTATTTGAAGATATGTCCTTAATGTCCAGGCTGAGGTGAGAGAATGTTGTGACACATGGTATGTGTTTGTTATCACACTTGTTAGTAGATTTTCTTGGGGTTAACAAGTTAGTTTGTGTAAGTCCTTGGACCTGCTGTTCATGTTTATCTAGTACTTGTTTTGGGAACCCTCTCCTGAGAAATTTGTCTGACATTTCTTTCCATCTAGTGTTTAGTAAAGATTTGTCAGACACAATTCTCTTTACCTTCATCAATTGTGAGCCGGTTAGTGACTGGACTAGGCCTGGAAGGTGGTAACTGTTGAATTTGAGGAGGCTATTTTTGTCCGTTGGTATTTTGTACAGGTCTGTGGACAGTGTGTTGTCACTCACCTTGAGGAGAACATCGAGGAAGGAAATTTCTGTTTGGCTGTAACTCAGGGAGAGGGAGATGGATGCTATACTGGATGTGATAATTTCATGAAATGACGTCACTTCATTTTCTGGACCCTGCCAAATACAGAAAATATCATCTATGAAACGTAGCCAACACCTGACATATTTTTGAAAAAGGGGGTTGGTATAGACAAATTTCTGGTCACATCCATCGTGACCAGAAAGCATTCTCTCCAGTCCAGATGGGTATCCTGGATTTTATTTAAGAAATCCGTAGTATCCAAGATAAATGACTTGCCCTTCTGGGCATATGATCTTAACAGGGCATCAAGCATCTTGGATGAGGGCTGGAAAAAAGAGTCACATCCCGAGACAATAGGTCTCCCAGGTGGGTGTTTTCTATTTTTATGTACCTTGGGTAGGGTATAAATCATTGGGATCTGTGGGAAACCGGGGACCAGATATTCTGCAGTTTTTTTTATTGATCAGGCCATCCCTGAGGGCCTTTTCAATAATGTTGGAAAGTTCCTTGTGATATTTCGGAGTCGGGTCAAAATTAAGAGGCTGATAGGCGGTCACATCATTTAATTGGCGCAGGATTTCGTCTTTATAATCTTTATTATTCATGACTACGATACCTGACCCCTTGTCTGCTGGTTTAATCACAATATTGTTATCTTTTCTCAGATCAACCAGAGCTTGTGAGACACTTTTTGGTATATTATGTCTTACCTTATTCTTACCTTACCTTACCTAAGGTGTTTTCTTTTCAAGGCTTCTAAAGTTGTGTTGGACTTTCGCAATGTAGGACTCAACCACCTCGTATTTCTTGGGAGGATTATAGGAGCTAGGAGGCTTGCAATTTCTTGTGTGGGCTTTGAATGGTGTTGGAATGTTATCCTGATTGTTAATCCAGCTTGGTTGTTCGATTTCTCTAAAGAAGCTAGTCATCTCCTTATCCAGTTGGAACAACTTCATATGGTGGATAGGTATGAAACCATGACCAAGATTTAAGGCTCTTTCTTCCTCATCGGAGAGTTGTCTGTCGGATAAGTTCATCACAAGGTTGTCGCTTTCGAATTCCTGATTGGTTGTTACTAGTTCCTGTTCCATGACCTGGTCCTAATTGGATCGCTCTGGTCTGGTGAGTAGTTTGGACCACTTCTTATGTTTCTTCCCCGTCCTCCTCGGCGGCCTTGTCTTTCGTATCGTGGTGGTCCTCGTTCTAAAAAACTCGCGTCACTACTTACGTTAGAGGAGTCAGATGTAATCTTTTTCGTCCCTCTGGAACTTTGATCTCTTTCTGTCTTCCAAATTTATCTTCTGTGTAATATTATTTTTGATTGAAGTGGTTTCTTCAGGGGATGTCTCCCTAAAAAGACTTTGTTCAAGAGAATTAATTTCCTCTTTGGTTTTTCTGATTTCGGTTCTGGCTCTTTCGAGGATTAGAAGTATGATGTCAAATGAGGCCTTGTTGAGGATCCTTTCAAATTGGAGGCAGAAATCCGGGTCTTCTGCAAATAATGTCGGTCGTAAGTTAGATCTTAAGCCCCTTGGGATGATTTTATGTTTATGACATTCAGCTAATGTCACTATGTGTAGCTCTAAAGCAATAGCTTTTCTATATATTTTTTCTAATGAATTTACTGATGCTCTAGGGTTAGATGCGGAAAGAAATCCACTAGAAGCGGTAACATTCGAGTTTATTCTTCTTGCGTCCTCCTCTGAAAATGAGAATACTCCACTATTGCTGTAGTGAGGATTAGTGTTGAGAAGAGACATTTGGTTAGGATCTTGAAAAGCCGCTGGGGGTGCATGTGATGTAGATGTGGAGTGTAATATAGACGTTAATTCACAGAGGATCACAGCACTCAGCAGATAACTGGCAGAGAGATGGGTGCTAGTCACTTTTTATCCCTGACTCCACCTCAGGAATTCTTCAGATAATCAATCAGAGTTTCAGACAGCACACCACATGAGGACTACAGGGGGTGCATTATATATAAAATCTCTATGGGGGCATTCTACTATGTGGGGGACTGCAGGGGTAAATTTTATTATAGGAGTTGCAGTATAAGTATACCACAGGGAAACTACAGGGTACATTATACTATAAGAGGGCTTTATACTACAGAGGCTTATTATACAACAGTGGTGCATTATATTGCAGAGGGACATTATACTGTACTACATGGGGCATTATTCTACAGGGGAAAAGGTGAGACCATTATGCATACTAGCACCAGGGGGCATTAAAGTATGGGTAGTGGAGGTGAGAGCATACCTACTAGAAATACAGGGGGGGCATTGTAATAATGGGGCACTACAGGGTGGAACATTATGCATACTGGCACTACATGGAGGAAGGGGGGCATTATAATACAGGGGGCACAGCAGTGGGGTTTTAGAAATATTGAAGCTACTATGGGGGGGGGCTTATTACAAATGTAGGCTCTGTAGGGAGGACTTTTGGATCAGCTTTATTATTACTGTAGGCTGTAAATGGGTGCCTTATAGAGGGACCTTGTTACTGCTGGGGACACTATAAGTGGACCTTAATTCTACTGGTGGCACTATGGGGCATTATTACTACTGGGGTTACTGTGGGGGTATTATTATTATAGGGCTCAATATTGAGGGAATTACTACTAAAGGGGACAGTCCTCTGGAGCATTCTGGCTATTGGGGCACTGCAGGGAACACTATTACTAATGAGGGTACTTTGGGAAACAATTACTATTAGTGGGACTTTAGGGTGCACTTACTATGGGGTTACTATCTGTATGGCACTATTATTTTTGCAGTATAGTATTTAGGGGCATTGGGGAGCACAGTGGCCAGAGTATTGAGATTAGCAGCAGGATATCAGCTTTGGGGCATGAGGAGAGGGAGGATGATAGAAAAGTGGTGAATCTAAGATGTCTGTATGGTAGACTCTGCAGATACGAGATGTGGGTGAAAGAAGGCTCAAGATGGTCTGCTTCGCAGGAAGGAGAAGAAGAAAGGGTACATCAGAGGAGACATCACTGGATGTTAGAGGTATGTATGTACAGTCGTGGCCAAAAGTTTTGAGAATGACACAAATATTAGTTTTCACAAAGTTTACTGCTAAACTGCTTTTAGATCTTTGTTTCAGTTGTTTCTGTGATGTAGTGAAATATAATTACATGCACTTTATACGACAATTACATGACATTTATGCAAAGAGTCAGTATTTGCAGTGTTGGCCCTTCTGGGCCAATTCCTGACTGATAGCAACCCATTCTTTCATAATAACTTCTTGGAGTTTGTCAGAATTAGTGGGCTTTTGTTTGTCCACCCGCCTCTTGAGGATTGACCACAAATTCTCAATGGGATTCAGATCTGGGGAGTTTCCAGGCCATGGACCCAAAATGTCAGGTTTTGGTCCCCGAGCCACTTAGTTATCACTTTTGCCTTATGGCACGGTGCTCCATCGTGCTGGAAAATGCATTGTTCTTCACCAAACTGTTGTTGGATTGTTGGAAGAAGTTGCTGTTGGAGGGTGTTTTGGTACCATTCTTTATTCATGGCTGTGTTTTTGGGCAAAATTGTGAGTGAGCCCACTCCCTTGGATGAAAAGCAACCCCACACATGAATGGTCTCAGGATGCTTTACTGTTGGCATGACACAGGTCTGATGGTAGCGCTCACCTTTTCTTCTCCGGACAAGCCTTTTTCCTGATGCCCCAAACAATCGGAAATAGGCTTCATCTGAGAATATGACTTTGCTCCAGTCCTCAGCAGTCCATTCGCCATATTTTCTGCAGAAGATCAATCTGTCCCTGATGTTTTTTTTTTGGAGAGAAGTGGCTTCTTTGCTGCCCTTCTTCCAAAAGTCTTTGCCTCACTGTGCGTACAGATGCGCTCATACCTGCCTGCTGCCATTCCTGAGCAAGCTCTGCACTGGTGGCACTCCGATCTCGCAGCTGAATCCTCTTTAGGAGACGATCCTGGCGCTTGCTGGACTTTCTTGGACGCCCTGAAGCCTTCTTAACAAGAATTGAACCTCTTTCCTTGAAGTTCTTGATGATCCTATAAATTGTTGATTGAGTTGCAATCTTAGTAGCCACAATATCCTTGCCTGTGAAGCCATTTTTATGCAACGCAATGATGGCTGCACACGTTTCTTTGCAGGTCACCATGGTTAACAATGGAAGAACAATGATTTAAAGCATCACCCTCCTTTTAACAGGTCAAGTCTGCCATTTTAACCCAATCAGCCTGACATAATGATCTCCAGCTTTGTGCTCATCAACATTCTCACCTGAGTTAACAAGACGATTACTGAAATGATCTCAGCTGGTCCTTTAATAACAGCAATGAAATGCAGTGGAAAGTTTTTTTGGGGGGATTAAGTTAATTTTCATGGCAAAGAAGGACTATGCAATTCATCTGTGTAAATGATGTGTTTATTTGTATTTTTATACAATAAAGATCAATCTTAAGAGTACGTACATAACATAATGATCAGATACATTATGAGATCAAGTTGAGTGAAGAAAAGAAAAAAGAAAGGGGTAGGGAAGATATAGGGCAGTGAGGGTGGGGTGAAGACTACCAAATCAATGTGTAGCTACAGTACAGACATTTCAATTTAATGTCCCAAAACATCAACATTATTTTCCATTAAGTGCAGCCATTTCTTCCAAATCTTCAAGAATCTCTCAGGATTGGGTTCAGCGTTCCATCTCTTTTTTTCAAATTCACATACTTTGGTGAACTCGGTGAACCATTCACCTAGGGTAGGTGGGTTTTTCTGAAGCCACTGTCTAGGAATTTGTATCTTTGCAGAGTTTAGGATTAACGTTTATAAATCTGATTTCAGACATTGTTGATGGGTATTATAAATGTTGAACAAAACTATGTTTATAGATAGTTTGACATCAGATCCAAATACCTTATTAATAATTTTACAAATGCCCTCGCAAAACGAGGAGAGAATTGGGCTTGAAAACCAGAGATGTGCATAGTTTCCTGTGCCTTGTCCGCATCTCCAGCATAAATCAGAGATCTCTGGAGTGGTATCTGTGAAGAAGTACTGGGGTCTTGTACCAACGAGCTGTAATTGTATATTGTAACTCTTGATAATTATATGCCGGAGATTTGGAGAAAGCATTTTTGATAACTAGAAGTTTTTGTGACTCAGTGAGCTTATGTTGAAGTTCCTTATTCCAGAACACTGGTTCCTGTAATGGGGAATTTATTAGCATTTTGACAATATGTGAGGCGCTGGGATTTTAGATTAAATTATTTTGTACCACCATTCATTTTCATATGATGGCTGGATAGGGATTTCAAAATTTTCAAGCAGATGAACCAATCTATTGTATTCTTTATCGGGGATGTATGATGAAGCGATGAGTCTACCTAAGTCTAATCTGCTAATGGGTCTCTCTTTAAACCAGAGAGCTTTTAGAGGAATGTCCTCTCCCGTCGAGCCGGATTTAAGCTTCTTCAGCCAATATGACTAATCCTTAGGGATTATACATATAGCTGGTGATTCCCTAATTAACTCCGGAAGAAAATAAAGAGAAGAGTTTAAGGTGTGCCATTTTCTTACTGTTTCCTTGGTCAGTGGATTTTTAATTCCCTTAAGTCTCTTTTGTAATGATGGAGATTTCCAGAGAAAAGCCGTTAAACTGGTGTCTGCTAGATCTTTTTCTACTACGACCCACTTCTTTCTGATTGGTTGCATAAACAATTCGAAAGTTCTAGTCAGGTATGCTGCCTTATAATATTTCTCTATGTCTGACAAGCTGGTACCTCCACAGTCTTTGAGGGCGAGTTATGAGGTCGTATGAAAGTCTACTCTGCTTGCCCTTCCACATAAATTTGGATATTATCTTTCTATATTTGGTAAACAATTCTCTGGGAATGTTTATGGGTATAGTTTGGATCAGGTACAGGATTTTTGGGGCAATGTTCATTTTAATAAGATTAATTCTCCCTAGCCAGGAGAGCCAATGGTCCTCCCAATCCTTGAGTTGCTCCTCTATTGTTTTTAATATTTTAGGGAAATTGAATTTATATAATTCCGACAATTTCACCACACAAGTTAACCCCTAAATATTTTAAAAAAAATTTAGCTGGTTTCAGAGCGCTTAGTGATGATACCTCCGCCGAGGATCTACTACCTAAACTCACAATATAGATCTCTGATTTGCCACACAAACTTCTAAAGGAGACGTTTAATCTTGTTAAAAATTCCTTAGGAACCTCAATTGGAAGGGTCTGGAATGAATACAAGATTTTAGGTGAAATCATCATTTTTATGATGTTGATCTTCCCAAACCATGAGAGGAGTAATGGTTCCCAATCCTTCAGTTGTTTTTCTATACTTTTTAAAAGGGGTACGTGGTTATATTTATATAGATCCGTTTGGTCTAAACACATATTTACTCCCAAATATTTAAAGGAATGGGGGGGCCGGTTTTAGTTCACTTAAACTCTTTATCTTATCCCAGGTTCTGGTGTCTAGTGAGACATTAAATATTTCAGATTTGTTTAGGTTTATTTTAAAATCTGAGGCTTTGTTAAAGGCCTCAAATTCTCTAGTAAGCTCCGGGAGAGAATTTAGGGGAATATGTTAAGGCGAAAAGAGTATCATCTGCAAAAGCAGCTATTTTATGATTACCTGATTTGGTTATTAGTCCCTTAATATTCCGATTGTCTCTGATTCTGGATAGAAAGGGTTCAAGGGACAAAACAAAAAGGAGGGGGGATAATGGGCAACCCTGTCTCGTCCCCTTAAATATATTAAATGCTTCTGAAAGAGTTCCATTTACTCAAACTTGTGCGGAGGGGGTGGTGTAAAGTGGCATAATCTTTTCTATAAAGACTGCAGGAAAAGCTAATTTATTCAAGACCGAACGCAAAAAAAACCAATTTAACCTATCAAAGGCTTTCTCTGCATCCGAGGCCACCAATAACATGGGGATATTTTTCAATTTCGCCACTTAGATAATCTGCAAGACTTTTGTAGTATTGTCCTTAGCCTCCCTTCCTGAAACAAATCCCACCTGGTCTTCTTTTACAAGAGAACTGATTAATTTCTTTAATCTAATTGACAGTAATTTTGCATATATTTTAATATCGTTATTAAGCAACAATATGGGCCTATAGTTCATACATGAAGTATTGTCTTTTCCTTCTTTGGAAATTACAGATATATGGGCTAGTATAGACTCTGTCCTAAGGGGGTTATTGGTTGAGATCTTATTAAAATAACTGGCTAAGTGAGGGGCAAGGATGTCTTAAAAATTTTTGTAGTAGCAAACAGCAAATCCATCTGGGCCTGGGGTCTTACCATTGGCCATCAAATCAATTGTCTTGGAAACTTCCTCAATGGTGAATGGGGCTGTCAGATCGTCCGCTTGTTCCTGAGATATTCTAGGGATTTCTGTTTTACTGAGGTATTCATCAATAGAGTGTTTTAAAGGGGAATCACCTTTTTTATCTGGGTGGAGATTATATAGTTTGGCATAACATTTTTTGAAGGTATTTGCAATGCCATCTGAGTCATATATATCCAGGTTATTTTCAGATTTTATTTTAGGGATACATGTTGCAGTTCTATCCTTTCACACTACATTTGCCAGGGGTTTACCACATTTATTAGCATTTCGATAGTGTTTGAACCTAGCCATAAATAAATATCTCTGAGAATTAGTATCAAGCAGATCTTTTAATTGTATTCTAAGCTTCACTAGTTCGGTTTCCACTTTTTTACACAAAAAAACTTTATGGAGTCTTTATAATTTCCTAATTTTAGTTATATATAATATAGCGTCAATTTCCATATCCCTCGCCTTCTTTTCCCTTGCACCTTATTGGATGAGTACTTCTCTAAGGACAGCTTTGTGTGTTTCCCAGGTCAGGGGGTCACATCCACTAATGGTGTTATTTTCTTTAAAAAAGAACTGTATTTGAGAGGCAATTAAATCTATATTATTTTTTGGGGACAATAAACTTTCGTTTAACCTCCAAGACATGTGTTTCTTCGGATGTGAGCCAAATTGAAGAAGTGTGGCAAAACAAACACAATAGGATACCATATTACACCATGACGAGAAGTAAGAAGGAGGGTGGTGTTGGGACTTCCGGACATAGAAGGATATTATAAGGCTGCCCTGATATCACAATTACTAGAATGGGGTGTTTCCCCAGCCGAAAAACCGTGGGTTGACATAGAAACCGATTGTTCGGAGGTAAGCCTATTCTCTATGTTATGGAAGACAACTAATTACAACCAAAACTTGAGGAGGGTCAAGAACCCATTAACAAAATATTCTCTTAAAAAATTGCATGCATTTAATAAAACTCTAAACTTTCTTTCTAATGCGAGCCTAGATACGCCACTCATTAGCCTCATCCCCATTACTTGGCATATTTGGCATAGGATATTTAAAGGTAATAAAATATTAGGAGAGACTCCATTTAAAACCATTTACGAAAATGGGAAAATCTTGCCCCTAAACAAATTAAAACTCATACATAGTCAAGTTAACATTCCCAAAGCTCAATATCAAAAACTTTCAGATCTTTTAGATACAATTCACCCCAACCATGTTACCTCTGCTGAAGAGACTGTAGTCTCATCTCTCCTCCGCAGTCGCTCTTCCAGGGATCACCTGATCTCCAAATGTTATAAATTAGTTACTGATTCGACTAAACCCCTATTGGAGAATTGGGGCAAAGACCTGAATTCTCCATTTAATGCGACACTAACAAGCTACATATTGAGGAATGCTCACTCAATCTCGAGATACAATACAAATTAACATCACGGTGGTATAAAACACCGGTCTTGTTACACAGAATAAATCCAGAGATTCACGATCATTGTTAGAGATGTGGAGGAGAGATAAGGACATATGCTCATATTTGGTACAATTGTCCTCTAATCGTTCCTTTTTGGGAAAAGATAAACAAAACTGTTAATGAGATTTTCAAAACTAAAACGACATTCTCTCTATATCTGATTCTGTTTAATTGGTTTGATGTATATCATGCTGCTATAAAGTCAGAGTTATGTATGCTTTTCCTCAATGCGGCCAAGATATTAATACCAAGGAAGTGGCTACAGAAAGAACCCCCAACGCTAAAGGAATTGTTTTTGGAGGTCAAGAAAATACAGAGCTTGCGATAGACTTTAGCCCATAACACACAAAGATATGAGGACACATGGGAAAAATGGACTGCATATCTGACACCAGAAAAAACTAAAATGTTGTTAGGTGATTGTGTTTAATTGATTATCTGTTATAGCTGTTTCAACCATACCAAGAGGTATGTACATAGACCATTGTCTAAAAGGTTTACTTAAAGGGAGTCTGTCACCAGCATTTCACTTATTTAACCCTTCCCACTGCTCTCTAGCATGCTTACTGTTAATCAAAACGTTACCTCTGGCATCTTTCCTGCTGTTATAAATCCATCATAAACGATCTTTATAAGATATGCAAACGAGGGCTCGCAAGTGCCCAGGGGCGGCGTTACTCTCTTAGGTGTCCTTCTTGTACATGCCTTTTCATTGCGTCCCCCCGCCCCTTCCTACCCTCCGTCTGCCCATCCTTTAATTTTGACCGCCTTTCTCTTAGCTTGTTATTCCGGCGAGATCCCGCGCATGCGCACACCATCCGTCGGCCGGCGCATGCGCACTGCGATGCCCATTCCTTGTATGGCATCACAGTAACTATTGCGCATGCATCGGCTAACGGCGCAAAAAAACAACAAAGGAGGTGGTCCATCTGGCGCAGAACGTGCTGTGGAAAGCGGAGCGAGCAGCTGTCAATGCGTTTAGAGGCAATTTTCTCTGTTCCATCGTGTCAAACAACACTTGGAGCTGTTGTGGGAGCAGTCATTTCTTTCTATGGGGGGGAGGAGGGAGGGGGTTTACTCCTGGCACACCAGTCTACTATTTATATTGGGGCAATTCATTTATTATGGAGCTGTTGTGGGGGCAGTCATTTCTTTCTATGGGGGGGAGGGAGTGGGTTTACTCCTGGCACACCAGTCTACTAATTATATTGGGGCAATTAATTTATTATCAAGCTGTTGTGGGGGCAGTCATTTCTTTCTATGGGGGGAGGGAGGGGGTTTACTTCTGGCACACCTGTCTACTAATTATATTGGGGCAATTCATTTATTATCGAGCTGTTGTCGGTGGCAGTCATTTCTTTCTATGGGTGGGAGGAGGGAGGGGGTTTACTCCTGGCACATTTGTCTACTTATTATATTGGGGCAATTCATTTATTATCGAGCTGTTGTGGGGGCAGTCATTTCTTTCTATGGGGGGAGGAGGGAGGAGGTTTACTCCTGGCACACCTGTCTACAAAATATAATGGGGCAATTCATTTATTATGGAGCTGTTGTGGGGGCAGTCATTTCTTTCTATGGGGGGAGGGAGGGGGTTTACTCCTGACACACCTGTCTACTTATTATATTGGGGCAATTCATTTATTATGGAGCTGTTGTGGGGGTAGTCAATTCTTTCTATGGGGGGGGGAGGAGGGAGGAGGTTTACTCCTGGCACATATGTATACTAATTATATTGGGGCAATTCATTTATTATGGTGCTGTTGTGTGGGCACTCATTTCTTTTTATGGTGGGGAGGGGGTTTACTCCTGACACACCTGTCTACTTATTATATTGGGGCAATTCATTTATTATGGAGCTGTTGTGGGGGTAGTCATTTCTTTCTATGGGGGGAGGAGGGATGGGGTTTACTCCTGGCACATATGTATACTAATTATATTGGGGCAATTAATTTATTATGGTGCTGTTGTGGAGGCACTCATTTCTTTTTATGGTGGGGAGGGGGTTTACTCCTGACACACCTGTCTACGAATTATATTGGGGCAATTAATTTATTATGGAGCTGTTTTGGGGGCAGTCATTTCTTTCTAGGTGGGGGGAGGGAGGGAGGAGGTTTACTCCTGGCACTTATATATACTAATTATATTGGCGCAATTCATTTATTATGGAGCTGTTGTGGGGGCAGTCATTTCTTTCTATGGGGGGGGGGGGAGGGAGGGGGTTTACTCCTGGCACATATGTATACTAAATACATTGGGGCAATTCATTTATTATCAAGCTGTTGTGGGGGCAGTCATTTCTTTCTATGGGAAGGGGGGGGGGAGGGGGTTTACTCCTGGCACATATGTATACTAATTATATTGGGGCAGTTAATTTATTAACGAGCTGTTGTGGAGGCAGTCATTTCTTTCTATGGGGGGAGGAGGGAGGGGGTTTACTCCTGGCACATTTGTCTACTAATTATTTTGGGGCAATTCATTTATTATGGTGCTGTTGTGGGGGCACTCACTTCTTTTTATGGTGGGGGGAGGGAGGGGGTTTACTCCTGGCACGCCAGTCTATTATTTATATTGGGGCAATTCATTTATTATAGAGCTGTTGTGGGGGCAGTCATTTCTTTCTATGGGGGGAAAGAGGGAGGGGGTTTACTCCTGGAACATATGTATACTAATTATATTGGGGCAGTTCATTTATTATCGAGCTGTTGTGGGGGCAGTCATTTCTTTCTATGGGGGGGGAGGGGGTTTACACCTGGCACACCTGTCTACTAATTATATTGGTCCAATTCATTTATTATCGAGCTGTTGTGGGGGTAGTCATTTCGTTCTATGGGGGGGGGGGGAGGGAGGGGTTTTATTCCTGGCACATATGTCTACTAATTATATTGGGGCAATTCATTTATTATGGTGCTGTTGTGGGCATAGTCATTTCTTTTTATGGTGGGGGGGTTTACTCCTGGCACATATGTATTCTAATTATATTGGCGCAATTCATTTATTATGGAGCTGTTGTGGGGGCAGTCATTTCTTTCTATGGGGGAGGGGGGGTTTCTCCTGGCACATATGTATACTAACTATATTGGGGCAATTCATTTATTATGGAGCTGTTGTGGGGGCAGTCATTTCTTTCTATGGGGGGGGGGGGGGAGGGGAGGGAGGGGGCTTACTCCTGGCACATATGTCTACTAATTATATTGGGGCAAATATTTTATTATGGAGCTGTTTTGGGGGCAGTCATTAATTACTGGGGGAGGGGGAGGAGGTTTATGATATCTGGCACATATGCTGATAAATAATACTATTGTATAATCTTTTAGTATTGTGGTGGGTGTGGGTTAGACGTCCCGCATATCACTATTACAAAAAGTGTATTTTGCTTCAAATCATTTAATTATGGGTGGGGATTGCCTTGCTCACATTAAGAATACAAAAAATATTTCTGGTGGATTATCTTTTATTATTGGTGGGTGCCATTTGTGGGAGCCAGAATCAAAGTGTGGTAAATATCCTTGGCCGACATTGGTTCGGCTAATTTAACATTTAATGCCCAACGGATCTAACATGTTATTCAGCCCGTTTGATCCATCCTTCATCAATTTCACCATGCACTAAAGTTTTTCCCCTCCGTCCTGATTATGTCGGGTGCGTAGTTACCTTCTAGCACGTTACTGCACGGCTACAGATCGCAGTACTAAAAGTACTTTATGTTCGACTTTACAGTCTGGCAATCTTTCCCCTGCACAGCCACGCTGCGCTATACCTCCGGGACCAGCACCATTATAGTTTATTGGGAAGGATCAGCAACACGAACAGTGCATGTGTTCTTGGGACATGGCGCATCCAGCTGTATTTTCTAACGCCGGAACAGCCTCATTGATAGCCATGTTGCAAGTCTAAAAGTACCCTTATTATGTTGTTTATCAATCACAATTACACTGGATTATATATATTTGTTGGACACAGGCTGTTTAATGTGCGGGCTAACGATCACAATTACCCTGTGCTAACTAGCTCTAAGGGACATCGACTGTGTATGCTTAGGGCTATCATAAATTTATTGTATAACGTTTTATGTTAACTTTTTAAAATAATAAATTTAAATTAAATATATTATAAAAAACATCATAATTCAATTTTATATTTCACAGATAATATACAGTGTTCTATCAAGACATCGATTGCAAGATATTTAGGGGTGAGTGACCATAATCCAATATATGGATTAAAGTTCGTGAAGCACAATTCTGCAGTATATTATAGGGTGCATTTACTTAGACCTCAGGCTTTTTTGCACATTGTTTTATTTCTCTAGGAAGCATTGGAAGTAGGGCTGCACAATATATCAAAAAAAGAATCTAATCGCGATAATCGCCAAATGCGATATGGCGATTTGGCCTACCCAAAAATGCTGTTATTATACATCAAGTATATATGAAGGGGCCCCGCGCACATAACTGTCTTTGTGTGTAAAGTATTTTACTACTGTGTGAAACAAGCTCTCTCCTATTGATAAAATGGTCAGCCTCTGTACTCACTTTCACTCTGAATAAACTGCAGCGAGCTGGCCGTCCGGCGCGTGACTGACGTTACTTAGGTCCTCCCACTTAATTTAGGAAGCAGGAGCGTGACTAAGTGATGTCAGTCAAGCGCCGGCCGGCCAGCTCGCTTCCGCTCGCTGCAGTTCATTCATAGTGAAGGTGAGTACAGAGGCCGGCCATTTTATCAATAGGAGAGAGAGCTTGTTTCACACAGTAGTAAAATACTTTACACACAAAGACAGTTATGTGTGCATTTTAGGACACATGAGGGGACACATAGGGCCATGAGGGGTACCAGCATAAGATGCTGTATGTGTGTCTTATGCTGGCGCCCCTCATGGCCCTATGTGTCATAGCACACATCCCCTATAACAGTGCCATCCACAAGTCCCCCATAAGTGTCCTTCACAGATCCCCCATAACAGTTCTTAATTTTATAATTTACTGTACATGCTTTAAATAAATTGACAAAATAATTTTTTATTTTATTTTATTTTTTTATTTAAAAAAATACAGAACTATATTTTCAAACCAGGTAGACATATTGAAGATAGAATTTCAAATGTTAAGTAAGTATAAAATCACGGTAAGGAACAAGTCGATATATACAAAAACAAGTTCTTCAGAACTGAAAATGAAAATGTGTTGTAAGTATGTATACTTTTTATTATTTATAATCCATTATTTTAAAAAATTAAAGCTTGGACGAGAGCTTCCATCACCTGTTTAAGTATAGACATCATTAATGTGACTTTTAGCAACGTTTAATCATTTATTCTGTAATTATGTTGAAAGGGAGTCTGTCACATAATCTGAGAGCCTTTTATACGCTCATGTCAGGTTATAGACTCCTTTGTCCTCACTCAATTGTTAAAGGGAACCTGTCACCTCTACTATGCTACCCTCACTGAGCCTTTCTAAATGTTCATTGTGTTACCCTAAACATATAAATTACACCTTTCATTTGATTTGCAGATGAATTCAATAAGTATTATGCATTTTTGGACTTCCCGCCTTTTCTGAAAATTAGCATAAAAGAGTCATATCTTACTTGTGTGACCAGAGAAGAGTCATATTTTCAAGCTCTGAATCATCTTAGGTTAATTTGCATATCTATCAAATGTTTTTGTTTTACACAATAAAAGCACAAAGAGCTATGGGGACTGGGTATTGTGGATGTGCTAGCGGCCATCTAGCAACCCATGTCCTCAGCTCTATACCCAAAATCCAGGTGATAGATTCCCTTTAACTTTATTTGTGCGGTCCCTCGCAGACTATACTCAAAAATAAAAATTTGCACATGCTTTTGTATATTTACACTAATTTAGTGTAGGTCAAACGTCAATCAAAAATGCCAACTTGCATTATAAACCAATGTCTCAGCAAGTCTGGCCGAAAGGACCAAAATGAAAATATTATTCTTCATCACTTCCCAAAATAATTAGATCAGATCAAATTATGGCTTAAAAACACTGGCCAACAATTCAAAGATATCAATGCATTTGCTAATAAGATATCTGAAGGTGGACAAAATACTAAATACAGACTTTGCTCGTGTCATTTTAACCCCAATTGCTACAAAATTGGTCCCAAAGGAAAGCTTTTGATGCCCGGCTCCGTTCCGACAATATTCCCTATATTAGAAGATGGCGAAAATATAATCGAGGAAACGTTGAAGAAGGATCGTCGACGAAATAGAAAAAGAGCTTTTGAGCAAAGCACACATCAGTCAACAAATGCAGAAAGTACTCCTAGTGAGAAGGAAAGCAACTCTCAAATGGAAGAAGAATCCACATTCATAGACAACCAAGCAAGTTGTTCACAATTTTGCAATGTTGGAACACAGACAGATTTTACTTTGGAGAATTCAATTTTTATACCAAAGCCAATGATTTACCCAGAGGAGACTGAGTTTATTGAAGATTTAACTGTAGGTAAGTGTGCAGAACCAAGAATGATGTCAACACCACTTCATGCAATGGGAAGCAAGGAGAAGACAAGGAAAACAGAATATTCATCACCATTGAAGAAAAAAACCACACATCAGTGTTGGCTTGTTTGAAGAAGAAACAGAAGACGACCTTGCTGGAATACAACCATTATCACCAATTCTTGAAGAACAATCGGTATCTGATGAAATTCATGACATAAACATCGATGAGGAAAGTGAAGAAAATGAAGATCAAATTGACAGTAGCTATGTCGTAAACGTGTCAAACATAGACGGCAGTGATCAATCCAATCTAAATTTATTTTTTCCAGAATATACCAAAATTAGTCCTTCTACGGTTACAAGTATGACAAAAACAGAAATTGTTCGTGATAAAAAATTATTGGTATTTGAATCCTGTCTCGATATATTTCTCTACAAAGTTAAATGTCAAAAATATTAAAGCTGCAATTAAATAGTCAAATCCTTTACAGAAATCTATGACAGATCTTATTGTAAGGTAAAAGGAACATGCTACGCAGGACATAAGTTTCTAATATTCGAAACTCAACCCAAAGTGGGTAAGTATAGTGCTGGAAATATTCTCACTGCTTCCGCAATTTTGTTTAGTGAACTACATTTCCAAAAAGTAAAAGAATTACACAACATTCTTGGATTAGTAAGTATATCTGAAAAAACATGTTACAGATACCGAACGATGTTTCTTTTTCCAGCTATTGATATCACCTGGAAAACAGAGCAAAGTACAATTACAGAAGACATCAAAACCAAACCGCTATGCATAGCTGGAGATGGCCAATGTGACAACTCTGGGCATAGTGCTAAATACTGTGTTTACTCAATGATGGATACTGTTACTAACAACATTTTAAATAGTTCAGCGCAATCAGTGCTCATTGTCTGTAGCCATGGAAAGACATAGCTTCGCAATTGTAATGGATCGACTGCTGAGTAAAGGGCTAAATATCAAAATGTTTGAGAAGATTATCCACAAATAAATCATCAATTCAACGTGTGGCATTATGCCAAGTCCATAAAGAAAAAATTAACTAATGTTAGCCGTCTAAAATTATGCAAGGAGATTACACCATGGATCAACAAAATTATTCAGCATTTTTAGTGGAGCACTCAAACTTGCAACGGTAATTCTGGACAACTTCGAGAAAGATGGTTCTCCCTGCTCCACCATATTGTTAATAGACATCGATGGAATGGAACACTTTATTGTAAATGTTCCCATGGAAACATAGAGGATTCTGAAAATATTTTTTTTTTTTGCTCAATGAGGAAACCCCACCATTCACCCAAATTAAAAAAATAGTAACTGGAAATGGTCTCCAAAAAGATTTGCCACATTTAACCAGAAATTGTCATACAGGAAATTTGGAAAACTTTCACAGTATCACCTTAAAATATCGGACAAAGAAAATTAACTTTGGCATGGATGCAATGGAGGCCCGCACTAAACTTGCTGTCCTGACCCATAATAGAAATGTAGGTAGAGAACAGGCAGTAGTCAAGTGTTCAAAGCGAAACACTGAATCAGTCGGCACCAAACGAACATGTTTGGTTGTTCCCAAAGAATCCTCCCGTTGGATAGTTTGTGATGTTTTTGATAAGGTATCTGTGGATTACCTCGAAGACGTCTGTGTTGATGTACTTAAAATAGTTCAGGGGGACCTCAATTCAGAATGGACTTCACGAGCGCCTCATCTTCCACCGAATCTGTTAAACCAAGAAAGGCCAAATAAAGAGTCAGTTCAAAACAGTAATGAATCCAGCTAACTTAAATTAATGTTTTTATAAAGCCGATTTTTATTTTTTTACTTTATTAAGGAAGTTCTTATAGTTAATATTTGTTTTCATTTAGATTTTCATTAATTAAAAATTTATGTATTTAAAAACATTATTTTAACTAAAGTTTGATTGATAATTGCAGTTTGGAGGAGTCGAAGTGCTGGACCCAACCACTGATTCTAATCTCTCAAAGTTGGACATTTCTAAAAACACGGTTTTCTACCTAGGTAACTTTTTTTTACTATTTCATTAATATAAGTATAATTTTTGAAATTTTATAATTTTATAAAAAAAATTCTTATATATTTTGTTGGGATACTAATAGTTTTTTTTTCTTTTATCTAATAGGTTTCAAGAAATGAGTAAATTTCTTATTCCATGCAGTTAGTTTCTATATTGATGAAAAATGTATTTGACTTTGATTTTTTTATAAACAATTACATTTATTTCTAAATTTTACATTTTTGTAAAATAAAAATCTGTTAATTTAATTTTTTTTATATATAGTTGTTAAGTTAGAAATTTTAAAAATGGTTGGCTAAATATATAATTTATTTTAAAAGATTTCTACTTATTTTGGTATTAAAAAATGCCTAACCAAAATATAGCTATTTACCTGTTAATAAATATTCAAAAAGTTAATATTAATTTTGAAATGAACAAAAAATTTTTTTTTTAAAGTTAGGTTAAAAATTAAATAGCCATTTAAACTTTAGTCTGTTTGAAAATAATGTAGCAACTTATTCAACTTTCTTAATATTGATATAGAAAATATATATAAAAAATAAAACTAATATTATAGCTAATAATAGTTATAAAAGAAATTTTATGCTATAATAATTTAATGGGAGACAGTATTTGCCAACCATATTTATTTATTGTTTGACTCAGAATATTATACAATTGTTAATTAAAAAGAAAATAATTTGAATTTTAAATTACACTAGAGATTTAGGTAAAATCAGTTTGTTACCTACATAACAAGTGTAAAACTGACTATATAGGCTTGTAGTAGTCTGATGAATAACCGCTGAAGTTAGCCTAGTTAACATTTTAACTGCCTGAAAACGATAAAAACATTTTTATAAAGATAATCAAAAGTAAATTTACAAATAGAACTGGGGGCATTGAGTGTTCTTTTATTGTCTGTTGATCCATGCTGTACTTGTGCCTTATTCATCCCCTCTCTGTCATCTGGCCTGCTATGAATAACTTCTAATGCATTAACATCTTCATTCATTTTCATGCAATTGTGCTCTAGTGAATAGGAACTTAATATCAGTATGCCTCGGACTGCAGTGTTCGATGGACAGCATGCGCCCTGATAAAGAGGTTAAGCACACTGGCTCCGGATTATGATTGAAGACATGAATGTTGTATAAGGAAAACAGGCCTGAACAGACGACAGAGAATAAAAATAAGACTAGTGAAGCATGGAGCAACGGACAATAGCAGCACACTCTTCACCTAATGTCACTTTGTTATTTGTGTGAGGGTGTGCAACGGTAATAGTTGATATTTTCAGGTTTATTGTTCCAACTACCACAGATCTAAATAGACAGCATCACAATTGTTATGTAGGTCACAGCAACACTCGAATAAATACATTTTTAAATTTGTTTAATTACATATTATGTGTATTTCAAATGAGTTAATAAAGTTATTAATATTTAATTATTGTTTTTGTTTTTATTTCGTTGTCTAATTCATTTTATTAACAAGACCAAAGGAATAAGATGTGTAAAACCTTAATGCACTGATGTTCAAGCTGGGTAGGGTATACAAATGAGACCAATTAGAAAAAACAGCACTTACAATCAACCATGAATGGGTGTGGGTCGGGGGAATATTTGTACAAAGAAGTGTGAATGAATACAGAAAAGACAGAGCTAAGGCCTGTAACATTAGGGCAGGGGTGGCCAACCTGTGGCTCTCTTCTTCTTCAAGTGAGGCTCTAGCTATGAAGCCAGGAAAGCTCACTCTCCACCCCATGCTCAGATCTCTTTTCCTGATAGGGTACTGTTGCTACTTTGCGGCTCCAGCTCAATATTCACTATGTTCTAAAGCCCACAGTGTGACAACGTAGTATGTTGAGACATGCACTATGACATGACATTGTGCACATTAGGTCACAGTGGAGAGAGTGTTAGACCTGCAGAGTAGCAGGAGCCCAGTGCCTGATCAGGAGAGGGAAGATATTTTAGATAATTTATAGAACTGAGCATGGGGGTCTGATCTTAGCATGGGAGGTTCTGATCTGGGCATGAGGGGGGGTGGGGGGGGGTGTTTCCCTGTTAACGTTAGACTGCAGCGCCATCAAGACAATTACTGTCCACAGTGGAGATCTGCTTCCCTTGCTTCACATTACCCTTTAACATAATGCAAGGGAAGCAGACAGGAGTCCATGGGTGCAGCCACTGGCATATAATGTGTATGAGGACCTTAGTACTGAATAGGGGCGTCACCCGATACATCGACTGTGACCGGACTATCAGACAAGGCATAGGGTGGCTGACTGTAGGGACTGTCACCAGGTCTCCAACCACAGCGAATACTCCTGACGGAACGTCACCTCCGCCCCACTGGCCGTATCCAGCACAGTAGGGGTTGTCAGAGGTGCCTTTCATGGAAAAATTCAGTGGGACACTGTAGCTAGCACTGTGGCCCACTGAAGGGTCTATGGACTGGTGGGGACCCCAGTTTGAGAAAACGTCTTCTTTGCTGTAACACATGGCAGTTATGATGCACCCAGGATTGTAAAGGTGTACTATAAAATAAAAATACTCAATAAGATATAGTAAAATACAAAAAAAAGTTAGATCTCCAGGAGAGCAGAATTACAAACAAAAAAGTGTCGTTATAATTAACCACTCAACAACAGCCCCCCCCCCCTCCCAGAAGCCTCTGCAGTACATGATCTAAACCTGGCCTGGAGATCACACCGCTGTCATGTGGGGTGTTTCACAGGATCCTTTCATCTTAGGCTACAAGGCAGACTTACTATATAACATCAGCGCTGAAGGTTAAAACCACTGTGTCAGAGCCAGCATGAAATCAAAGCTGAGCGACTTCATGACATATTTCAGGGAAGAGGAGACAGAGATTCCATTAAAAAGAGCCCAGCCTCTGCTTGTCAGTCTCGTTACCTGGTATGTGGAAGCCGCATATTGCTCGGCAGAGGCACAGTCCTGAGGCGATTTTCTAATTCTAAGTCGCATTGGCGACCATTTTGGTCGCCATCTGGAGCACTGTGCAGCCCTGGCTTGTTTGTGCTGTCATTCATGATACGCTTTTCCTTTTCAAGTTTTCTCCACCATTTGGCCAGAAAAATAAATAAATACACCGCAGCACATCTAGTAGATGAAAAACAGTGAAATCCTTTATTCGCCCATGCAACGTTTCGATCCGCTTGCTGGGACCATTTTCAAGCATACGCTATTCCTTTTCAATTTTTCTCCAACATTTGTCCAGTTTAAAATAAAAAATTAAACAAAGTTGTTTGAACTACAGTGGCTGGAGAGCGACTGCACTGCGTTTCATACCACACGTAGCCATAAAGCCACGCCACCCTATATTCTTATCGTACACCGTAATATGAAAATAATGTGCAATCAACACGTACTGGACTCTATTAGATATATAGTGCTTTGTTTTTTATTTATTTTTTATTTAACAGAAACAAGAAACAATAATGTGCAAGTTGTTATAGTCAAATTTTGAATATAATAACCTATTTTTTGGTTTAAAAATAAAATTATAATTTTTTGGTTACTATACACATTAGTTTAAAATAAGTGCTCATGAGCTCAGGTAGATGACAACATTTTTGTAAAGTGCTTTACTTTAGGTAAATAGTTTACTAGTTGCAAAACCAAAGTACAACAAGTAGTAAAAGGCTGACATGTCAGCCTGCATTTGTGGGAGGGGCGTAGGCTCGCTTAAAAGGGAGCACGCCCCCTCCTTCACTTGCGTGCGTTTTCGGTGCCTTTCCCGCCCTGAAGCGTCACGCCCCTTGCTGCCGCGCTGCTCGTTAGGTAAGTGTCTCCCTGCTCCCCCGATGCTCGCCTGCCCATCCGGCTGTTACGGGTAAGTAATCTCCGACTCATTACAGCACTGCTTTTCACAGCCACCCTGACCCCCCCCGGCTTGCCCGCCCGCCCGCTCCATCACCACCGCCGTTCTTCCTCACCTCCGCTTCGGCCCCCGGCCAGGCGGCCGGCGCTGTCTCCGCTTCCGGCGCCGGCAGAGAGGGTCACGTGGGACGCCATGCAGGTTCGCGGCTCAGCGTCCCTGTTGCCACGCAACAAGCCAGCGTCTCTGTCAGCTCCCGCGATTCCCCGCTCGGCTCCCAGCCGGGCTGCGCCGCGCTTCCTGTTTGGCCGGGGTCACGCGGGACGCTAGGCTGGGGTTGGCGGCTCGGCCCCTGGTTGCCCCGGCAACGAGCTCGCGTCCCCGGCTTCCACCCGCGTGACCTTGGCGCTGGCGGGTGCCGCGTAACGTGCGTTTCTCCCATCATGGCGCCGGTGCATTCCATGGCCCCGGCGCCCTTGGCATGGGGGTCGGAGCCGGCGAGGGAATGGGGCACTCATGTGGCCGCGCCATCCGGTCCCCGGCTGTTCTCACGCCGGGGGCGGCATTCCGGCCAGTCAGGCCCGTGGGTGTGCAGGCTGATTCTCCAGGCGGCGTCTTCGTTGCCTCGGCACCCTGCCCCGCGGCATGCCTTGAGCGCCCCCTCCTGGCTGGCAGGTGTCATTTCTGTCAATCATAATCAGGGGGGGGGTATCTGAAGTATGGCTGGTCTCATGGTAGGGCAATGGTGGTATTGAGGCTATCAAGCCCCGCAGGTCATAGCACGGTTGGCAAGGAATTGGGGTCTCTCAGCGCCCCCTTCTGGCTTGCGGGTGTTTTTAAAAAAAAAAAAAAAAAAAAAAAAAAAGGCTTGTTGTTGTTGACTGTGAGGACGCGTGCAGGTCCGCGGTTCTCCCCCTCACGGCTTCTAAATTCTTTTCCACACCACAGGTGCCACGCCTTTTTCGGTGCGCATTAACCAGTTTTGCTCTCACTCGATCCAGTCCGAGCCGACCGTCGCTCTGTCACTTCGCAATCCACGGAGTTTTGGTAAAATACCGTTATTTTTTGTTTTTCATAATCTGTTGCCTGTTACGCTTCAGGCTTACGTTGTTTTTCATAATCTGCGGCCTGTTACGCTTCAGGCTTACGGTTTTTCTTCCAGGTTGGGTGCCTGTCTCGGTTCAGGCTAAAATTTTATTTGTTATCTGTTGCCTGTTACGCTTCAGGCTTACGGTTGTTTTTCATAATCTGCGGCCTGTTACGCTTCAGGCTTACGTTTTTCTTCCAGGTTAGGGGCCTGTCTCGGTTCAGGCGTAAGTTTATTTGTTACCTGTTGCCTGTTACGCTTCAGGCTTACGTTTTATTTTCTGTTTTTAATCTATGGCCTGTCACGCTTCAGGCTTACGTTTTCCTTTCCAGGTTGGCTACCTGTCTCGTTTCAGGGTTAAGTTAATTTGTTATCCGTTGCCTGTCACGCTTCAGGTTTATGTATTACATTTATCATCATCTACTACCTGTTACGTTCAGGCTCAGGTACCAAAACCCCGCGATTGTTATCTCTCTCTCGGGTCAGGCTCTCGTTGCTAACGTACCATGACTGTCATCTGTCTACCAATTCTGTCGCTTTTACGTTTCAGACTCGTTCCATTTGTCTCGTCGGTACTAATCCAGGTTTGATGTTCTTTAAAAAAAAAAAAAAAAAAAATATATAAAAAAAAAAAAAAAAATATCACGGCCTGGTAGCTGGTACGCCACTGCACACCTTAGTCGGGCATGGTCCTCCACGGTAACGCCGTTTTTGTAGAACTAGGCACTCGCCACCTTAAACTCCTCATTCACCAGTCACGCCTCGGGTGTCGCCTGTCAGTACGGGGCCTCCAGCTCAGCTCCTTGTTTCTTTTTCTTGTTTTGGTTTGTCACCTCACAGCTGCAGCATGTCGCATATCTCCAACATCGAGGAGGCCTCATCCATCCCCGAGACTCCCGCATCCGAGCAGCCCAGCTCCTCATCACTAAGGAGTTGGACTATTGCAAAGTTGATTGCAGAATTAAACAGAAGAGGGATTCAACACCCGGCTTCCGCCCGGAAAGCCGAATTATATAGGCTGCTCATGGCAGAACCGGCTGCCCCGGACTTGGAGCAAGTCTCTATGTCCACATTGCAGGTGTCACTGACGCAGCTGCACGCCATGATGAACACTATTGCCTCCTCAGTCTCGGACGTGCAGTCCAGACTCCTGGCTGTCGAGTCTCATCAGGGGCTGGCATCCGTCCATCCAGGGTCTCCTTTGCCTGTAGCCTCCACTTCCGTGCTCGTTCCCCCAGGTAGGGTCCCTTGCGCACCTGAGGTAGCTCCGGCATACTTCATCCCCGGCAGCATTAAAAAGGACATTCTAGAGGGCAAGGACGTCAATCTGGCGTCCATCCTAATAGCTACCCATGACACGATAGAGAGCAAGACCATAGCCTGCGGCGACATGTCAATTGTTCTCAAAGCTAGGGATCCCCGCCTCAACAGAAAGCTATCCATTACGGAGTTCGTCCTGGCCTTTAGCTTGTTCAGGGATGTCATCTGTTCTGTCCATCCTGAGAGGCGGGAGGAGTTAGATACTTATCTTTACAGGGTCACGGACTTGGGCCACAGGTACGGTGGGCACGCCTTCTACGATTACCATCGCTCCTTTTCGGCCAAAGCGGCCGCCGCGCTGGTTCAATTCAAGCATATCACGAACTGGGCCGCTATGGACATGGAGCTCTTTTGCCGGCATTTCGCTGGGCTCAGGGCCCCAGCATGCGCCTCCTGCCAATCAATTGCCCACTCCGCAGAGTGGTGCCCCAACTCAGGTCCCTCCACGTCCCAGGGCAGGTCCCTCCCCGGCAGCTCGGGGGCCCCTCAGCGGTCTGGCCCATCCACAGACAAGCTAGGGCGGCCGATAGTGTTCCTGGGCAACAGCCAGGTGTGTAATAACTTCAATCAGAACGCGTGTTATTACAACAAATGCAGGGCCCTTCACGTTTGCGCGGGCTGTTTCAGGGCTCACCCCCAGTTGGCTTGTCCTCAAAGGTCCAGGCCATCCTGACTAAGCGGGGTCAATGTGGTTCTGCTAGCATCCCTGCTACAGAACCATCACAACCCTCAGTTCGTACAGTTCCTGGTTTCCGGGTTCACAGCAGGTTTCCACACAGGCCTGATAGCTCTCCCACAAGCTTCTTGGGAAGGGCCCAACCTGCTGTCGGCAACCAGTGATCCTGAGCCGGTGGGTGCGCTGATCAGGTCTGAAGTAGAAAAGGGGTTCCTCATCGGCCCCTTTTCCTTCATACCCTTTGACCTTTGGAGGATAAACCCTGTGGGCATCGTGTCCAAACAGTTCTCTAATAAAAAACGCTTAATTTATGATTTGTCTGCTCCACATGGCTCCAGCACACCCAGTCTGAATTCTTTGGTGCCCTCCGAGGAGTTTTCAATGAGCTACGCCACCATAGATGAAGCCATTCAGTTGATCCTCAAAGTAGGTTGGGGGGCGTGGTTGGCAAAGGCGGACATCGCCAATGCTTTTAAATTACTGCCCATTCATCCACAGCTCTGGAGGTTCTACGGCATCCGGTGGGAAGATCAGTTTTTCTTTGCCAATCGCCTAACGTTCGGGTCCAAGAGCAGCCCCTGGCTGTTCGACCAGTTCGCCCAGGCATTGCATTGGATCCTGGTCAACCACTGCGGTTGCCCTCTGGTCATCCATTACTTGGATGACTTTCTGTTAATTGAAAGCCCAGACTGCCGGCCAAGCAAGCTCCAGGCGCTGCTTCAGCTGTTTGACCAACTCAACGTTCCGGTGGCATCCTCCAAAACAGAAGGCCCGGCGACGGTAATCACTTTCTTGGGCATAATCCTGGACACAGGGAGGATGGAAGCCAGGTTGCCAGCTGAAAAGTTGGTAAAAATCAGGGAGGCCATTGCCAGGTCAGCGGGTAGCAGGACTTGCACCAAGGTAGAGTTGCAGTCCCTGCTCGGCATGCTCAATTTCGCCACCAGAGTCATGCCCCAGGGCAGGGCCTTCATGTCCAGACTCCTGCAGCTACTCCCTTCTGCCCCCGAGCAAGACAGCCTCGTCACCTTGGACACCCAAGCCTTGGCTGACCTGGCTATGTGGCAGGACTTCATGGCCTCATGGAATGGAGTCTCCTTGTTCATACCTCAGCCGGGCCCAGCTTCCACATTGGTTTTTTCGGACGCTGCCGCCTCTAGAGGTTTCGCGGCTATCTGTGGAAACCAATGGTTCGCGGGTGCCTGGCCAGCAGAGGTGTCATCCGCTAGAGCCGCGTTGAAATCATCCCCCTTGCTGGAAGTTTACCCGATTGTAGCAGCAGCCCAGGTTTGGGGCAGTACGTGGGCCAACTCTTCAGTGGTGTTTGTAACCGACAGTCAGACAGTGGTGGACATAGTCACCAGGGGCAGATCACAGTCTCCCCAGATCATGTCCTTTGTCCGCAGGTTAGTCTGGCTTTCATTGGAACATAACTTCCATGTGGCATGCAGACACATTCAAGGAGTACATAATGTGGCCGCAGACGCCTTGTCACGCTTTAATTTCGACACTTTCTTTCAGGTCATGCCGGAGGCAGACCGTGTGGGGCTATCTCCTCCGATGTACCAAAACCTGATGATGGATTAAACTTTCTCATTGATTCAGCTAAATCTTTGATGCAGGAGTCTTTATCTCGTAACACTGCCAGAAACTACAGGACCGCGTTGAACACCTTCAACAGGTTCACGGGTCTGCATCCGAGACGAGACACCGATATGACCACGTACATCACAGCTTTCATTGCCTACTGTCACAAGGATCTCAAGCTATCCTTCAACACCATCAAATTGTACTTGTCCGGGGTCCAACATTTCTCCATGTTAGAAGACCCCGAAAGCAGGTCGGTTTTCCTTTCCCAGGCAGTCAGGGCAACCCTCAGGGGCGTTCAGAAAAACAACCACGTGGCCATCCCGTCCAGGCAGCCGGTGTCAGGGGATTTGTTTAGAAGGCTTTCCTCCTCCCTAGACGCCTTTCCTTTTGGGCTCCTTTCCAGCACAGTCATCAAAGCAGCAATGTACCTCGGTTTTTACAGGTTCTTAAGACCCGGTGAATTCACCCGCAGTTCAGCCAGGGCCAAGGGTTTAACCAGGGGTCAGCTGGCCTGGCATGACGACCATTTCTCCTTGTACCTCCTCACGTCCAAAACCATGCAGGTAGGTCCACCGGTGGAGGTACGCTTCTACCAATCTGCCAACGCTTGGTGCCCGGTCCAGGTGCTGGGGAGTTTGCTAGCAGCCCTGGGAGACGCAGGCCCTGACAGCCCGTTGCTCCCGTTCCAGGCCTTGCCCCTCACGACCTCCCAGTTCGTCTCGCACGTGCGCACCCTGGCTTCGGGTTTGGGTTTCGACCCAAAGGCCATTTCAGGGCACTCCTTCCGTATTGGGGCAGCATCCGCGGCTTCAAAGCATAACGTTCCCGGCCACGTCATCCGGAGAATGGGCCGCTGGCGCTCCTCTTGCTTCACTCGCTACATACCGAACCCCCAAGCCGAGATTTCACGGGCTTTTCACAGTTTGGTACTGTAATTGGTCATTACAATAAAAGTTCTCTCCTCCTACTCAGGTGTGGTTTTTGCCCCCTTTTAGGTCTACCCTCGGCATGGCTAAGGGCACACCTCCAGCCATTTTAGTCAGGTAACAGGTTCCTCTCTGACAGGTTCCCGGTTCGTCATAGCACTGGCTCTCGGCTGTAGCCTCGACCACAAGTAGTAAAAGGCTGACATGTCAGCCTGCATTTGTGGGAGGGGCGTAGGCTCGCTTAAAAGGGAGCACGCCCCCTCCTTCACTTGCGTGCGTTTTCGGTGCCCCACCCTCCCTCTCCTTTTCTCTCCTTACTCATCAGGGTATGCCCCCTTTTAGGTCTACCCTCGGCATGGCTAAGGGCACACCTCCAGCCATTTTAGTCAGGTAACAGGTTCCTCTCTGACAGGTTCCCGGTTCGTCATAGCACTGGCTCTCGGCTGTAGCCTCGACCACAATGTGAGTTTAACCTATTCATTGGGTGTTTAATATCGTAGCACAACCCCTTATTGCAAATTAAATTTAAATTGTACAATGCTGATGAACCTTAATAAGCTGTAGATTTTTTGTTCATCATTATATTTTTGGTATTATGAAATGTACCAATTGTATACATTAATAGGCTAAACGAAAACTTATGTAAAGTGCTTTGTATTGCAAACAAAACTTCAGGATAATCAGTCACCTAATCTAAGCCTTTCTATACCACTAAGATCAGCTTATAGATTCGCTTTCACACATTACAATGGTACCTTTAATGGTATTAATCTTTGAGGTAATTTAATCCAATTTTGTAAAAATTCTGCTATAGAATTTATCCAACGCCCGTTGGATATCTCCCCCCAAAAAAAAAAAAAACTCTTTCACCACTGTGTCCCGCAACCTTAATTATTACCTCATCCTCACAAATCTGTCTCCTGTGCCGCTCCAGACTTGTTCTGCACCTGTGCCATGCTGTTCCCATTATGTCCATAGGTACAGGTATTTCTAATGCACATGCGTTGGTATGTAGCTCGAAATCTATCAAGAGAAAGTAACCTGGCACTGCATAGAAGCCAAAGAAGGGGCGTGTTGGCGCATCAACGTCTTTCCTCTAGCAGCCTTTAGATTTTTGGTGGAAGTAGTAATATGAAAGGAGGGCGGGACAGAGTCCTGAAATAGGTTTGGTTTTCTTTGCACTTTCCAAACCTCATTAGAATAGGTTTTAACAGTCTATATTAAAAGACCTATAAGAGTGAATAAAAAACAAAATATAGCTTTGAAATGATGGAAGAGGAGTCTATAAACTGCTCTGATCATTATAAAAAGGGTCATATTATGTGACAGATCACATTTGACTACTCAAATGCCATAAATTCGGCTGGTCTGTCTTGTGAAAAATTAAAACCCATATACTCATAATCTGGGTCCGGAAAAGCGCTTCGAACCTTGTTAACTACACAAGCTGGGATGGGTCTTCTATTGCCAACACCTAAGTATCTGTGTACCCAGGCAGTAAATGTTCTATATGCTGTTTTAAAGCGTTGCCTGTATAAAAAATTAAATTAATACTGTCAACTCGGTGTTGGTTTGCATTACAGGACAATTTGTACATGTGCACCAATTCCTTGTAAATTTTAGTTTTATTAAATTTTTTATAAAGTAAAATAATTTTTTTTACAACAAAGTCAATCAATATAACAATGGAAAAGCAGGTCATCGAGTACAAAGATTGACAAAAAGATTTTCATTCAAATAATCTATTACCCCAAAGTGTGGGTAAATTTAGGTGAAGTAGAGAACCATAAAAATAACTCAAAGGTCAGTCTGCTAACAAAGACAAATAGTGTCTCTCTAACCCTGTACCTTATAAGACAAATTACTTAAGTACAAGGTGTAGTCACATCTGAACTTAATAACAGGATTACAATAACATTGGTGTCTCAACAATTCAAAGAATATTGTATAACTCTGATTAAGAATACTATAAGGAACCTTAAATTAGATGTTCTCAGATCATCTGCCACTATGTAGGATTGGCAAATTTATTTTGTACAAAAACGTTAGAACCTTAAGGTGCTAGGCAGGATTAAGGCCAGAGGAATGGAAAAATGTGGAGGATCCTAATACTCGGAAACCTGTTGGCTAGTCTTCTTGTTCCTCCGTCTATTTATGAAATAACGGATAATACCTGCTTATCCAGGACGAGAAGGGAGGGAAGAAAGGGGAAGGAGGATTAGTTGGAGGTAGGGAAAGGGAGAGGGGAGAACAGGGTTACAAACAGAAACAAAAACACATAACTGAAAATAATGTCACATGTATGTCAACCTTTTGTTGCAAGAAACCCTTACCAACGGAGAACCCGTTAGTCTAAGTATACGTTAATTTTCTCTGAAGAAATGAAATTGTTCCATTTTGACCAGATCTCAAGGTATTTTTTGTAATTACCAATAGAAGACCATTACATTTTTTCAAAGCTATTTGTCATATTAATTTCTGATAGCCATTCTTTTATAGTCGGGATGTCGGTACTCATCCAGTGTTTTGGCATTAATGATTTAAAGGTGGTGATGAGAAAGGGGAATAATCTGTCTCTCATAAGGCGGTTATCTTGTTTTGCCAGGCCTAATAGGATCATCTCTCTATCTAGCTTAATAGAGTAACTGTATATCTCGGATAGAATAATTATTTTTGCCATAATGGTGCAATTTTGTTGCAGTAAACCCAAATATGAGAGAGGGAACCCTCCCGGCCATCACATCTCCAACACTTCGCAGGTATATTGCTATTGATCCTATTTAGAAGGACCGGAGTTCTATACCACCTCGATAACAGTTTATAGTGTGTCTCTTGTAACTTCACTGAGGTAACCTTGGGAATTGATGAAATCAAAATCATTTCCTTTTCCCTTTCATTAAACGGTTTTCCTAATTCTTTAACCCAGCTGTCAAGACATGATGGTGGAGGACCCCCCTCATTGAGGATTGAGTATATGGTGGAGATACAGTGAGGGGAGGGGCACTTTGCCAGGATCATTTTTGTAATACCTTTAAAGTGTGAAAGCTGGTTAACTTTAGTGTTTAATAATGTGACGTGTTTGTAGAGTTTTGAATGTTCCTTTCTCCTATTCAATTTTCTTGATATTCTCTTGGAAATACAATATATTGACTATTTTCCTCAAGTAAAGGATTATTTGGAAAGCTTTCATTGGTTTGTAACTGTCCACAATATTTAATCTGTAATTGTCCATCAGAATGTCCATAAAAAAAAAGGAAATTATTTTACTATTTTAAAGGAATTGTAACCGAAATTTGACAAAATAAGCTGTTTAACTTGTGCTGTGGCACAACAATGACCAATATTACAATGTTACCTTTGTTGGATTCTTCTGATTTTCAGCTTTGGGAAATAAATATTTTTTTATCTGCAAATGAGGGCTCTCAAGTGCCCAGGGGCGGGGTTCTTGTTGTAGGTGCCCAGGCTGCTCTGCCTTCTTTACATATTACCCCTCCCCAGCCTTTTCCTGCTCCCGCCCTATACGGCTGTTTTAGCATTCAAAGTAATGGCCTCAATGCGGCGCGTGCGCAGTTCACCGCCGTCAAGCGCTTGTGCACTGCAATGTGGATATACTTAACTATCTCTTGGGTAGCTTGTCACCAGTCTCTCTGCTTGCTTCCGATATGCATGCGCACAACATGCCATGACACTCCCCACAATGGTCAGCGTAGTGCGCTTATTGAACTGCGAATTCGCAAAATCTTAGTCAGTACTTGTGAACAAACAGGTGTATTTGGCTGGAGCAGGAAGAGGCTTGGGAGGGGTAATATTAAACGAAGACAGAGCAAACTGGGCTACTACAACAAGAACTCCGCCCCTGGGCACTTGCGAGCACTCATTTGCATATAGTTTAAACTATTTGTTTCCAACAGCTGAAAATGTGAAGAATACCACAAAGGTAACATTGTAATATTGTCATTGTTGTGACAGAGCACAACGTAAGCAGCTTATTTGGTCAAATTTGGATGACAATTCATTTAAAAACTTAAATTTTAAACTATAAATGCAAATTTGTTAGTTACCTCTGGATCATCAGTGCTTTGAATTTGAGTCTGTCTAATTAAAGACTGACTCATAGCAGCCAAGGGAATAGTGCTTGTTATATCATTGTCTTTTCGATCCGTTTCTTCAATAGTTTCAAATAACGTCTATGTTTCAAAATATTTAAAAATATGAAACAAATGCTTGATTTATACAATACCAATTTTATAAAGTAACATATATACATTGAGCTTACCTATAGATTTTGTGGTTCAATGTAACAGGCTAATACTGTGTAGTTAGTTGACAAAATTATGCTTGAAATTAATAAAACTACTTCACCATCTTCAGAAAGAGTTATTCCGTCTGATGGCTAAACATGATTAAATCAAATATATAAAAAAAAAATTCTAGTTCAAAGGCTGTTATAAACATTAATAAATATTGGTACCTCATTTACAGTAGTGTTTCTCTCAAATTGAAAATGTTGAAGGGGTTCTAATACAGAATTGCTATCACACTCTGTTTCTTCGTTCTCTACTTCCTAAAAAAATAAATAATTAAATCACAAATTAAAAATTTATAAAAATAAACAAGTGTTGAAGAATTGTATTAATAATTTTTTTTATTTTTACTATATATATATATATATATATATATATATATATAGAAGCAAAAGAATATTTATATATATAC
The DNA here is from genome assembly GCF_014858855.1 of Bufo gargarizans. Classification (NCBI taxonomy): domain Eukaryota; kingdom Metazoa; phylum Chordata; class Amphibia; order Anura; family Bufonidae; genus Bufo; species Bufo gargarizans. The sequence goes on from NC_058084.1 coordinate 241,970,635, forward strand.
AAACTCACCTAAAGAATTATTAGGAACACCTGTTCTATTTCTCATTAATGCGATTATCTAGTCAACCAATCACACGGCAGTTGCTTCAATGCATTTAGGGTTGTGGTCCTGGTCAAGACAATCTCCTGAACTCCAAACTGAATGTCAGAATGGGAAAGAAAGGTGATTTAAGCAATTTTGAGCGTGGCATGGTTGTTGGTGCCAGACGGGCCGGTCTGAGTATTTCACATTCTGCTCAGTTACTGGGATTTTCACGCACAACCATTTCTAGGGTTTACAAAGAACGGTGTAAAAAGGGAAAAACATCCAGTATGCAGCAGTCCTGTGGGCAAAAATGCCTTGTCTAGAGGTCAGAGGAGAATGGGCCGACTGATTCAAGCTGATAAAAGAGCAATGTTGACTGAAATAACCACTCGTTACAACCGAGGTATGCAGCAAAGCATTTGTGAAGCCACAACACGCACAATCTTGAGGCGGATGGGCTACAACAGCAGAAGACCTCACCGGGTACCACTCATCTCCACTACAAATAGGAAAAAGAGGCTACAATTTTGCACAAGCTCACCAAAACAGAGTAAACAGAATAAGAACATGTATCCATCATGCCTTGTTACCACTATGCAGGCTGGTGTGGGTGATGTTTTCTGGGCACACTTTAGGCCCCTTAGTGCCAATTGGCCATCGTTTAAATGCTACGGGCTACCTGAGCATTGTTTCTGACCATGTCCATCCCTTCATGACCACCATGTACCCATCCTCTGATGGCTACTTCCAGCAGGATAATGCACCATGTCACAAAGTTTGAATCATTTCAAATTGGTTTCTTGAACATGACAATGAGTTCACTGTACTAAAATGGCCCCCACAGTCACCAGATCTCAACCCAATATAGCATCTTTGGGATGTGGTGGAACGACTTCGTGCCCTGAATGTGCATCCCTCAAATCTCCATCAATTGCAAGATGCTATCCTATCAACATGGGCCAACATTTTTAAAGAATGCTATCAGCACCTTGTTGAATCAATGCCACGTAGAATTAAGGCAGTTCTGAAGGCAAAAGGGGGTCCAACACCGTATTAGTATGGTGTTCCTAATAATTATTTAGGTGAGTGTATATATATATATATATATATATATATACACACACACACACACACACACACCCATACACTGCTCAAAAAAAAAAGGGAACACTTAAACTACACAATGTAACTCCAAGTCAATCACACTTCTGTGAAATCAAACTGTCCACTTAGGAAGCAACACTGAGTGACAATCAATTTCACATGCTGTTGTGCAAATGGGATAGACAACAGGTTGAAATTATAGGCAATTAGCAAGACACCCCAATAAAGGAGTGGTTCTGCAGGGGGTCACCACAGACCACTTCTCAGTTCCTATGCTTCCTGGCTGATGTTTTGGTCACTTTTGAATGCTGGCAGTGCTTTCACTCAAGTGGTAGCATGAGATGGAGTCTACAAGCCACACAAGTGGCTCAGGTAGTGCAGCTTATCCAGGATGGCACATCAATGCGAGCTGTGGCAAGAAGGTTTGCTGTGTCTGTCAGCGTAGTGTCCAGAGCATGGAGGCGCTGCCAGGAGACAGGCCAGTACATCAGGAGACGTGGAGGAGGGCAACAACCCAGCAGCAGGACCGCTACCTCTGCCTTTGTGCAAGGAGGAACAGTAGGAGCACTACCAGAGCCCAGCAAAATGACCTCCAGCAGGCCACAAATGTGCATGTGTCTGCTCAAACGGTCAGAAACAGACTCCATGAGGGTGATATGAGGGCCCGACGTTCCACAGGTGGGGGTTGAGCTTACAGCCCAACACTGTGCAGGACATTTGGTATTTGCCAGAGAACACCAAGATTGGCAAATTCGCCCTGTGCTCTTCTCAAATGAAAGCAGGTTCACACTGAGCACATGTGACAGAGTCTGGAGACGCCGTGGAGAACGTTCTGCTGCCTGCAACATCCTCCAGCATGACCGGTTTGGCATTGGGTCAGTAATGGTGTGGGGTGGCATTTCTTTGGAGGGCCGCACAGCCCTCCATGTGCTCGCCATAGGTAGCTTGACTGCCATTAGGTACCGAGATGAGATCCTCAGACCCCTTGTGAGACCATATGCTGGTGCGGTTGGCCCTTGGTTCCTCCTAATGCAAGACAATGCTAGACCTTATGTGGCTGGAGTGTGTCAGCAGTTCCTGCAAGACGAAAGCATTGATGCTATGGACTGGCCCGCCCGGTTTCCAGACCTGAATCCAATTGTGCACATCTGGGACATCATGTCTCAATCTATCCACCACAGACTATCCAGGAGTTGTCAGATGCTTTAGTCCAGGTCTGGGAGGAGATCCCTCAGGAGACCGTCTACCACCTCATCAGGAGCATGCACAGGCGTTGTAGGGAGGTCATACAGGCACGTGGAGGCCACACACACTACTGAGCCTCATTTTGACTTGTTTTAAGGACATTACATCAAAGTTGGATCAGCCTGTAGTGTGTTTTTCCACTTTAATTTTGAGTGTGACTCCAAATCCAGACCTCCATGGGTTGAAAAATTTGATTTCCATTTTTTTTTTGGGTGTGATTTTGTTGTCAGCACATTCAACTATGTAAAGAACAAAGTATTTCTGAAGAATATTTAATTAATTCAGATCTAGGATGTGTTATTTTTGTGTTCCCTTTATTTTTTTGAGCAGTGTATGTATGTATATATAGAAAGAAATGACTGCCCCCACAACAGCTCCATAATGAATGAATTGCCCCAATATAAATAGTAGACAGGTGTGCCAGGAGTAAACCCCCTCCTCCCTCCCATAGAAAGAAATGACTGCCCCCACAACAGCTCCATAATAAATGACTTGGGCCAAGATATTCATATGTGCCAGGAAAGACCCCCCCACAGTACTAAATAACTGGCCATGACAGATATACAAGAAAAGAAAAAAAAATGCTCCAAGTGTTGTTTGACACGATGGAACAGAGAAAATTACCTGTGTGTGTTGCTTCCAAACGCATTGACAGCTGCTCGCTCCGCTTTCCACAGCACATCCTGCGCCAGATGGACCGACTCCTTTGTTGGTTTTTCGCGCCATTAGCCGGCACATGCGCAATAGTTACTGTGATGCCATACAAGGAATGGACATCGCAGTGCGCCGGCCGACGGACGGAGTGCGCATGCGCGGGATCTCGCCGGAATAACAAGCTAAGAGAAAGGCGGTCAAAATGAAAGGATGGGCGGCGGAGGGTAGGAAGGGGCGGGGGACGCAATGAAAAGGCTTGTACAAGCAGGGCACCTAAGAGAGTAAGGCCCCCCTGGGCACTTGCGAGCCCTCATTTGCATATCTTATAAAGATCGTTTTTGATGGATTTATAACAGCAGGAAAGATGCCAGAGGTAACGTTTTGATTAACAGTAAGCATGCTAGAGAGCAGTGGGAACGTTTAAATAAGTGAAATGCTGGTGACAGACTCCCTTTAACTGTTATCTTGACTGGTAACCTTTATTTTTCCTTTACCTGTTCTTCCGTTTTCTTTTCCTTTCTCTTCCTTCCTCCCTCCTTCCTTCCCTTCCCTTTCCATGTCTGTCATATTTTGTTTGTTCTTGTATCAATGACTTTATTTTTTTGATATGGATATATTTATATTATTTTTCAATATGTAAAGAAATGCTTACATTTATTCATTTGGAGTGATGTAACTCCATTATATATATCCTTGAAATACCTTTAAAATAAAAAAATGACATATAGATATCTGATTTAGTGAGATTAATTTTAAAGTCAGAAACTTAGTTGAATTTAGTAAATTATTCAATCAGATGAGGAAGTGAGGATTTGGGATTGGTAATTATGAATAGGGCGTCGTCGGCATAAGCCGCAACTTTATGCTCTTCTGTGCCTGTAAACAACCCGCTAATATCTTTATTTGCCCTAATTTTGACAAAGAAAGGTTCAAGGGATAAAATAAATAACAGTGGGGACAAAGGACAACCTTGTCTTGTTCCATTTTTGATGTGAAAGGCATCTGATAACGTACCATTAACCTTTATTCTGGCTCTGGGAGTTGTATAAAGAGCCATGATTTTGTTAATAAACCGTTTGTAAACTGAAGTTTCTGCAACACCTCCTTTAGATAGAACCAGGCGGTCAAAAGCCTTTTCTGCGTCGGAGGCGACCATAACTACCGGCACCCTTTTGACCTTAGCATATTGCATAAGATGTATCACTTTAATTGTATTGTCTTTGGCCTCGCGGCCAGGTACAAATCCCCGCCTCCAACCAGAGAATTTATTAAAGGGCTAATTCTATTCGCTAGGAGGGCCACGTACAGCTTCAAGTCCACATTTAACAATTAAATTGGCCTATAGTTGGTACAGTTTGCTGGATCCTTTCCTTCCTTGGGAAGTACTGCGATGTGTGCGAGGAGTGATTCCTCCCTTAAGCCATCTACTTTACCTATTGAGTTAAAATATTCCACTTAGTGTGGAGCCAGTGTTTCTTTACATTTTTTATAATAGGTGGCTGTCAACCCATCTGGGCCAGGGCTCTTGCCTATTTTAAGGTTATTTATGGCTTTAAGAACTTCCTCTAAGGAAAAGGGGGCATCTAATCTTTCTTGTTGAGACAGTGGTAGGTTTGGAATCGAAACATCCTCAAGATATTTTTTAACTCTATTTTGGGTGGACGTTATAATTTCCTGTGAGTCTGAAGTATGTAAATTATATAATTTTTCATAAAACTCTGTGAATACAGAGGCAATCCCCTTCGAGTCCTGGATAGTTTTGTTTGAGCTGTTCTTAATTTTGGCTATATTATTCTTGACCCTTTCTTTTTGTACAAGGCTGGCCAGTTCTTTTCCACATTTGTTGGCATAAAGGTATTGCTTGTATTTGGCCATATAAATGTATCTTTGGTATGAATGCAAAATTGAAGTCGGTCGGCACTCCTCTAGCAGAGTCGTGGTGCTCGCGTCCAGGGTATGAAAGCCCACTCACAATATAGAACAAAGGACCGGCACTTCACTGATGAACGAATCTGTAGCTTTATTGAAGCATGGAGGAAAACAGCGCTGATGCGACACGTGTTTCGGCTCAAGTGTGAGCCTTTGTCAAGCATAATGAATTGCTACATGAAACACATTTAAATAGACCACTCATATAGGCGTCAAACGTGATGAGGTCACATCACCATGGATACAGAGATACACAAAACAAGAGGTGTAACAGTTACAAACCTTGTTGCTACAAAGTTACAGTGCTTTTCAACATATAATCCGATTACATCTTATTATCTTAATCAAAAATGGGCTTCACAGAAAGGAGATATGCAAGTGGCGTGAAAAAGAAAAAATTACAATAAATACAACAACAAAAAAATATGTAACAATAATTACCCTGTGAAATAAGTCTCCCACAGGGTACGCATAATCTGAGAGTATCAAATCCTGTTGCTTTTTTTCATTTGTTTCATATGTTTCATTTCCTCTGTGACTAGACAAATGCAACGAATTTTTTTTTATTCTATATTAAAATACAATAATAACCGCTGTCTATTACAATGATATAAAAAGACTTTTCCTTACAGAAATGCATTCAGATCGTATTCTCGATTTAAACCCTTTGGTTCAATGGTCTGCAGTGTGTGAATCCAAAAACGTTCACGTTTCTTGAGTAATAGCAACCTGTTGCCACCTCTGCGCGGTGGCAGCACCTGCTCGATTATCTGAAATCTCAATTGCGAAACATTGTGAGAGCATCTGTCAAAATGAAAAGGAACAGGTAACAGCAGATTTTTCTTACGTATGGTAGATTTATGATTGCTGAACCTGTCCTTCATTCTGACAGATGTCTCGTCAATGTATAGTAAGCCACAGGGGCATTTTAATAGGTACACAACAAAGTTGCTATCACAGGTAAAGAAGCCTTTTACTGGAAAAAAATTTCCAGTATGTGGATGGAAAAAGGATTCACCCTTAATAACCGCAGAGCAGTGAACACACTGTAAACAAGGGAAAGTGCCTCTCTTGGGTGTAGAGAGGAAAAGTTGACGGGGCATATTCATGATACCTCCTATGTCCGCTCTAACAATAGTGTCTCTAATATTCCTAGTTCTCTTGTAGCAGGCTGTGCGCATAATCCCCCAATGTTTAATGACCACATGGCGAAATTTATTAATCCATGGATGATATTTAACAATAAACGGTAACCGTTTATTGTCAGTTTGAGACTTAGCTATCTCCATTTCTGGAGATTTCTGCATCTAAGAATCTAATAGGGGTCTAGGATATCCCCTCAAGGAAAACTTTTTTGCCATCTCATTCAATCTGACCTCCCTTACTGATTCATCCGACACAATTCTCTTAATATGTTTAAACTGGGAAGAGGGTGAAGACCTCTTCACAGAAGGTGGATGGTTACTGGAGTAGTGTAACAGGCTGTTCTTGTATGTTTTTTTGATGTACAAATCGGTCTGTACACAATTATTATGATCCTTCATCACTAAAGTGTCTAAAAAGTTTATTTTTTGTAGGTCATACTGAACTGTGAAACATAACTCAGGCCATATGTTGTTTAAGTACTGGGTGAACTGATCAAGGGACTCGCTGCCGCCCCGCCATACGCAAAAAATGTCGTCTATAAAGCGACGCCACACAATACATGATTGTATGTATAGTGGATTTTTGTATATAAAATTTGCCTCAAGCCAGGACATGTAACTATTTGCGTATGGCGGTGCGGCATGTGAGCCCATCGCGGTACCCCGTTTCTGCTGAAAGAATGTATCCTGAAATAGGAAATAATTTTCCTGTAAAATTAATTCCAATAATTGTAGAAAAAAATGTTTTTCTTGAATAGTATATTTTGACAATTCCAGGATCCATTCTACAGCAGTAAGACCTTTTGTATGCTCAATAGATGTATACAGACTGCATACATCATATGTTACAAACAAATCTCCTACCTCAAGATGTAAATCTTTAATGTCTGCCAAGAATTGGTTAGTGTCTAATACAAATGATGGCATGTTTTTTGTTAATGGGGTAAGTACCTTTTCAATCAGCATTGCGGGTGCGGACAAAATTGAGTCATTTGACTCAACAATGGGTCGTCCAGGGGGAGCTGTCATATTTTTATGAATCTTAGGCAACGTATATAGGACAGGTGTAACTGGATGCTGATTTATCAGAAATTGACACAACTTTTCATCAAGTAAACCCAATTCTATATGAGTATGGACAATAGTAGTCAGTTTACGTTTAATATCATAGACAGGGTCCCTATTCAAAGGATGGTAAGTATCCCTGTCAGAAAGCTGTGTCAAAATTTCTGAGATATAATACTCTCTATCCAGCATAACTAAAGAGCCACCTTTATCTGCTGGCTTAAAAATCACAGATTTATCATCCAATATACTACGTAACGCCTGTCTCTCTTCATTAGATAGATTATGCACAATAGTCAAACCATCATGTTGTATATCTGCCAAAATGGTATTAAAATCCTTTTGTACCAGAGATATGTAAGCTTCTGCAGGATGATGTGTTTTAGGAGGTTGAAAATTGCTTCTCAATCTCAAGCCAAACTGGCTTAATGTTAGACCATCATGTGCAGGTACATTTAATGCAGAAGCTGACATATCCCCAGCTGCAAAGTGGGCTTTCAATCGTATACTTCTAAAAAACCGCCGACAGTCCATATCGAATTGAAAGCTGTCAAATGATTCAGTTGGACTAAAGGATAAACCCTTTTCCAACAATTGCATCTGAATAGGAGTCAGATTTTTAGATATGTTATACAACAGAGTCTCGTTTATACCTGCGATCTCGTGGCCATTGGAGCTAGCGCTTCTCCTGTAGTGACGTCCTGCTCTCCTTGTATTTTTCCTTTTCGGCGTCTCTGTCCTAAAAAAGGCGCCGGAGGGCGTACACCGGTGGAATAATCGCTGCCAGATCCTGATGATTGAGAACCTGTTCTGTGTGTAAAGCGTCTTGTTAATGGAGTAGCTGTGCCCAACGAGTCTTGCCATTTATAAACTTTTTTGCTCTGATAATCCTCCAAATCACGCGTTTATTTTTTACGCTTAGTAACTTCAATGTCCTTTTTCAGATCACTGCATTTTTTTTAATGGTCTGCAGTGTGTGAATCCAAAAACTTTCACGTTTCTTGAGTAATAGCAACCTGTTGCCACCTCTGCGTGGTGGCAGCACCTGCTCGATTATCTGAAATCTCAATTGCGAAACATTGTGAGAGCATCTGTCAAAATGAAAAGGAACAGGTAACAGCAGATTTTTCTTACGTATGGTGGATTTATGATTGCCTATTAAATGTACCTATTAAAATGCCCCTGTGGCTTACTATACATTGGCGAGACATCTGTCAGAATGAAGGACAGGTTCAGCAATCATAAATCTACCATACGTAAGAAAAATCTGCTGTTACCTGTTCCTTTTCATTTTGACAGATGCTCTCACAATGTTTCGCAATTGAGATTTCAGATAATCGAGCAGGTGCTGCCACCGCGCAGAGGTGGCAACAGGTTGCTATTACTCAAGAAACGTGAAAGTTTTTGGATTCACACACTGCAGACCATTGAACCAAAGGGTTTAAATCGAGACTACGATCTGAATGCATTTCTGTAAGGAAAAGTAGTCTTTTTATATCATTGTAATAGACAGCGGTTATTATTGTATTTTAATATAGAATTAAAAAAAATTATTTGCATTTGTCTAGTCACAGAGCAAATGAAACAAATGAAAACAAGCAACAGGATTTGATACTCTCAGATTATGTGTAGCCTGTGGGAGACTTTTTTCACAGGGTAATTATTGTTACATATTTTTTTGTTGTTGTATTTATTGTAATTATTTCTTTTTCGCGCCACTTGCATATCTCCTTTCTGTGAAGCCCATTTTTGATTAAGATAATAAGAAGTAATCGGATTATATGTTGAAAAGCACTGTAACTTTGTAGCAACAAGGTTTGTAACTGTTACACCTCTTGTTTTGTGTATCTCTGTATCCATGGTGATGTGACCTCATCACGTTTGACGCCGATATGGGCGGTCTATTTAAATGTTTTTCATGTAGCAATTCATTATGCTTGACAAAGGCTCACACTTGAGCCGAAACACGTGTCGCATCAGCGCTGTTTTCCTCTATGCTTCAATAAAGCTACAGATTCGTTCATCAGTGAAGTGCCGGTCCTTTGTTCTATATCTTTGGTATGAGTGGTCTAGAATATTTTTGACTCTGACTCTTAACTCTATGAGTTCCGTTTCTATTTTTGGGTCTGGGGAGATTTTATGGGACTTTTCTAAAGTCCGTATTTTATCTAGCAATGTCTCCACTTCCTTGCACCTCGCTCTCTTTTCTTTTGCTCCAATTTGGATTAATAGGCCCCTGACCACCACCTTATGTGTTTCCCAGATTAGTGAATTAGGGATGCCTTCGGTCTTATTTTCTTTGAAAAAAGATTCTAGTTCAGAGGAAATAAACTTCAAATTGTTATCATTATTTAACCCCTTAAGGACCGAGGACGTACCGGTACGCCCTATTTCCCGAGTCCTTAAGGACCGAGGACGTACCGGTACGTCCTGACTTAAAATCTGAATTCCGGCGCCGCGGGGGTTAATCGAAACGGGATTTCGGCTGAAATCATTCAGCCGGCATCCCGTAACAACGCAGGGGGGGGGTCATTGGACCCCCCCGTATCGGCGATCGCAGAAAACCGCAGGTCAATTCAGACCTGCGGTTTTCTGCGTTTCCGGTCCATTCGGGTGTCCTGTGACCCGATGAACCGGAAAAAGACTGCGATCGGTGGCGTAATTTTACACCACCAATCGCAGTCCGAGGATTTGCAGAGGCGGAGCTGGCCCTGGTGCTGAACGCCGCTGTCCAGGGTGCTGATTGGTGCAGGGGAGAGAGGCGCGAGATTCAAACTTCCTGCGCTCCTCTCTCCCCTCCTCTTCCTGTCCAGCACCCTGACCGTGCAGCATCGTCCAGCACCAGCTCCTGTGTCCCCCTAAATCGGCATCCATCACCCTCCTGCACCCATCGCCACCCAGGTAGGTTAGGGTCAGTGAGGGAGAGGCACCTTTAGGCAGGGATAGAAGGGAAAAGTTAGAAAAAAAAAAAAAAAGAAAAAACACATTTATTCCAAACTTTTTTTTTTCAACTTTCAGACCCCAGACCCCCCCTGCCACTTGCCCCCCCCCGCATCCCCCCCACCACCAGCCCCCCCCCCACCAACCCCCTCCCCCCACCACCAGACCCTTCCCCCACCACCACTTTTTTTTTTTTTCTGCGTGCGCTGACTGGCCGGCACTTTTTAGCGTCCGTCCACTGTTAGCGCATCGCCCGCCCCACCACCCCACCGACCGCTGATCAGCGTTGAACCGCAGATCAGCAAGTTTGAACTTTTTTTTAATTTTTTTTCCTAACACTTTTTTTTGCCTGGACTTTTTAGTACGTGAACACCCGTGCCCCCACACACACGCACATAGAATAAAGGTTTACACGCACGCACATACACACGCACACACACACACCCATGGCCCGCCGGGTGTTCTCGGCCGAGGAGGCATATGCCCAGATTGCCTCCGACTCTGAGAGCCCCAGTGAGGATGAGGATGACCCCACGTTCCTTTTGTCATCCGCATCCTCCTCATCATCATCGGATGACGATGAGCCACCAAGGCAGCGGAGACGCCGCCAGGCGGAGCCAGGGGCCACACATGCTAGGGATCCTGTGGCCCACCCTAGTACGAGCCGCCCTGGGGTTCGTACTGGTTTCCCGGCCCACCAAATAAGTTCACCGGAGCCCCCTGCCGATGAACTTAGCTGGTGTCCCCCAGTGGACTTTGAGCCTGAGATTCCGGATTTCGCTGGCAATCCTGGAATCCAGATTCCCACAGTGGGGTTTACTGAAATAGACTTTTTTAGTTTTTTTTTCAGTAACCCACTGGTGAATTTGATGGTGGAGCAGACGAATCTGTACGCCCAACAGTTCGTCGCTCAAAACCTAGGCTCAGTTTTGGCTAGACCCGGTGGCTGGACGCCGGTCAGTGCAGCCGAAATGAGGACATTTTGGGGCCTCGTGCTGCATATGGGTCTAGTCCAAAAACCCAGTGTCAGGCAATACTGGAGTGGGGACGTCCTGTACCAGACCCCACTGTACAGTATGGTCATGATACGTCACCGGTTTGAGGCCATCCGGAAATGTCTGCATTATTCCGATAATGCAGCATGTCCACCCCGAGGTGATCCTGCCTATGACCGGCTGTACAAGATACGGCCGGTCATCGATCACTTTGGGGCCACATTTCAGCAGGCCTACGTACCTGGAAGGGAGGTCGCGGTTGATGAGTCTCTCGTTGCGTTCAAGGGGAGACTCAGTTTCCGCCAATACATTCCCACAAAGCGGGCGAGGTATGGCGTGAAGCTATACAAAATTTGTGAGAGTACCTCAGGGTACACTTACAAATTTCGTGTGTACGAGGGGCGAGATTCCCGGATTCAACCACCAGAATGTCCCCCCACTCTGGGTGTTACCGGGAAACTCGTGTGGGACCTTATGTACCCACTGCTGGATAAGGGTTACCACTTGTACGTGGACAACTTTTATACCAGCATTCCCTTGTTCAGGTCCCTTGCCGCCAGATCCACGTTCGCTTGTGGGACCGTGCGGAAAAATCAACGCGGCCTCCCTGCCTACCCCCTCCAGGTACCTATCCCCAGGGGTGAGACCCGTGCACTTACCAGTGGAAACCTGTTGCTGGTCAGGTATAAGGACAAGAGGGATGTCCTTATGCTGTCCACAATCCACGGTAACAGCACCACCCCAGTCCCTGTGCGAGGTACCGCGGCAACGGTCCTCAAGCCCGATTGTATCGTCGACTACAATCGGTATATGGGAGGAGTTGATCTCTCTGATCAAGTCCTCACGCCATATAACGCCATGCGCAAAACCCGGGCATGGTACAAAAAAGTTGCGGTCTACATGGTGCAGGTTGCCATGTACAACTCTTTTGTACTATCCCGAAGCGCTGGCAGCACAGGGACATTCCTCCAATTCTATGAGGCAGTCCTCAAAGACCTGATCTTTTCGGACCGGGAAAGAGCAGGCCGGAGTACCTCGGGAACTGGAGGCGCCCGGATCGTCCCTGGCCAACACTTTCCAGGTGTGGTCCCCCATACTGGAAAGAAGGGACGAACCCAAAAAAAGTGCAGAGTGTGTCACAAGAGGGGGATACGGAAGGACACCACAACTCAATGTGACACGTGCCCCGATCATCCGGGCCTCTGCATTATCGATTGCTTCAGGGAGTATCACACTTCCATGGAGTACTAAATTTTTATAATCCCCAACAGTTCACTAGAGAACATAAAACACTATGGCTCTCAGACTTTGGAGACACGAAAACAATTTTTCTTTCCCCAAAAAATATTAGTTTTAGTGCAGGCATCCTCAAACTGCGGCCCTCCAGATGTTGTAAAACTATAACTCCCAGCATGCCCAGACAACCTACAGCCATCATCAGGGCATGGTGGGAATTGTAGTTTTACAACATCTGGAGGGCCGCAGTTTTAGGATGCCTGCTTAGTGTCTCCAAAGTCTGAGAGCCATACATATTGGGCATCGTCGCGTGCGTAAAAGTCGTCGCTATAAAAATAACTTTTTACCAAACGCCTCGGATGAACGGTGTTAAAAATATAAAATAAAAACGGTGCCAAAACACCTATTTTTGGGCAAAATTTAAATTTAAATCCATTTTGCCGGTAATAAAGCAAGGGTTAACAGCCAAACAAAACTAAACATTTATTGCCCCAATTATGTAGTTTGCAGAAACACCCCATATGTGGTCGTAAATGGCTATATAGCCGCACGGCAGGGCATAGAACGAAGGGAACTCCATACGGTTTCTGGAAGGCAGATTTTGATGGACAGTTTTTTTTTTTTACACCATGTCCCATTAGAAGCCCCCCCTGATGTAGCCTAGACTAGAAACTCCAAAAAAGTGACCCCATCTAAGAAACTACACCCCTCAAGGTATTCAAAAATTACTTTACAAACTATGTTAACCCTTTAGGTGTTCCACAAAACTAAATAGCGAATGTAGAAACAATTTTAGAATTAAATTTTTTTGTTACATTGCCTCAAAAAAGAGTAATATAGAGCAACCAAAAATCTAATTTACCCCAAAAATTGTCCCAAAACAACAACCACCTTATCCCGTAGTTTCCTAGATGGGGTCACTTTTATGGAGTTTCTACTCTAGGGGTGCATCAGGGGGCTTGAAAGGGTACATGGTGTAAATAAACCAGTCCAGCAAAATCTGCCTTCCAAAAAACGTATGGCGTTCCCCTTCTTCTATGTCCTGCCGTTTAGCCAAACAGTAGTTTACGACCACATTTGGGGTGTTTTTGCAAACTACAGAATCAGGGCAACCCATTTTGAGTTTTGTTTGGCAGTTAACCCTTGTTTTACTCCTGGAAAAAACTGATTATATTGGAAAATTTTCCAAAAAATAGAAATTTCTAAATTGTTTCTCCATCTGCCATTAACTCTTGTGGAACACCTAAAGGGTTAACAAAGTTTGTAAACCCAGTTTTGAATACCTTGAGGGGTGTACTTTCTTAGATGGAGTCACTTTTTTGAAATTTCTATTCTAGGGGTGCAACAGGGGGCTTCAAATGGGACATGGTATAAACAAAACCAGTCCTGCAAAATCTGCCTTCCAAAACCCATATGGTGTTCCCCTCCTTCTATGTGCTACCGTTCGGCCAAACAGTAGTTTACGACCACATATGGGGTGTTTTTGCAAACTACAGAATCAGGGCAACCCATTTTGAGTGTTGTTTGGCAGTTAACCCTTGTTTTACTCCTGGAAAAAATTGATTATATTGGAAAATTTTCCAAAAAATAGAAATTTCAAAATTGTTTCTCCATCTGCCATTAACTCTTGTGGAACACCTAAAGGGTTAACAAAGTTTGTAAACCCAGTTTTGAATACCTTGAGGGGTGTACTTTCTTAGATGGAGTCACTTTTTTGAAATTTCTATTCTAGGGGTGCAACAGGGGGCTTCAAATGGGACATGGTATAAACAAAACCAGTCCTGCAAAATCTGCCTTCCAAAACCCATATGGTGTTCCCCTCCTTCTATGTGCTACCGTTCGGCCAAACAGTAGTTTACGACCACATATGGGGTGTTTTTGCAAACTACAGAATCAGGGCAACCCATTTTGAGTGTTGTTTGGCAGTTAACCCTTGTTTTACTCCTGGAAAAAATTGATTATATTGGAAAATTTTCCAAAAAATAGAAATTTCAAAATTGTTTCTCCATCTGCCATTAACTCTTGTGGAACACCTAAAGGGTTAACAAAGTTTGTAAACCCAGTTTTGAATACCTTGAGGGGTGTACTTTCTTAGATGGAGTCACTTTTTTGAAATTTCTATTCTAGGGGTGCAACAGGGGGCTTCAAATGGGACATGGTATAAACAAAACCAGTCCAGCAAAATCTGCCTTCCAAAACCCATATGGTGTTCCCCTCCTTCTATGTGCTCCCGTTCGGCCAAATAGTAGTTTACGACCACATATGGGGTGTTTCTGTAAACTACAGAATCAGGGCAACCCATTTTGAGTGTTGTTTGGCAGTTAACCCTTGTTTTACTCCTGGAAAAAATTGATTATATTGGAAAATTTTCCAAAAAATAGAAATTTCAAAATTGTTTCTCCATCTGCCATTAACTCTTGTGGAACACCTAAAGGGTTAACAAAGTTTGTAAACCCAGTTTTGAATACCTTGAGGGGTGTACTTTCTTAGATGGAGTCACTTTTTTGAAATTTCTATTCTAGGGGTGCAACAGGGGGCTTCAAATGGGACATGGTATAAACAAAACCAGTCCTGCAAAATCTGCCTTCCAAAACCCATATGGTGTTCCCCTCCTTCTATGTGCTACCGTTCGGCCAAACAGTAGTTTACAACCACATATGGGGTGTTTCTGCAAACTACAGAATCAGGGCAACCCATTTTGAGTGTTGTTTGGCAGTTAACCCTTGTTTTACTCCTGGAAAAAATTGATTATATTGGAAAATTTTCCAAAAAATAGAAATTTCAAAATTGTTTCTCCATCTGCCATCAACTCTTGTGGAAGACCTAAAGGGTTAATGAAGTTTGAAAAAACAGTTTTGAATACCTTGAGGGGTGTAGTTTCTAGAATGGGGTCATTTTTGGGAGGTTTCTATTATCTAAGCCTCACAATATGACTGCAAACCTGAACTGGTCCATAAAAAGTGGGATTTTGAAGATTTCTCAAAAATTTCAAAATTTGCTTCTAAACTTCTAAGCCTTGTAACATCCCCAAAAAATAAAATATCATTCCCAAAATGCTACAAACATGAAGTAGACATATGGGGAATGTAAAGTCATCACAATTTTTGGGGGTATTACTATGTATTACAGAAGTAGAGAAACTGAAACTTTGAAATTTGCTAATTTTTCAAAATTTTTGGTAAAAAATGTATTTTTTTATGCAAAAAAATTAACTTTTTTGACCCAATTTTAGCAGTGTCATGAAGTACAATATGTGACGAAAAAACAATCTCAGAACGGCCTGGGTAAGTCGAAGCGTTTTAAAGTTATGAGCACTTAAAGTGACACTGGTCAGATTTGCAAAAAATGGCCTGGTCCTTAAGGTGAAAATGAGCCTGGTCCTTAAGGGGTTAACAAACTCTCATTTAAAACCCAATTATTAGATTTATTTTCTGTTTGTTCTGTTTTAAGGCGGAGAATTACTGGTGCATGGTCCAACAGTAACCGTATGTCATATAAAATTTTTGGGACTAAGCCAATATCTCGTTGACCCATCAAAAAGAAATCTATTCTCGTTTGAGTTTTAAAAGTATGAGAATAAAATTAGAAATCTTTTGTATCTGGGTGTAACACCCTCCAAATATCTACCAGAAGGTGTTTCTTTAAAACCTCCCCAAATCTTTTTAGTTTTTGTTTTGAAAATCAAGATCTTCCTGAGGAGGTATCTATTTCAGGTTCAGGTGCGAAATTGAAATCTCCTCCTATAATTAAGTGCCCTTCAGTAAATGGGCTCAATAATTCGAGAACGTTCCTCAGAAACACCACCTGTTTTTCATTTGGTGCATAAATATTAACAAATGTATAAAGCTTATTTCCAATGTATCCTTTCAAAAAAATGAATCTGCCATCTGGGTCTATCAAACTATCAAGTTTTTTTAAATCAATATTCTTACTCATACTGATTCATACACCTTTTTTCCCTTTGAGTGGGGTGCATGCGTTATACCAAACTCTGTAATATTTACTCTTCACAATGGGGGTGTATGATTTCCGAAAGTGCTTTTCTTGAAGAAATAGCACATCTATGTGCTTCTTCCTGAAGAAATGTAGTACTTGGCTTCTTTTAGCCGGTATGTTCAGACCATTGGCATTGAATGAAGCACATTTCAACTCAGACATATTTGCTCAGTTGTCTAAATCAGTGAAAAATGAGGCTAGTCTTCTAGGAAAATAGGTATAGGGGAGGGGATAAGCTTAGGAATTTGGGGAGATTAGGTAATTTGTGTAAGGTTAAGAAAGGGTACTCCTCCAAACTTAAGAGGAACAGTACCAATTGTAGAAAAACAGCAGTGTCAGTCCCTCTGACAAAGAAGGACTGAGTTTATTCCACACAGTTTAGTGTGGTACCACCACAAGTTGGGGGGGGGGGGGGGGGGTGTAGATGTACAGCTATATAACCTTTTCTTTAAACACAAAAAAGCATACCTTGTTGTTGATCAAGGTAGGTATAATGCTTATATATTCTGGGGGATACGCCCAGAGACATGTAACATGTATATAGTATCATAATAATTGAACCATAGTTAACAACGGTTAACCCTTCCAAGTTAAGAGTAAAACCATAAACAAATACTTCCGGTCTTATATGCTATATATACCCGAAATGAGTATGAAATTGTGTCTAGGAGACAAATCTGGAACCTATAAGTGTACCATATTTATGAAAATATACACCAGGTTTCACATGTTAATGCCCGGTAAAAGGATATGTTAGGATGATTTTCATCCTGGTGTATGTTGATGTGAGGTAAGAGTGATCCCTTTTGCTTGTTTTCTTGGAGCTCTCGGGCGTTGGGAGCCCTCTTCTTCCCTTCTTCTTGATTGTGGGGTGGAGACCTGGTCCCATTTGGTGATGATAGGAAGGCTTGGAGGTGATGGCGCAGCTTCTTCTGGTAACCACTCGGGAATGTTGATATGGGTCAGGTCCAATTTACTCAAAGAGAAGGCCAAGTCCTCCGGCGTGCGTATGGTCAGCTGTTTTCCATTGTGGTTGACCAATAGTCCAAAGGGGTATAACCACCTATACTTTATGTTTTTGTCTCTCAGAGACATTGTGAGAGGGATCAGCTGTCTGCGCTTTTCTAAAGTAAGCCTAGAAAGATCTTGGAATATTGTGATTATTCCTCCTTCATACTCTATTTTCTTGGCGTATCGAGCCTTTTTGAGGATCTCCTCTTTTTTCTCCTATTTTATAGAGAAACTAAGGATATAACAGAGTATATCTCTTGGTGCATCGGCTGGAGCAGATTTTGGGCAGTATACCCTGTGTGCTCTTTCTAGACCCAGGTTGAAGCCTTCCTCGTTCCCTAAAAGCTCTAAGAATATCAGAGTGAGAACTTGGGTTATATCTTTGTCCTCAACCGACTCAGATACATCTTTGATGCGTAGATTGTTTCTCCTAGAGCGATTTTCTAAATCATCCAGGTGCATCTGAAGGTTGTGTATCTCGGCCTGCTGGGCAATAATTTTCTCCTCCATGTAAGCAGCATGGGTGGTCATCTTTATATTAGTGTCCTCAATGGAGTAAATTCTGTCGCTTAATAGTTTAAGGTCAGTTTTAATCTCTGAAAGATCACCTTTAATGGAAGTGGACATCTCTTTTAATAGTCCCTTGATGTTTTCCATTGTGGGTATTCTCTTAATGTGGTTTCTGAGATCATCATGCTCCTGGGTAGCGTCTTCCTCAGAGTCAGAAGCAGAATTAACTTCATGTTGGTATTTATCTGGGACCTTAGAAGTTCTCTCCTGAATAAATGGTGCATCAGGGCTTAGTTTCTGAGCTCTGGAAATGCTCAGTGATCTTTTTGGGGTGCTAACAGATTTCCCCCCGTCCAGTAGGTTTCTGGATTTGCCCATTGTTTTTGTAATAGTTTAAGCTTTATGAGAAGAAGAGTGAGTTATGAAACTGCACTAGTAGTAGTTAAGATATATGCTGGTAGCGTAGACACAGAGAATTACTCTTGTATGCAGGTAAACTCTTGATGATAAGAGCCCAGAAGTGCAACTCAAATGATCTTTGAAGGAATCTTATAAGTAATAGGGTTCACATGACGTTTGCTTAAGCAAGCGGATCTCTAGGAGGAATCCCCCCTTGGTGATGCGTTAACACATAGTAAATAATTCTGTTATGGCATGTAATCTCAATTGTGAGCTTTGCTAGCAGATTTATATCCTGGAGCTGGTCCACTTGTAATCAGTTCACTACCAAAAAGATATTCATGCTGGTCCAATTTATAGCAGTGGCACCAGTTAGTAAGTGGGAATTTTGTAATATGCGCCTTGTAGTGCGCCCAGCGCGTTAATTCTATCACTGGAGCAAAGTGTCAGGAGTTATATTAGATTTGTTGCAGAATGCAGCGCTGCCTCTGTGACCCTTCTGGTATGGCTTAATTTAGTAATAGTGAATTTTGCAGGTCCTGCAGTGATTACTGTGCCGAGTATAATTTGCACAAGTGTCACGGGACCACTTCCCGTTAAGGCCTGGTATATCTATCACTGGAATGGGTGCCCAGGGGTCAAATTAGCCATTCAAGTGGACACTCACCCCACCCTTATGTTCTGGGTAGTGATCGGATGTCTACCGGAGTCCGCTGATGTATACGATCGGACGCTTGCTTCTACTTTAGTCCGCGGTCTGACTACTTTAGTCCGCGGTTTTTGTAATTCTCAAAACTTTTGGCCACGACTGTACAGTATAACAGTACATATGTGTAACAGTAGGGCTGGGGGGAGAGGTTGAATAGACAATTTAACAACGGTGGGAGGGGCGCCATTTCTGTTTTTGTCTCAGGCAGCAGAAAGGCTAATTGCAGTCCTGGCTGCAGCACCCTGTTTAAACAGCTATGAGAGCGATGGCTCTTCGTCACCAGATCATTGCCCCATTTTAAAGCCAAGGTTCTTAAATTGACATGACTGTAGTGATAGCTGCAATTTTCATGAAGTTATAGGCTTCAGTAGTCAGGACATATCACATACATCCTTGGCTACTGAAGGGCTACCCTGAAAGGTCAGGCAGGGAAAGGGTTAATGGTAAAGAAAAATAGCTATTAAATGAAGGATATGTAAAAATTGATAATATGCAAAAATTATATTCAACAAATGCCACAGAATAGAAGTGACAAAATAATGCAGTAGCGTGTGTGGAATGGCGAATATAGCATTGGTATCCAGAGAGGAAATGGGAAAGGCTGTGATGCTCAGTATCCTATAAGGATGTCAGCACCTGCTTGATGCAATACATCACTTCTGGAGAAACCGATGAAGGGGTATATTGCATCCTGCAAGGCGGGAGTAGTACAATGACTGATCTAGTGTGAGTGAGCATGTGCCTCGTTCTAGCACATGTGCTGTAAGTAGATAATGTGGAGGATTAGCTGTAATTGATGCCACATCAAGTTATTGAGACATTGACATTTTTGTGGGGGTATACCCACCCCTGTTGTTGGCTTTTGTCTCAATAAATTGTTTCAGATAAGGAAATCAAAATTGCATGCTTGTACTTAACTGCCCTACTTTCATGATGTAATATCACTGTAGCATAAACTTTTTACATTTTCCATAAATTTCACTCGAAAGTCAAATGTCCCTAACTTTTTGTGAGTAATGTATGTGTGATGAGGGCTAAGCTCACATTAAACAAAAGTGTATATGTAAAGGAGAAATAGATGCAATGAAAATGGTGAAAAATCCCCCAAAAATTGAGAAAAGGAGACAATGGGACAAAATAAGAAAGAATTCCTTACCCATTTTTGGCTAAAAATATTTTCAATTGGCCTTTATTAAAAATATTGAGCCATTCTGTCACAAAGAGTTAACTGTTTGTACTATCACTTTCACTTTGTGGCAGTCATCTAATAAACCTTATCTGTAAACTAAGAGGTCATAAACACTACCCAAATGACGGAAAACACTGAAAATCCACAGGCTGCTACTACAGCATTTCAGCTATGTACACAAAAAGGATTCCATATTTTCAATAGACACCAACTGAAAAAAATATTTTTAGATCAAAATAAGTACAATGCAATAAAAAAAAATTGTCCACAAAGGTGTACATAGCCTTTAAGTTATATGGACATGTAAAAGAACATCAATAGAGCAAAGGATCAAAAGGAGTGGAGAAAATATATGGACACTAGATAAGGTGTATAGCTGTAGTATGGAAAATAAATAAAAAATAACAAAGGGAAGAAAACAGAGAAAAAGGGTGGGGGAACAAGTAGGATAAAAGGGGGATGAAATGAAAAAATCGAATAAATGAAAAAAAAAAATCCCCAAAAAATAACAAATACAGAAAAAGAAAGGAATGAAATATACAAATGCCTCAATAAACCCCGGTATACCAACTGTAGCATCCACTGAATCCATTGCAGTTTTCTTATACATTTTCTTGGACAAACGTCCCACACCTCTAGTTAAAAACACATGCTCTTTCATGCTGAAAACTGGCTGTTCTTTACAAATAATGAACAGTATATACCAAGTATCATTACACAGTATTAATACCATCTTTGACATTAACAGTCTATATACCTCAACTGAACATGCACAAGGCATCCAAGCAGTTGAAAACCCCTTTGACACAACACAACTGGCACCCAATTTTTACAATTATGTACGAAGTTTCTCTTTTTGGTTCTACGAGAAAACGTCTTTCTACATAAAAACCTGTGGCATCTCAATGGGATCCAATGTAGCCCCCCTGCCCCATGCTAATACATACAGTCGTAATATATAGGCTTCTGGCTGGCACTCAAATAGATGGACTTAGATGGACTAGTTTGTCATGGAAAATATACAATATTTATTGAACATACATGTAATAGCATAAAATCACTAAAAACACAAACACAAAAAAAATTGAAAATTCGGTCTTGAACTATAATATGACTGAAAGTATTTGTAGGTCACCACCCCTAGGGGTCACTGTGCTGCTTCCAGTGTTGAGTCCTCACTCGTGGGTAGTTTCTTCAAGCGCTCCTTTATAAGTTATATTCCTCATGTTCTACTGAATACACATGCATGTGCGTTTTTCCAGATGTTTTGCAATGTCAGCACATTTGTACATATACTTCACACCAGTGATTTCACTCAGGCTCAGGGTGGATAAAAATCAATGATTTTTAAAAATAAATTTAAAAAATCTGATTTTTGTTATTTAAATCTGATTTTTTTTTATATAAAATGCTTTTTGAGGAAAATATATTACCAAACAAAGGCTATTCCATCATGAAATAAAGATTGTTTTTTTAATTATGTAGAATAAGGCTGTATATGTTTAATTTTTTTGGTAAATAAATTCCATTAATCTATTCACAATGTCATGCTCTTCCAGAGGTTTTTGTAAGATTATTGGGCAGTTTCTCTGCCTATAAGATATTATCACAGATGCTTGGTTTACTTTTGCAGTTCTCAAAATTGAATTTGACTCAGAGATCACATGCATCTTCTTCACAGCAAAAATGTTATAACATGAACAGAGTTGAGAAAAAGACCTTAATCCTAACTTCTACAAACCTATGAATACAGAATCAACCTAATCAAACTAATATGAAAAGATTTGCTACTAAATACTATTAGAAAGGCTCCACCAGCAAACTACTGGAGCCTAGCCTTTCAGTTACCAGCTGAAAAAGACAGATAAATCAAATAATAATATAGGCTGGCTCACAGTATTTTTGCATCAAATACAATATTTATTAATATAAAATACAACTACATAAATATCAACATGTCAGCACAAATACATATACGTGTATATTGTATAGATGTATACAGTGCGGAGCTCACGCACTAACCTATACAGACTGGAGTACTCCTAAAAAATAGATAAGACCTTGTGGCTATACTGGACCTGCAAACTTTCAATTGAAATCACAGAAAATGTCCGCAGACTATATATCGATTTGCCAGTTTGTTGGAACCGAACAGGTTCAATAGTTGTCCTTATAACAATAAGCTCTGTATTTAGGTACCTTTTGACGGTGATGATAATACCGCCTTTCAGATTGCAGCGTTTGCTCTCTCTCCACTTTGGGAGCGGGCTTCCGACACGTTTTTAGGAGTACTCCAGTCTGTATAGGTTAGTGCGTGAGCTCCGCACTGTATACATCTATACAATATACACGTATATGTATTTGTGCTGACATGTTGATATTTACGTAGTTGTATTTTATATTAAGAAATATTGTATTTGATGCAAAAATACTGTGAGCCAGCCTATATTATTATTTAATATGAAAAGTTGTTATTCTAAAAATCTTCATCTACTTGCATATTATAAGTTATACCAGCAAGAATTAGTCTTTATGTAGAAAACTTAGATTTAAATCAAACCTTACTGACTAGTAATTTGGGTTATTTGGGTACTCACTTTGGTTAATATATAATCAATTCTATTATGCATTGATTCTCAAATTGGGGTGAATAAGCTGTGTAATATAACCGTTATTGTGGTGCCAACCTTGTTTAACCCCTTTAAGACCAAGCCAGTTTTCACCATCAGGACCAAGCCACATTTTGAAAATCTAACATCTTTCACTTTATGTGGTAATAACTCTGGATCGCTTGTACTTATAGAAGAGATTCTGAGATTCTTTTCTCGTGACATCTTGTACTTTATGTTAGTGGTAAATTTGAGTCAATATGTTTCACCTTTTATTCCTAAAAAAATCAAAAATTTACTGAAAATTTGGAAACATTTTCAATTTTTTAGATTTAAATGTCTCTGCTTTTAAAGCAGATTGTGATACCTCATAAAAAGTTGTTACTGTACATTTCCCAGATGTCTTCTTCATGTTGGCCTCATTTAATTTTTGGGGGATATTAGAAGGCTTAGAATGTTAGAAGCAATTCATAAAATTATTAAGAAAATTTCCAAAACCCACTTTGTAAGGACCAATTCAGTTATGAAGTCACTTTGTGGGGCTTACATAGTAGAAACCACCCCATTTTAGAAAGTACACCCCTCAAGTTATTCAAAACTGATTTTTATAGACTTTGTTAACCCTTTAGGTGTTCCAGAAGAATGGAAGAAAAATAGAGGTGAAATTTCAAAATGTAAATTTTTTTGCAGATTGACTATTATCTACAGATGTAGCAGCGGTAACACACACACTCTTAATTTTCTTACCTCATCGCGTTATCCAGAAAAAAAGGCATTTAAAAGCAATTGCCTAACACATTTAGTTGCCTTTATTTTAGATATCATGTCTCATAAAGCATGTGTGTTAACCCTGCTACATCTGTATTGTTCCCTGTAACACAGCAAGGGTTAACAGCCAAAGAAAACTCAATATTTATTACCCTGATTCTGCAGTTTACAGAAGCACCCCACATGTGGTGGTAAATTTCTGTGTGGGCACACGGCAGGGCACAGAGGGAAAGGAGCTCCATATGGATTTTGGAGGGCAGATGTCGCTGGGATAATTTTAAGTTGCCATGTCACATTTGAAAACCTCCTTATGCACCGTTAGAGTAGAAACTCCCAAAAAGTTACCCCATTTTTATAGAGCAGGTTGTTACGGATGCGGAGATACCCAATATGTCAATTTTATTATGTATTTCAGTTTTACACAATAAAAGCATTTAAAAAAGAAAAAAAAAACATGTGTTAGCGTCAACTTTTTTATGTAGGGGCTCATTTTTTGCAGGAAGAGATGACAGTTTGGTACTATTTTGGGTTGCATATGATTTTTTGATTGCTTTACACTTTTTGTGATTAAAGGTGACAAAAAATAGCATTTTTTGCACAGTTTTTTTTAATGGTGTTCACCTTATGGTGTAAGTCATATCATATTTTTTATAAAGCAAGTCATTATGGACGTGGAGATACCTTATATGTCAACTTTTTAAAAATTTATTTCAGTTTTACACTATAAAAGCATTTTTGAATAAAAAAAATCATGTTTTAGTGTTTCCATTTTCTGGGCGATTGTCCTATGTAGGGGCAAATTTTTTGTGAAAAGAGATGACGGTTTGATTGGTACTATATTGGGGTACATATGTCTTTTTCATTGATTGGAATTAGGCCTCCTGCACACGATGTATGGCTTTTTCAGTGTTTTGCGGTCAGTTTTTCACAGATCCGCTGTTCCATTTTTTGTTTCCGTTGTTTTTTCGTATGGCATATACACTATACAGTAATTACATAGAAAAAATTGGGCTGGGCATTAAATTTTCAATAGATGGTTCCGCAAAAACGGAGTACATTCCGTATGTGTTCCTTTTTTTTTGCAGGTCCACTGACTTGGAGCCACGGAACGTGATTTGCTGGCAATAATAGGACATGTTCTATCTTTCAACGGAACGGAAAAACGCAAATATGGAAACGGAATGCATACGGAGTACATTCAGTTTTTTTTTGCGGAACCATTGAAATGAATGGTTCCGTATACGGATTGTATACAGAGCGCAAAAAACTGCCTGTAAACGGAAAAAAACCGGTTGTGTGCAGGAGGTTTTACACTTTGTAGGGTGACAAAAAAATTGCATTTTTGGCAGTTTTTTATTTTACAGCGTTCATTTAATAGGATACATCATGTGATATTTTTTATAGAGCTGTTTTTTACGTACGTGGCAATACCTAATGTCTACTTTTTAAAAATGTATTTCAGTTTTACACTATTAAATCATTTTTGTAGGAAAAAAAAAATCATGTTTTAGTGTGTCAATTTTCTGGAAGCCATATTTTTTTTTACATTTTGGGTGATTGTCTTATTTAGGGGCTTATTTTTTGCAGGAAGAGATGATGGTTTGATTGGTACCATTTGGGGTTATGTATGACTTTTTGTAATGAAGGTGACAAAAAATAGCATTTTTGGAATAGTTATTTTCTTTTTATTACGACGTTAACCTGAGGGGTCATATTTTTATAGAGCAGATCATTAGAGATGTCGCGAACATAAAATTTTCCAATGGCGAATGCGAATTTCTGCAAATGTTCGCGAACGGGCGAACCACCATTGACTTTAATAGGCAGGCGAATTTTAAAACCCACAGGGACTCTTTCTAGCCACAGTAGTGATGGAAAAGTGTTTCAAGGGGACTAACACCTGGACTGTGGCATGCCGGAGGGGCATCCATGGCAAAACTCCCATGGAAAATTACATAGTTGACGCAGAGTTGGATTTTAATCCATAAAGCGCATAAATCACCTAACAACAAACGTGGTTTAAAACATTCAGTGTGTGTATACGATCAAGTATGATGTTGTATCGATCAGGTAGTGTAAGGGTTACGCCCGCTTCAAAGACATTGACAGACCAAACTCCCCTTTTAATGCACCGCAAACTTCCCATTTGCACAAGGTTGGATACCAATCTAACCATGTCCCGTTGATGTAATTGAAGGTTTCTTCCTCCATCCAGCCACGTACAACACCAAGGGTCCCTGAAAGGTGAATTGAATTTATTTTTCGAATGGGGAGATGGTTAAAAAAAACGCTGGCTCCCTCCCCTTTGTTTGAATCCACGCCACAGTCACTGCGTCTGCGCCGTGCAATTTACTGTCACACCCGATATGAGTGGTATTTTCTGTAGTACTATTCTCATCAGTTTAATCCCTGTTACGTCCCATATTAGGGATTGCCTTTTGTGCAAAAAAATTTAGGCCGGATACCTTCGACTGCCTTCACAGTGACAGACCAACCTCTGATACACCAAACTGAATTGATTTTATGAACCAGGAGATGGAAAAAGCAGCTTGGTCGGTCCTCTTACTCCCAAGTTGGGGCACTGCGCGTGCACGGAGCAATGTGCTGTGACACCCTATATGAGTGGTGTCTTAACTAGTACTATTCCTATCAGTTTACTCCCTGTTACGTCCCCTATCCGGGGACGTGTGTCAAATTGATTAATCATTGTCGAATAAACGACATCCTGAAATAATTTTGTTCTGAGCTTTGTACTTGCTTTGTATTGGAATTGATGGGGATTTTTTAAATTGTCTGCATTATTTCTAATAAACTATTAAGAGACTTTATTATGATTTTTTTTATTTTATGTATTAAAAACCCATCCAACTAAAAAAAAAAAAAAGAAAAATAATGTTTTTTCTCTGAAAAATTATCCAGCCAATCGCTTTTAGTCCGATCATAATGAAGCAATGGCCTTATCTGGGGTGTGGCAACATTGCCAACACACTCATAGAGGTGATGATCGCTTCATTGTGATTCACCACAACAAGGTACTGATCACAAAGGGGAATTGACACATGTATGTGCCTTTTTTTTGTTTTGTTTTTCAGCCACAGTGCAGCACTAGAGGCCAAAAAAATTAAGCATGTACAAATGCCTGAAAAATTTGGTAGCAGCGGCCGAAAAAATTGATGTTTTCCAGGCAGAAAGGTGACTAAAACATTGCGGCTTGAACCCTAGTTGGTGGCGGAGAATTCACGAAAGTCATCCGGTATGCAGACATTAAATACAGCAGCGTGGGGACCATTTTGAGGCCAAGGCATGTCATCAGGCCTTTTGTTAGTCAAACGTATCCCCCACTGTCAGTCCCTTCGGGATCCATGCCTCATTCATCTTAATGAAGGTGAGGTAATCAACACTTTTTTG